>NC_054868.1:35156008-35479259 GCF_018320785.1 Cheilinus undulatus | reverse complement strand
CACGGAAACGGGCGTATCCATCTGCTTTGCAAGGTTAGCCTTGATATGCATTGCTGCTTCCTCTGCAAGCTGTTTTTTTGCAACACTCCTCACCCCCAACTCCTCCTTTATGTTACACGTCACTTAATAAATGACTTCCTGTCGTCACTGATGCCTGCTCTGTTCTGGATGTTTTGCTGACTTCTGGTCCTGAATGAAATATATAACTTAGCACACAGTGTTAGATAATTTCTTATTTTATTACCAAAATTAAAAGCAAACTCCTGCACACTTTCTAAATTGATCAGAATTGTTTGCAACATCTGTGACTAGTGTTACACATAAAGCATATTTGTGCCATTCAAATCTACAGTCCACTGTCCCCTATGTGTAAATGACATTTTTATATCAAATTCAAACAATCATATTTGCTTTTTTACTTGGCCCATTGACGTCAAACAAGAGAGGAAAGAAAGCTTAAAAATCTCGCTTTCCACATGAAGTGATTGCAATGTGACAAGTTGTTTTGTTTTCATTTTATCATGTGACAAAAAAACAGCAGATGATGAAATCACGCTGGCGTGATCGTGGACCCCTACGGGTTAAGTACTGTTTACTTAAAACTAAAAAAAAATGTGTCCTATGAAGTCAGGAAAATGGAGCTGAAATAGCTAGTTTGGATCTTTAATTTAAAACAACCCATTATTTTAGCAACCTTCAGCTGTTCACTCTTATAGCGTCGTAACAGACCTGGGCTGAGGCAGGGGTTTGGGCTGTCACCTCACAGCAAGAAAATCCTGGTTGAAATCCTCATCAGACAGGGCATTTCTATGTAAAATTTGTATGTTCTACCCATGCATGCACTGGTTCACACTGAGCAATCCCACTCACAGTCCAATGATGTGCATGTTACATTGATTGGTGACTGTAAAGTCGCTGTAGTTGTGCGACTGGTTGTTTATCGCTCTGTCTTTCCTGTTATTGACTGGCGACCACTCCAGAGTGTCCCCGACCTCTTTTCAAATGACAGCTGAGATGGCTCCAACCTTGATCCCAAACGAGACAAGAGGCATAGATAATGGATGGATGCATGGAGTAATAAACATCGTGTCAGTGTCAGGGTATTGAAATACAGAAAAGTTTCTGCTTCCTATAAATGTGGAACAAGGGAGCCACTGTCAGGTTTTAGATCAGTCTGCCTTTTTTACTGTGTGTAATTCAAACTCATTTTCTTATCATTCTGATCCTGTTTGTTACCTAATCGAGGATTATAACTGTTATCCTACAGGAGCGAGGACTGGGTTGAGGTCTGTTCTTACACCATCTGTCACTTTGGCACAGCAGTATGGCTCTGGAGCTTTTTCTTTCCGTTTGCACTGACTTTCTGCCTTCCTCTCATCGACCTAAAATCACTTAAATGATGAAAGCATGGAAACAGCTCCTGTCTGTGGCTGAACTTTCCTGGAAAATACTCAGGAGGACAGAAGTTGAATGAAGAGTGGAAATCTGAGTTCAGTGCGTCATCAGGACTAAAGAATTATTGTCTGATCATGATATAACTTTTTATTTTGTTAAAACTTCATCAGTTTTGTTTAGTATTTTCATTATTTTGTAATGACATAACGTTACGTACAGAAGGCACTTACAAAAACAAGTTAAATTACAGATGCTGTTGTTATAGACATTAAATTACTGATTAAAAAAACATGACAAAATGATAACCACAAGAAATGACAGCACCATTGGCAACTTTTTTATAGACAGTACATCTCAAATTAAATTTAGCATGATTTAAATCTACAGTACGATAGAAACAATACTCATATATTATCAATGTAATAATGCCCAAGCTATGCTTTTAATATAACATATTCATCAAGATAAAAAGTGTAAAACTCAACAGTTCGGTTTGCTTTTTTCACTAGTCAGAGGTTCGGTTTATTTTACAGATTAGGCTTTGTGGTGTCTGCTCTGTAAGTCCTGGTACATCTCTGTTAGACGAGTGGCCTCTCTTTGGCCTGACAGCAAAGCACCATGGGTAGTGGAATAGTATTTTCTGTGGGTGGCCTCTCCAGCAAACAGGACCTGAAGAGGCTGAGGAAAGAGAAAAGAGAAAATGAGCAGAGATGAAAAGAGAAAAGTGAAATAATTACATATTTTTGGTCTCTCGCTATTTTTAATTATGTCCCTGATTGCCTTGTTAACTCCACACGTTTCAAGTCTACAGCACCCCAAGGCTTAAGATTTCAGTCTGACACCTCTGAAGGACATCAGCGTTGGGGTCATACTGTTCCTTCAGCAGTGTCAAGTGAGCACCCAAACCCACCACTCCCCTTCACCCAGAACACCTCAGGTTTCATGGTCTAGACTGCCAGCCAAGGCTCAGATCCCATGATCCCCTCTGACACCAGCTGTATTTGCTCTGTGTGAGCTGCCATGTAACATAGCAGTGATGACACGGCTGCATTAGCAGGACAGCAGGCTGGGATTGTAAACAACCAGTGTACAGTACAGCTGCAAAGGAAGTTACAACTCACAGTGCAATAAACACTGTGAGATTTAAAATAAACTATGTTATTACAAAGATGTTTAGCTGCATATTTAGCTGATGGATGGAAGAAAGAATGATGTGAATTCATACAACTTTTGGTAGAAAAAGAGTTTCTCCATGTATTCTAATTATCTGCTAACCTAGGCCAGGGATTCAAAAACCGTTCTATAATCCGCAGACTAGCATAAAATTCAGCCTTTATTAGTAATAAGTTAGCTGTTATGAAAATCAAGAAGAAATAACAAAATATACACTGATAAAATTAACTCGGATTCAAATGAGAAGCTTTCCTTAATAGCCCTAAAGTTAGAAACAAAAGCAAAGTCATTTTAAGTAAATCTGCAAGGACATTTTAATTTTCTTGTCTCCCTACTTGCAGTGAAGAATCTGATCAGTGGCATTATTATCAGAAACCAAGGTACACCTCTGAACAGATAAATAAAAATCAAATAAAACAAATGGTTTAACAGTTCCTTTAAATAAGTCTACAGTCATAATTCATGACACAGCCAAGCTGTGATTAGTCTGGACTTTGCAGAGGGAAGCCAGTGGCTTTAAAACCATCAAATTGTGCAGTGGGTCAACATGACTTAACTGAAATAACCATAAACAGCCCTGAGATTACCGATAAGCTATTTGGCCAGTTGTGAAAGCGGAAGTTTTTGAGACTTTCGAAAACATAAAAAAAAATAACCACAATAGCAATAAGTTTGAAATAAATCAGCAGATGGGACGACTGTGATCTGAATGCCAGTGCCACTGAATCTGATACCTCAAAATAAAGGAAAAGTTTGATTTTTTTTGTCCAAATTTTTCACTTTATTTCACTTACATCTCAATCTCTCTATTAAGAGAACCAGCTGAACAACTAGATCCCAAGACTAGACCACATTTCTTTATTATAAAAAGAGTGAATAGCCACACTGAAAGTTTTCCATGGCAGAAAAGACCAATGACCTGCTTCAACATGAGTTTGTGATTGTTACAGGTGGGGCTAGGTTGTACTGTAGGCCAGTGTTTACAATGGCTGCTACCACTGAAAAGCAGGATTTTAGTTCAGTTTATGTTAGCACTGGACCTGCACATGTCTATACCTTATTTTGTCTTGTCACTCTGATTGGCTCCTAATAAATGTGACAGAACGCTTGTCCAATCATCTTCCAAGAATTTTTTGAAAAATCCTGCCCTTTCCAAACGCTTTATATGATGAATGTCAAATATACCCATTGGATGGATATATGAATCAGTCTATCTGGCGTGCCAGGTTAGACGAATGTGACAGGTACGATAAAAATTCTTGAAGCAGTGAGAAGACTACAAAAATGTTGTCAAAGTCCATTTGCCATTTACAAAAAGTCTACCACTACATTAACTTAACTATGTAACAGAACTCCACTAAGTTGGACTACATGTTGGATGTTTGTGTTATGTTGTGGTTGTCTCACCGGGGCCTTGGTGCTGTTGGCATAAGGCAGCGGCATGGCCAGCCTCTCACAGTCCCCCCCACTGGAGCCCACCCTGGTGAAAGAGTAGGAACCTCGGATGTACGGGTTACTGCCCCACGAGGAGCGCAGGATGCGCCAGGGCTTTGGAATGTCAGGGTTTCCTGTGGACAGAGGGACAGAGATAGATCTTTACAAAAAATTGTATAAGGTGGAACTTGATGACAGCCATACAGTCTTAGATGGAAAATCCAGTAAATCACAGAATCCCACCACTTCAAATTACTGTGAGTTGAGTCTTTGTACTGGGTTTTCCAATCTGCCAGTAGGGATCAACTGGTGACCCTCTATGAGGCTCCAGTGAGTCTATATGCAATTAAGCAACAGCTGAGGGGATTAAACCACGCTGACCTAAATGAGCAAAGCGTATGTTTGTGTGTGTGTGTGGTTTCAGTCAGCATCTATAGGAAGTCCACTGACCTCATCATGAAGGGATGGTTACTGTTTCTGTACTCACACTGTGACCCATTTTTGAGGCAATCACTTTACCAAGTAATAATCTGAGCCATTTCTATCCGCTCACTCCTAATCTGCTGCCAAACGACCAACATGAGTCAACACGTCTTACTACATAAACTGCTGTTTCTCTGTTTATTCAGGAATATTCTCCTGCCATATAACTGGTAGTGTCAGCACTGAATGAGCCTCAAACAAACTAAAACACTCATGTCATATGTATGTGTTTGTGTTACAGTTAAAAGCCTCTTTATCCTGTTATCTAACGCTTCATTAATGCTCAGTGTTACTTTTGTTACAGCGGACCAGTTAGCTGCTGCTCAGTGGACACAAAAGCAGACAGCGAGTCATTCAGCTGTATCATCTGTCAACCTTTTCCATAAAAAAACACCACTTACGTCACAGCTACAGCTTATGTCATTTCCTTTGTATGAAATGCAATGACCCGGCTCCAGTGTGAGTCACTGAGCACACAGGCTCCCCCTTACAAGGCTTCTGTGTTAGTTTAAGATTACTGACTCTTTGTCAGAGTAGATGGAACAGAGGAGGAAGGAGGAACGTAAACTCATCCATCCACAGCCTTGATTGCACCATCGTATAATTAAAATGAGAATATTGAGACACAGAGAGATTTAAAGTGTTAACGTAAGTTTTAATAACCTAGAACTTACACTCAAGGTTATTATGATTGATTGATAAAACTTTATAGCTAGACAAGATCTAAAAAATTTCTTGCTGCAGAGCAGCTCCTTTTGTGGCATTAAAAATCAAGACAGGATAACAAGAAACGTACACATTTATTAAATTGTTCATTTATTTAAGGTCCACTTTTTATGTAGGCTCAGCCCTCAGATTTTACTTTTTTGATTTATCTGTGTACAAAAAAAGCGCTCCGACTGACTTTATCCAATTTATAAACCCTGTATCTCAAGTTTGATGGTTATATCCTATTTCACCCATCAGACCTTGGCTGATTTAAGAAAAATAAAAAAATATTAACCTTAACTTATGATACAATATGAAACACTATGATTTAAGGTATCCATTCGACATCTGTAAGCAGATAATACAACAAAATATCTCTAAGACCAAGAGAGTGGACCATATCACTCCTGTCTTGGGTCTTTGCACTGGCTCCCTGTCTCTCAGAGAATAGACTTTAAATTACTCCTGTTAGCTTTGAAAGCACTGACTGGTTTTGGCCCAAAATACATCAGAGACCCTCTAGTACAGTATGAACCATCCAGACCTCTCAGGTCATCTGGTGAAGGTCTGCTCTGTGTCCCCCAGAGTCAGAACTAAACATGGAGAATCAGCGTTCATTTTCTATGCTCCATATATCTGGAACAAACTCCCAGAAAACATCAGGTCTGCTGAATATCCAAGCTCTTTTAAATCAAGGTTGAAGACACACTTGTTCACTGCTGCCTTTGACTAAAACAACTGATCACTTTTTACACTTTCTATTTTAACTACAACTCTGCACTGTATCTTTGTGGGTTTTATTTGGTGTTTTTATTACTTTTAAATTTTTCTTTTTAAATGTTTCTTTTTCCCTTTTTCATTGTATTTTAATGTCCTGTGTGAAGCACTTTGAATTGTCTTGTTGCTGAAATGTGCAAATAAACTTGCCTTGTTGTGAAATATTGCACTACAGTAAATTCCCTATGATAGCATATGATACATTATGATATGAGCGAGAAGCTGCTTTATTTTACATTAGGATACAATGCATTACAATGAGATAGATCGGCGACTTTCGACTGGACCTACTTCCAACACCTAAACAAGGAAATTAAACTCAGGACAAGAGAGGCAGACCAAAAACATGCTTTAAAAGTATTTCATTCAATTTTTTCATTGCTATTTTGTCCAGGCATAAATTTACAACCCAGTTAGAAGGGCTTTGTGACCCCACTTTTGCTCTTGACCCACCAGTTGAGAGCCACTGTGATAGATTACACCCTATTATGATGACAATACAGTATAATACAATACAATATTCTATTTTTCCCAAAGGGTTTTTAGTCTTAGACCCATAGTTCTACACACATTTAGCTGCCTCTGCAGTAGAATGGAAAATCTTAACCAGTATTTATATGCCATATGATATGACTAGGTATATCATATCATATCATACCATACAATACTATACTAGCAAAGCTATCTGATGCAATACATCATGATCTGATATGATAGGTTACACTATAATACATGAGGTTGGGCCACACCAGGCTACAACATGATACGATACATTATGATGCAACTAATGCATGAACTGTAATGGCCACTTTACTCCTGGTCAGTCTTAAATATGGTCATATAGCCACCTTCTGTATTGTTATGCATGGGTCTTTGTATGTCACTGTTTATGTTGTTTGGTCTCCAAGTGTTGTCTGGTTTTGTGTATTTTTTTATTCTTTATTATATACATGCTTGATGTACACCATCTACGTATACCATCAACCTGCCAAGGACTAAAAGATAAAAATTATCCTATGTCATGTTCATTGATGTGCACTGTCCCCTGTAATAAATTAATAGACATACCTTTCCCACAGTTTAAAGCTCTGTGTCCTCACCTGTAAAGCGCCTGAGCAGCTCAGTGCAGGTCTCAGCCACAGTTTCATCATCACAGCGCTCCATGTACAGAGCCTCCTGTCCGCATATCCAGCCACTCAGCATGTAGCCATAACGCTCAGGTGGGTAGAGGACATCGAAGCTGCAGATCTTCTTGTACCACAGCTCCTCTGGGTAGGCCAGTTGCTCTAGCTGAGCCTCATCCTCCCACACAAACTGGATGCTGTTGCACTCAGGGCTCCAGAAGGGCTCCTCGTACTCTAAGAAGATCTTATCCGTGGTGCTGATGCCGAGCTTCTCAATGGCGAGCACTTTTTCCTCGGGCAGAGAGGGTGAGAACATGACCTCGTGGTTCTGCTTCAGGACGCCCAGAGAGGCTGTTACGATCACATGGTCTGCTGCGATCCACTCCTCATCCTCACACTCCACGTAGATGGGCTGACCCCGAATCAGAGGTTCCTCTTGGCAACGGCAGCTGTGGTTGTTTTCGTTGTGGTTGTTGTCCTGGTTGGTGTCGCTGTGTTTGGCGATCACCTCCTGGTGCTGGGCGGAGTAGTTCCAGTGGATACAGCGGACAGGTTTGCTAAGGCAGATGGTGTAGGACGGGATGTCCTGGGCCAGGAGCTCCACGATTTTCATGAAACCTGCAGGAATGACGTAATGTGCACCAGGGATCTCCGTCCACTCACCAAACTCACTCAAAGACACCTCGTCCATACTGGGGGAGCTGCTTTCACAACTCTCCACCTGAAACAAGAGAACACATCCACACACAGTCAGTTATGTTTCCACCTTCAGCCATCCTAGAAAGGGAAAAATGAAATAAAGAATCATTATTGCTTTCTCATCAGCAAGCAAACCCTACTTCAACTAATAAGTCAATATCATCTTTTCAAAACTAGTTCTGAGTGCAAACAGGCAATCAGACCTTATTCAGTGTCAGTAAAGCTTTTTGTTATAACAAACAAACAGACCTTGAGGTACTGTTGAAGCATGGAAAGTTTGAGCTTCTTGGTGCTCTCAGAGTCATCAGGATCCAACATGATCTTCTTGCGCACCACGTCTCGTGTGAAGACGCCAACGCTGTTCTGACTCTCGGCACATACTGGCTTCCCATTCTGGAAGAACTCCTGAGTCAGCTCGTACACCTAAAGTAAGGCAAAAGGCCAGAGACAGAGAGGTCAACATTAGAAAGAGGAAGAGGAAAGATGTGGAGAAAGCAGAGGAGGATGACGGAGAGAAGAAGAAACCAGTTCAGGGCTGAACAGGTCAGCTACAGAAAAGAGAATCACACAATGTAAGACCAAACAGTTGAAGGTTGTTAAAAAAACAAAGTCATCGAGTTTTACACAACCAGTACTCAATCATTCAATCAAGTGTTTTTGTCACTGTACTCAAATGATTTGACAGTATTGCATTTTTGAGTTATTGCCACTTGCAGTCACTTAAGTTGGCCTACCTGGAGTGGCGTAAATGTTCAAGATTTAAGTATTGAAAGACAGAGGGAAAATTTTAGTGGATGAAGAACATGTTAAGCTTCACAGCAACTGCGACTATGTTACTTAAACTCTTTACATAGGTAGCTGCCTCTAACATTTTGAGTTCTATTAACTCATTGGGGATTACGTTGTAAATTATTTTAAGTTGAGTCATACTAAAAAATATTTCCACTACTTAAAATCTTTTGCATAATTAGTTCAGTTCAGTTTTACAGTGCAGAAAACACAAACTACAGCACTATTAATAGAAATGCTGACAGGAGCAGAAACTTGTAATACAGAGAGAAAAGTATGGGGACAGATTTGTCCCAAAATTTCTAGTCTGGACATATCTACAATCTATGTGTAAATGTCTGATCTTTAAATATGAAACATCCTCCCCATACATAGAATAAACAAAGAAAAATGGCGTATATTTTGTTCTATACATATAAAAAACTCATTGGTAAATAAATTCTTCTAGTCTTTTATATCTTATATGTACAGTACAGTAATTAAATTGGGAAAACAGTGTTCTCCAGGGATGAAAATAATTTGAGATCTCTAAAAAAATATTAATTGAAATCATAGGAATATTAAAGTATAATATATGGATACATGTCCCCTTTGGGCTCCCATATTTTGGAATGTCTATTTAAAATTGCATCTCTTTATCCTTTTTTCATGGGTTTTAAAAGTCAATGAATTAAACTTTCCTGAAGTTTGAATGAAAATCCTTTTGTTCCAGCACAATACCATGTGAGCTTACACTGACATCCATCTATTATCTACTCTGCTTACCCCATTTGGGGTCACAGAGGGCTGTCATGGGGTGAGAGGCAGGGCACACATTAGACTGGTTTCCCATCAGTCATGGGGCTGACAAAAGAGACAAACAACCAGGCACACTCACATTTGGACCTATGGACAATTTACAGTAAGTTTGTAGTACTTAGAATAATCGAACAAGCAACATCTTTAGCGTATTGGAGGAAACTGAAGTGAACCTGCACTGACGACAACTACTGACATCTGCATTTTAAATTAAAAGCATGCAATCTTTTTAGCTTTTATCTTATTGACTGGTTGTTACAAAAATAACTGTATATCAGAAAAGATTTTTTTTGTTTATAGGTATGATAAAGTTTCCACTCTGGCACATTAAACAGGAATAATGTTTAGGCAGTAGAAGACAAGAGTTGTGGACGTCTGGTTGTCACTGTCTTTAACATGCAGAAAAGGAAGACGGCAAACAGTAAAGCCCAGAGCATCATGACTCATCTTTTTTATGGTGCTGACTGTGAAGATCATCCATGTGAGAGAGAGAAAAGTACAGATCGCCATCTTTATCTCCTAATGACATCAAAAAGAGTCATCAAGGTGACCTGACCCAGGAGCATGGCCTTGTTTTTGCCTCTTTTTGCAACACCAACTTTTGTAAAATACCTCCTGGAGGATTTACTGTCAGGTCAGAGCGTTAGGGCTTAAGAATCTAAACAACATGCAACAAATGCATAAAGAAAAAAAAGCTGCCTGAAAGGGGAGGGAATGCGAACAAAAAGACTGATGCAGCTCAACAATAATATTTCCAGTCTTCTGGATGTTGAGACGGCCACCAAGCCTCTAAAGGTGGGAGACTGTTTAGAAGATTTATCACAAGAGCACAGCATGGAGGGGGTCACTGTGGACCCCAAGGTCATACAGAAACCCAGATGTACAGCGGTTAATGAAAACAAAACGCCCTCGGTGTGTTCTATACCTTTTCTCGGTAACCGCTTTTCCAGACGTGACCTACTTACACTGAGATAATGGTGCCGCTACAGAGCACAAAGAAGAAGAAGCTGGACTTAAACACTGACATTGGTTGTTAAATTCTGCATGCTATAGTGGAATTTTTTGGTTTACCTCAAGATGCGTATATATACCAAATTTAATAATGATGTTAGCAGGGGTTGGGGAATGGCATGAAGCAAAGATCATGTCTTTTCAGTTTCCTTTTAGGCACCTCTGGGAAGTTCAAACTTTTTTGAAACCACACAATTCATTATTTATTTTTGACATATTTTAATGTTTTCATGTTTGTATGGATTCACCCTTCAATAAAGGGGAATTCTAGATGCATTTATTTATAATTTTACTCATTCTTTTGCCAGAGTATCTCATGAAAGTTTTGGACCTCCACTAAATTTGGAACTTAAATTCTGCCTTCTGTTGCAGAACTGAAAAACACATTTTGATGTGACGCAATCAGAGTCGTGTGAACCTCTGTGCTTACCTTGCATGCTTCTGTTCATTTGTGCATATAAAAGTGTATTCATGTGTGTACCTGTGTGCAACCCTCACCTCGTTGTACAGGTCACTGAACTCCTCCACCAGGTCCTTGGGGATCCTCTTCCCTGAGTTGGTCTGGTAATGAGCCACACCGTTTTTGGTGTATAGGCTGATGCGTCCCTCACTCTTCTCACCATCTGTGGTGTGCTCAAGCAGCCTGTTCTCCTCTGCCAGGTGGTACACTGGGTTCCCATTGGCGCCATGAATCCAGGTGGCTCCAAGCTCCAAAGTTGCTGTTCCTTGAAAAAAAACAGAAAAGGAGTACAGGGGCTTGAAACACTTCTTGAGTATCAACTGCATGACTTTGGCTCTTTTGGTGCAAACTACATGAAAAACTCAAGTGACATACCTAACAAAGCTAACTAGATTGCCATGAATGTTGTTTTTCTTGAGTATGATGACATCACTCTTGAGATTTCTACATGGGTTTATGTAATGAAAACGGGAGGATGCACAAACAGGAGTGGCCGAGTGCTACTTGATTACATAATGTCTGAGCACATAAAGGGCTTTTACATAACAGGCAGATAAACATATGCTGACTTAAAGATTTACATGTAACAGTGCACTATGAGTGTGTTTCTACATGTGACCTCTTTTATGTGCATTCAGTTCCAGTGCCATGAGCAGATGCTGTTCCATTTTTCTTCGTTCTTGCCAAAAAGAATTTGTCATGTTGCAAATCAGTGGCAAGCGGCATCTGCTGACTTGAGATCTGCAGGTTAGTTCATTTTATGGGGGAATAAAGCCACTCCACAAAGAGATATAAAGTGAAAAGCACCTTTAGTATGTTTGGAATTAGACTGGTATCTAATAAGAATATTTACCCAGGTTATTAAGGCAATAAATGGATTATCAAAGTATATTAGTTTGATCTTTCTTTAATTTGCAGTAGACCAGAGTCTCAGTTATCAGCAGCAACCATAAAATTACAGTATTTAATTATGAGACAACATTTCCACTGGTTGGAATTAGGCTGTAAAACATTTAATTGTACTTTATCACAAAGTCTAAATTGATTTGACACAATTCTTACTTGTGTGCCAATTTGTGAATTTAATGAATGCAGAGAAATGTTCTTTATGATCTCGACATTTGAATTATAAGAATTACTGCGTCAACAGTGTGGTCTAAAACCATGACTTAGTGAAGCGATTCCCCACCTGAGGTTTAGGACCCCCTTGGGGTCTGCTCCGTCAAATCTGGATTTGCACATATTAACTAATTATAAACATTGATTAAAAAGTTTATACAGGGTTTCAGCTTATCCTTGAAAAGTCTTAGAAAGTCTTGAATTGGACATTTTAAATCTAAGGCCATTAAAAGTCTTTAGAAGTCATATTTAACCATTGAGAGTTCTTAAATTTTAAAAAGCATGTTACTAAGACGTGTTTATCCAGTCTGGCCAACTTAATACGATTTTTTTTCTTTCTTTTTGTGTTTAATATTTGTACACTTTACAATTAATGGCACTTACCGCTGTGCTGCCTGTACACAGCCTGTCTGTGTCAGCCCCGTCCTCTCAACGTGAGCCACACAAACAGACTCATGGTTATTAAAGGCTGCACCAGAAAACACCAGAAACTGCCAGACATGTCACTACGTGTTTTATAGAATAATTAATAAACACTGTACAGCCTGTTTAGAATTAAATGGCAAAAACGAGACAAATCATTTGAAAATCTATAAAACCAGTCACTGATGTAGGGAGAAGGAGACAGGGTGAATTACCATGCTATTGTCAAAGTTTATAAGGTTTACGAACTTTTGAAGTGTATAAATTATAAACTTAATTGAAAGTCTTTCTGAGCAACATTAATGTGCTAAATCTGCAGATAATATTTGTTGTTTGGCTTTATGCAAGGTTAGCTTAAGATAGTCTTTATTTTTTTCAAGTACCAATGCAGTAAACAGACTTCTCATGTGATTTGTGTTAAATAAAAATATTCAGCTTTGAAATGACAATGGTAAAAATCACACATTCAACCTAACTTGTAACAAGCTTGATAAAGAAAATAAAAATCCTTTTTTGATTGACACTCATTATATATATGTCTTTTACTTATTTAAATTTTTAGCAAATTGTTGCAGAAATACTTACCAGACTACAGAGAACTTACTGTTGGATGCTCAAAATTTCCTGAGGGAGGACCCAAAACCCCTCTCTTGTTTTCTAGTACTTGCTGTGATTAAATAAACTGTACTGTTATAAAAAACTCCAATCTGGACTACCCAGTCACCCACTTGTGCAGCCTATCCTTATTTTAGCAGGTTTTCCTTGGAAAAATAGTTAAACTGCTTAGAATCAGCTCAGCACACCTGCTAAAATATGATAAATATCACTTAACAGTATATTGATAGAATAGAGGCATTTCATTTTTGACTGTCTGCAGTGAAATTAGTGGTATTCATTATTCTCTGTTTAGGTCTTAAAAAGTCTTGAATATGATTTTAAAAGTGTCAAGGAACCCTGTTATACAAAAGGGTAAATGATTAGAACATATGAAGAACTATTTTACTGGGGTTTTATCAATGAAACCATTAAAATGGAGAGTGTCTTTGGGGCTGAGAGTTTCTTAGACACAAGATCCACAATGGTGGGCTTCACAGAAAAAAGCTGATAACCACTGACAGTTTTCCTAAAATCACTGTTATACATTCAGAAATATGAAGGAGCGCATGTACAAAAACGGTGCTTCAGCATGTTATGGGGAAACTGGACCTGGTGGGAGTGTACCCGAAGTAATCCAGTTAAGGTTAAGGATTAAGCCAAGAGACTTTCTCAAGAAACTGTTATGCCTTTTCTTTGTATTTTGCACTGCCCTAAGTGAAGGCTTTTAATGTTGGTGGATTTAGATGGTAAATCGTAGATGGAAAAGTAAGTGAAATCAGGTAAATGAACAGTTAAAAAGGGTTTTTATATCACTAGGTTCATTTTACTTAAGACTTGTCCACTGAGCTGTCTGTTAGTTGAATAAATGCGTTCATTCCTGGCCTTGATTGCACTGCGGTTAACACGCTAACAGCTGTAGTAGGAGCATACGCAATGATTGGTTTGCAAAAGATACAATAAAAACAATGATGAGTTTTAAATGAAACTGGTCTCACATGAAGGATTTATAGGCTGCACCCTATCTATGAAACAGTGGTAGGCATCCAGGCATGGGTTTGGTTTCTATGGAAAATCCTTAAGATAGAATTTTTAGGTACATCTTTAGAAAAATAAAGAGGAAAAACGTGAGTATTTGTCAGTCTAATGATAATGCATTTCAATGCTAACTTTTGCAGAATAGAAACAAATGCTCAGACAGACTGAATCAATCGTCACTGTGGGTCACTCAAATGGTCGATTTAACATTATCAGGCTGTTATTACAGAATGTGTTGTAATTAATCTGCACCTGCTACAGTGAGGCATTGTTATAAATGAATAAGAAACTTTTTACTGGTATTAAACAGGACTACCACAAAGTTAAGGGGAGCAACAGGTTAACAGGCAGTCTTCGTCTTACCGTGCTTAACGCTCTGAACTCTCCCTCCGATGTGGTCTGAAGCCTCTAGGACTGTGACATCCGTGAAGCCGTTTTGCAGTAGGACCCTAGTTGCAGCAAGGCCGGCCAAGCCAGCGCCGATCACTACTATTCGAGGCTGCCGATGAGTGCGTAGGCCGCTACTAAGAGGATCATCAGTGCTGTCTGACGAAATTTCACAACTTTGCATGCCGTCCAAGCTTCTCTTTAATGGAGTCTGTGGACAACAGAAAGGAAGAGAATGTCACTGCTAAAGCGCTGAGCCAGCAGGTGATAGACCTATACAGCAGAGAATCAACATATATTTCTGTTTAAGTGGAGTGTGAAACTTTACTCAGGAGGAACCATACAGTAGATATACTGTAGAGTAACTTAACTGTGACTGTAAACACAACTGGTTTGGAGGGTCATACTGGGTGTCATATCAGTCTGCAATAAGTTACCTCCGATCTACTCCAATATCATGTCCCCACTGGGTATTTTCAGCCACTGATCACTGATCTCTCTGCAAATGCATTTTTCCAGTCTTTGCATTTGCTGCAAAGATTACAATTTGATAAATACTATCATAAAGAAAACTTGCAATGGAAAAAAAAAAAAATAAAGATGTGATCATAAACAGCGGAGAGCCCAAATTATATTATTACTGTAAGAAATCCACAAAAAACAAATGTTTAAGCTTGCACAAACAAATGTAAGCATGCTAAGTACTGAAGCAAACATGACCATCCAAACACATTTGGAGTCCAAGAAAATTATCTTGTGCACACAAAGACGTAGCCCATTATCCTATCCACACAGAAGTTTAACGTGTTTTTCTCAAAAACATAAACATTGACCCTTCAAGAAGGACCAGCTGACAAATGCACTCAGAGAATATAGCCCAAGATTTAAAAAGCACTAAAATATACCTTCTTGGTTTCCCCATACATGATAATGATAATGTTGGCTTCAGGCGTCCTAATTGCAATGATATGATACAATATGATATGAAACTATTTGATATTATGTACAATATGATGTGATACAATACGAAGCAATACGGTACATACTAATACGGGATGATTTAATATGACATATGAAATGAAAGGATACCTTTGAAAATAATACAATATGTCATTATAGCTGCAACAGATAATTCTGGGATATTTGTTATGAGAGGGATTAGGCCAAAACAAAGGGTATATACTTAGGACTTTTGTGATAATAGACCATAAAAAAGTCACTGGCTTAAACCCCTCTCTCCCACCCTGGACCAGTGGAAACAAAGACTCATGGAAGTGAACAATATAGAAAATCTAATAGCAAAACTGCCATTGCAGGAGCACAAATGGAACTCTGTCATAACATGTCTAGAACAATAAAGGCTTTGTAAATATTTTTCCCCTTTTATCCAAACTAGAACATCCATCCATTATCAATTCAGCTTATCCCATTCGGGGTCACAGGGGTCTGGAGCCAGTCCCAACTATAATTGGGTTAGAGGCAGGAGTACAGCATGGACTGGTCACTGGTCAGTCACGGAGCTAACATAGAGAGACAAACAAGCAATCACACTCACACCTAAAGTCAGTTTAGAGTCGCCAATCAGCCGAATGAGCATGTCTTTAAACCAGTGGTTTAAAGGGTCGGGACCCAAAGGTGGGTCGCGGAGCAGTTTTCAGTGGGTTGCGACTAGATGTCTGGGGAAAAAAATGGTGGCAAAAGTCCTGAAGTCCTTTTTGGACATGCATAGATACCTTTTATTTTACCCTTTTTTACGGTAAGATATGGTAAATTTAAATGTTTGATCAATATTTCAACTAATTTATCTCCTCTTCTTGCAATAAATGGCTTCCTTTTCCATAATAATGGAGTAATTTCACAAGTTCTCTGGAAAATTGGAAAAAACTGGCACACAATGATGGGGAAAGAGGGTATGAAATTTGTCAATTTTGTCCCTTTTGTTTTTTATATTAGGTGTTTTGGTCCATTTGTGGATCATCAATGAATAAATAAATAAAGAAGCACGATGATGGAGCCTTCTTCATTATCCTCTTTGTAATTTAGGCTTGAAAAGGAGTCAGACAGAATGAATAAATGTATAAAAAACTGAGAAATGTTAGAGGTGCATTGTTGGTCAGAGAACACCTGGTACAGCAACACAAAGTATGCAACACTGTATGCAAACTGTATTTTTGTATTATCATTTGACTTCTATAATTTGACCTTTTAGTAGCCCTGTTGCCTTGTCTAATTGATTCCCATTCACACAAACCTCTTTTATAGCTGATAACTGTTATTTAAAGACATCCCCTAATATGGCATTTATTGCCGTATTTATAACTGCTTAAGTAATTCAGACTGCATGATGACATTGTTCTGTCTACCGGCTGTGAAATCACTTTTGAATGATCATATGGTCAAAAATGAACTCCTGGAACAACGCTGTTGTTTGTGTTTGACTATAAACAAAATAAAATGAATTCTTTTAGCGCTTTTTTGAATCACACTGAAAATTGCTCAAGGACACAAACATTATGAAGACAAGAACTCACAACACAAGCCACTTTGTTAGTCCGGTTCATAGGGCTGCTTGTTGTGGATGTATGGACAGCTGTGTGTGAGAAAAGCTGAGTGGGAGTCTTTTCAGAAAACATCCCTGATAACTGGAAAAATGGGTTCACAAAGTACCAACAGTTAGAGGACGTTTACAGTTCTAATTGATAATTGCTCTGATTTTTCAGTCCTGACATTCATAAGAAACAATATCAAGTCCTCTGGTGTAAAATAGTAATATCCTGCTGTTACACAACACAGTCACATATACATAGATACATGCATACACGAACTCCCTGGTTTGTTACCACAGCAACACTGCGTTCAGGGTTTTAAAGTGTAGAAAACACACACTGCCTTTCCCTCTCAGGTTAAGATCACACATCTGAGAAAAATCAGCAGAACAATCTCATCTTTCTGTAACACATGGGCCCACTGATTTTTTAATGATATGAAGTCATACATCTTCCTCTGGGGACGATGATTACATAAACAACAAACACAATTCAACCTGAGGAAGATGGCCCCTCTGACTAGATTTAAACCTTGTCTTAACTTTAAGCTTTAAGGAAACTCTATCTATAATCTCTCTCATCTAGTCTAACAGATGTTTCACATGATCAATAAGGGCTGGTAAAGCGGGTCAGAGTGGAAACCACCCGCTAACACTGCAGGAAACGAGGTGAGAGTGGAAACATATGGTGAGAATGAGAGTGAAACTGGTCAAATGAAGGGATTTCTGTAAATCTCTATGACCTCTTGTTTCACCAAAGTCTGGGTTTGACCCTGACCTCTGACTCACTAGTGGATTGGATTTGGTGGCATTTGCACAACTTGTTAATGTGGTTTTGACCTGTTTTGAGCCATTTCTAATCAACTTGAGTCATCTGTGGAAATTCTGTGATTTAAGTTAATGTTAAAATTATTTTATTCATTAACAGCAGTGGTAATGTCATTGAATACAACCGTGACTAGAAATGTTCGCTGACTACGTTTTTATTCCACGAGGAAGACTAGACAAGCTGAAATAGGTGAATAATTTATAAAATTGCATATCAAAATGCGATAATGGCGTAAAAAAACGCAATGAACTTATTTTCCAAAATTGTCCAGCCCTATTTTGAAATGACAAGAAATAAATAAAGTGTGGAAAATAACATCAAAATGTCAAGAAAATAGAAAAATGGCAAAAGCAAAGTCCAAGTGTTGAGAATAACTTCAAAAATCTGAGAATGAAGTTGGAATACTGTTTCAAGATTCAAGTCTGAATGTGAAGAAAGGTTGAAATGTTGTAAATACAGTCAAAATGTGAATAATGGGGAAATGTAAATATTGTTAAAATGTTGCGAATAAAATCTAAATATGGTGAATATAGTTGAAATGTTGTGAATAATAAAGAAATGCTGAGAAAAAAGTTGAAAAGTCGACAATAAAGTCAAAATGTTGAGAAAAAAGTTGAAATGTTGACAATAAAGTTGAAACATCAAAAATAAAGTTGATATGTTGAGAATAAAGTTCAAACGGTCAAAAATAAAATTGAAAATGTCTAGAAAAAAGTTCAAATGTCAAAAATAAAACAAAAATGTTGAAAATTAAATAAATATTCTGAAAATAAAATTGAAATACAGTTTTCCAGATTAAAGTCAAAATACTGAGAAAAAACCTGAAATGTCAAGAATAACGTCAATATTTTGAGAATGAAGTTGAAACACAATTTCAAGAAAAAGTTGATATTTTGATAGTCATGTAAAATATTAGACTATAACAAATGAGAGATCTTAGACAGCCCCACTGTGTGATGAGCTAAAAGAGAAACAATCTCTTTGTTGTTTAACCCAGTTCTGAAGTATAGTTTCACAAGATCCTCGATTTAAGGCTGTTTTTAATCGTCTAATAATATTTAACTTGATTCCCAACATTTTGACTTTTCTCAAAATTTTATTTCAACTTCATTTTGAAATTTTGACTTTTTCCTTGGAATTTTTACTTAATCCAAAAGTGCATAACATATTTTTTTTATTTTACAACTGGCCCTTATCCTCTCCACAAAAACAAAACTAAAACTGTTAAGGTAAAAAAAAATTACTAAAATGTGGGGTGCGCAGATGGCCTAGCAGTCTACAGCGTGACCCATGTACACAGGCGACCTGTGTTCAAATCTGGCCTGTGGCCCTTTGCTGCATGTCTCTCCCCACTCTCTCCCATTTCCAGCTCTATCCACTGTGCTCCTCTATTCAACAAAGGCATGAAAAGACCAAAAATAAAAATTAAAAAAAAAAAGAAAAAAAAAAAAAAAGCTATAATGTGACTTAAACTAGAAGGCATCTTATTTTGTTTACATTTTCTAAAATATATGTATTTTTGGATCTGTATGCCTTTATGACAGAAGAGGACAGTTGATAGAGTCAGAAACAGGGATGAGAGAGAGTAAAGGAAGAAACATGTTTGAAAAGGAGCCACAGGCCCAGACTTAAACCCTGGTTGCCCACATTCACGGGGCACAACCTAACTACAAGACCATCTGTGCCCCATATAAGGCATTTTAATCTAAAGATTAAGACAAAGTTTGAAATAACTGCTTAGATTAATACAGATTGACAGTTTGAAAACTGATTTTATAATAATAGACAGGAGAGGATGCCAGTCTGCACTTCACATTACTGCTAAAACATACTGAAACTGGGGCTAGCGAATCTAGTTCGCGATTAATCGCACTCTACTTAAATTCCACTATTTTGCATTTAAAACTGATTTGTGTCTTTTTTTGGTTTTTCGACTCAGGACAACACAAACGTTTGATAACAAAAAGTTCAGATGACTTTTGACTTCTCCCCTGAGCTGTCAGGGATTTTTTTTTTTAAGTGAAGTGAGACATTAAGGAGCAATGATGGACTAATTTTACAAGACTGTGGCTGCAGGGAGATGCTGACCTGGCTTAACCAATGTTTTTGGGAGGTGAAAATGAAGCCTGCGATTAATTGGGATTTAAAAAAGGCAGTGCACTAATTGTGGATCATAGTTAATCGCGATTATTGTGATTAATTTTGACAACTCACAAAAAGCCAGGTTTCAGTTCCAATTATGACCTACTCTCTGATCTGATCCATGAAGCCTTGTGTTTAACATCAGCGCACACTAAAAGAAATACTAATCATGAGTTCAAGCTGATTTTGAATGATGATGCAACCTGATCATGAATGAACACAATTTTCAAAAGCCTTAAAGTAAAGTAAAAGGTGATGATGGTACATTTTTTATTCTAGTAACAATCAAATTACAGCAGCAGAATCAGCTGATAGGACTGAGTTGATATGGATTACTTTATATCACACAAACAAACCTCTAATAAAAGGCTTGTGTAATTACTGGGTGGTGACATTAGTGAGTATTAGGGTTAAAATGTTTGTTTCCATATGCAGTTAGATGAAGAATAGATGGTTTAAACGTGTTGTCTCTTTAGTGTTTTCAGTTCTCTGTGTACTGCCACTGCTGCTCTTTTATCCTCAACTGCTGGTGTACAGGAGGGTCACAGAGGACGCTGCTTTGTGACCGACAACAAATGTACACACCGTATTTGACAACACGAGGATGCAGGGGAGAGTTTGTTTATTCTGTTTGTGGCAAAGTGTTACATTCTTGTTGATGCATCTTTTCTCGTCACTGTCAAAGTCTGGATTAAAAGCTCACAATGTAAGGGTTATTTCAAGGGTTTTATGGCATTGTAAGTTAATTAAGTTCTCAGCTGTTGTAAAGCAGTTTTAGCATGGACAGACACATGTTTGTTTTTTGGTATCTCTTGGTCAGCCAGGAACATGCCAGTGATTGACATTTTGTTGTTTATGTGCCTTTTGAACAGGTATGTGGATATCATTATGGACATATTTACACTTGCAGCAGGTTGTTCATTCCTGTACATCTGTCCTGATTTTATAACCTGCAGGCAATCAAATCACATCTGATGACAATGTGAAGTCAAATTAGCATGCACTCTGTGACCACACAATTACATAATTACTATAAAAGTACAAAGGGCGCATAAAGGAGGTGTGAATGTGTCCAGCCAGAAGACCCCAGCTGTTGCTTTGACATGGATGCTTTCGTTTTCAGCACCTGAGGCTGTTTTCACGCAGTGCAAACGGGTCACATCTCTGTGATGTATTTTGAGCTCTGCTATCCTCTCTGACACAACAAACCCTGTACGCACTTTTATTCACCAGGCCTGTTTCATGGGACACTCGATTGTGTTAATGCTGTGGTTATTTGGGGGTGAATACAGTCACTAGGTGACACTTAAAGGCAGGAAATCTTAGGAGAGACAGATTCACTGAAAAGGATCCAAATCCCAACGACACGCAAGTTATCAAAACACTCACTGTGCTGTGAGTTTTTAATGCATTCTTTATACTGCAAGCCATCCTGGAGACTTTGTGAACAACAGTATATCCCTTGTCCTTGGATGCCCCCAACTCTACTTACAGAAAAAGGATTAGGGAGCTGTTGACTGCTGGTTAAAAAAGGGTCAAATAAGTGCAGTTAATGATGTCACTTTACTGTAATGCAGAAAACAACTTTAAAGAGTCACATTTTAGCACCTTTTCATGAGTAAGCTGGCTTTAAGAGCTGATATTTTTTAAATCACAACTTCAGCATGTAACATATCAAGTTAAGCATATTTCAGTGCGAATTTTAAATTCTAGATGAGCAGCAGATGTGTTTCATAGATGGTGTTTGATCACTTCACACTCCGGCCTTGCTGACAGATTGCGCATCCCACCCTGCTCGCTCGTAATTCCTCGGCTGGTTAATACACTCACCACATGCCACCGCTCCACGCTTTACACCACCACCACCGCAGATTAATGTGCGGGCTGGCCTTGGGTAGATAGGTGGCTCAGGGTGGGGTTGAGAGAGGAGGGAGGGAGGGGGCTACCACTGACCTAGAAATGGCAATCTACAGCACAGTGCATCCGCTGGTGGGCTTTTTAAGAGCAGGCGTATCTTTTAACTGCTCGGCCTCTTGCCTTAACTGCCTCCCAGCTGTGTCCACACACACGCATCTGCATTTTCCTTTATCAGTCCCATGTGAGTACTAGCATGCAACATCCATACATCCTAACGTAAAGAGAAGAGAAACTGCAGTGTGGTCTGCAGGCGTTGTGCCAAAGGCCAGACATTCCTCACTTCTCTCCCAGCTCTGATTTTCCCAAGCTGGGATACCAGAGTGGAAGCAAAACACATACACAATGCTAACACACACAAACCTCTGCTGTGCTACTGTGTACCACACAAGAGAGACAATAGCACTGAGCAGTTGTAGCGCTTAAAAGAAACACAAATGACAGAAAAGTAGACTCAGTGTCAATATGCAATGACAACTAGGCAATATACAGTAAAGACAATAAAGAAGCCCCGTGCATCATACAGTTCCACTTTTCAACCTTTAGTTACGAGCTTTCAAAATAAGATTCAGTTCCTCATTTACTTATGTTTAAAAGGTCTATTATAACCAAATAATGAGGCGGCTTTTGGGTTGCCAGGTTGTAAGAAATGTGAATGCACAGTTTGAGCAATTCATCTTTTTTTTCTTTAAATTTACACCTCAAATTTGATGAATGAAAAACTTCGACAGGGACAGTTTAACACTGGAAAGCAAAGGCATATTAAAAAGTTAAAATCCAGCCCTAGAGTAAGAGTTACCACTATTTAAAGGAACATTTTCCTTGACCTTAACTGAACTTTACTGATTTAGTATAACAGACCTATATAAAGCATGAGAAGATTACTTATAAGTCATTAATACAGCTATTAAATTATAAAACAGTGGCATAATAAGATGTTTGCATCTTGAGACTAAACAGAATGCATATAGTAGAAGAAAGATCCTGACCTAGTCTCTGCATCCTACAGTCCGATAGTCTGAGCTGTATAGGAAGAGCTGCCACGTATAAGCTGTGATGCCAAAGTGGCAGCAGTTACTAAAACTTCACCGACTTACTCACTAATTGTCTGTCAGAATAAACGTGGTGGTAGAAACGCGAGGAAATACAATCCGCATTTCATACAGATAAAGCAGAAAGACAAACATAAATTCAATTTTCTCTTGTCAGAGCAACTCGCCCCTTTTAAATCCCCCAGCGACCTACACTACATCAGTGTAACTAACATTAGATGTAGTCTACCGGTGGTGTGTTTACACAGGTTGTTGTTGAGCAGCTCTTCCCTCTCTTATTTGCTCACACTATGACGTTTACTGTAACGTAAAACGGCACACAGCGCTGAAATAACTACAGTTAAATGAGCTTTTCTCACAGTGTTTTCAGAAACTGATACTGACACAGGTTAACATTTTAAATCATTGCATTCATCATCACCGTAGCACTTCTGAACAAGCGAATAATTCAGCTAACTGTGGTTGTTGTTAGTATTAGAGCAGCTGGTTACCTGACTCTCTTGGTCTTCAGCTGTGTAAAACCTCTGAGTGATCCGCTTTCCTTTGTGCCGTTTTTCCCTCAGACCGGCTCCGCTTTGTATTTATGCCTGGAAACCAGAAGCAGCCAGTTTCTCCCGTGGCCACTGCCTCCTCATTAATTAAATATGAGCAGTGATGACGACAAAGACCAGCCCTCCCCGTCCTGAGTCAGCCTGCTGTCACAGTGCAGCGTAATACACAAGCACATACACGTTAACAGATACGGTACACTACTGTGTGCTTTATCCTGCGTGTTTTACAGTCACACTTCAATCTAAGCTAGCTGTACGGACGGTATAGCTATAGCCTGTGGTAAATCTAAAGGCAGTAGTGGGGATTAAGTACGTCTACTATTTTTACAATACAATTAAAGGTAACTTACTTAAATATTTATTTTTAACGCTGACTTTGTATTCACCCGGCGATTTTCCTTTGAAGCCACAATGCCAGCATAACGTAACGGTTTACTTTTTAATACAATAAAATTATTAAATCCAAAGACCATACCCATGATGCAGAGATGATAAATGTAAGGCTGAACCATACTCCAGACTCATCAACTAGCTAGCTTAAGCACGTGGCTGAAGTGCCTCTGAGACTTCATAATGTCCAAACAAAGAACAAGCAGAAGAAAAAGCTTTAATTTGACATTTAACTTAAAACGCAAATTAATAAGTAGAACCAAGGGTGTTTGAATATATATGGTGGTAAAGCTCTAGCACTTTTACAAATAAACTGGAAGCTATACCCTGTCATGGACAAATTCAAATTAGCGTTAATATATTTGTCTGTGTGCTGATTATGAAATATATCCTTTCACTTAAAATACCGCTCTGATCACACTTGAGAACTCTGAATGTATAGGAGCTGGGGGAAGTTTAACCATATGATACTATTCCTGTAAATTTTACCACTTAATTTATTTACTCTTCAGTTATGCTTATGAATTGTACATTGTCAGTTACATAACTTATCTTTCTCCATCTGAAGTCTAACCCTTATGTTACAGTATCATTTATTACTATTATATGTATTATTCTTTATTTGCATACCTTTTTTAACATTATTATTATTTTGGAGGTTGGGGAATATCTGGAATCTTATTTGTTTTTGGAATTTGACAACTGATATGCACATGCTACAATGTGAACTGTGAGCCTTTTGTTATGTTGTGTTTTGTTCTGAAAATAATTCAAAAGGATAAAAACAGAATGCAAAAACAGAATTTAGGGTTATCAGGTCACTTCTCAACGGTACATACTTGTATTTACTCGAAAATGGGTTTTGATAATGATTCCTGAATAAAAAAGTGAATGTATCATATTTGCAATAATTGCGTTTTCTTTTATAAGTACATGAAAAAATAAGGTGTGTGTGGTCAGAATTTCAAGAATTATTTTTGTCCCGAGTTCTTTGTAAAAGAATCACAAAAGATCTGCTCACTCGAGAAAGTATTCTTATTAAACACACACATGACAGGGTTGTCTGTACATTATGACAGTGGACATTGTTATGACAGGGACAAACATGACAGCATGATAGAGTAGTAATACCTGATATTGTGGACATGGACATGGTAAACAACAGGCTAGACATGGAAACTGCGAGCATGGACATGATAGTGTGGACATACATGACAGTATGGACATGGTACATGACATGGTGGACATGGAACTGATAACTTGAATATAGCAACTTAGAGGGTGGACATACATGACAAGTTGGACGTGGAGACATAATGGTGTGGACATGTTATACGACAGTGTGGACACGATACTTGATAGAGTAAAAATGTATGACAGGGTGGACATTCTAAACTAGAAAAGCACTCAGAGAGCACAGACCTCCGCCATTAGTCCTATCTTCCAATAGTACAGAATCCTCTAAAAAAAAATTCCTGGATCCAGACGGTGATCTGGATCACTCCCAAAATCTAATCAGTTCTTCCTTATGCCATTTCTGACATTTCCTGAAAATTACATCAAAATCCATCCACAACTTTTTTGAGTTATGTTGCTTACAAACTAACAAACTATCTAACAAACTAACAAACTAACAAACCCACCCGATCACATAACCTCCTTGGTGGAGGTAATAATGAGAGCATGGACAAACAGGACAAGATGGACATGGTACATGACAGGGTAGACTATCACAACGTGGACTTTTGGGTTCATGTCAAAATTTCATGAAACCCTAATGGACCTTCACTTAACAAAAAGGCAGTTGAAGGTGGTTGTTTACTGTTTAAATTTTAATTTCCTTATTATTTGATGTTATATATAAATATTACATTTCACAGTGACAGGGTGGACATGCAGAGACAAAAACAGCCATTTGCAGACACATTTAATGAAAATTAGAAAACATGTTTAGTCGTTTACTGTGCTTGTTTTTAGTTCTTTTACATGCAGTAAAGGTAATTGTTTAAATAATGTCCTTCAGCTGCTATTCATCTCACATTCTAACGATGAAATGAGTAACTGTTAATATAATCTAGTCTGGCATCTTTGATTTTCTGCTACATCTCAAAGCGAAATATTGAACTGTTTACTTTACTACCTCTATATGACAACTTTACTAACTTTTGTTGATTTTGACTTATGTATTACACAATCACAATTGAAAATTAAAGTAGGCAGAAAGAGTTGTTCAATTTTGGTGCCTTTTCATGCACAGGATCTTTTACATATGATGCCCATATAACTAAGAATGTGGGTCTTTGACCTGAAATAGAGTAAAAACAATGTTGTCTTTTACTTGTTCTACCACTGATTTTGTCACATACTGTTCTTTGCAGCTAACACAATTGTACCACTGTACTGTGTGTACAACATACAGTGACTGTTTAACTTGTATGTAAACAGAGTATGTTGTTGTCCATTGTAGCTTTTAAAATGATATATGGGCCTGTTTTTAACTGACCTTTTCTGTTATTTTCAGCCGTGAGTCCTTTTTTTCTGCTTCTTCTGAAAAATGTCCTTGAAACTGCAAGACAAGTAAAAAAAAGTCTCAAATTATTTTGATATAAAAATCCTCTTTTTAATGGCTCAAGACATTTGACCTACACTGAATGAAATCAAGAACAGATCAGCTTGCGTCTCCTGATCTATATTTCTTCCACATTCTCTTAAGTAAATATAATAAGAGGTTAAAAACAACAGTAACGTCAGCCAGAGGAGAGTATCTCTGCTTTTCAGTGTGGATCAATAACATTTTAACATAGTGAGAATTCTTTTTTTTTTTTTTTTATCACATTCAAGAAAAATAAAGCACCTCACTGTTTTGAATAAAAATCTGAGAATTCCTAGCTATTCTTTTGACATTGGGAAGCACATCTTTTTAGTCTTGTTGGCATCAGTGTTAATAGTGGAAGCTATTTTTAATTTCAGTCTTAGTTTTAGTCTTGAGATGAAATGTCTTTAAGTTTCAGTCACATTTTAGTCATTTGTACCCTTTTAAGTTTTAGTCTAATTTTAGTCGACAAAAACTCAATAACATTTCAGTCTAGTTTTAGTCCATAAAAAGTCCTCAAATTTTAGTCTTTACTTTTAGTCCAAACATTTATTTTCTTGCCTAAATCTGATACCAAATCATGGTAGTGTGCACTCTGCTAAACCTGGTGTCTCTGCTTTCTACAGCTGAGAAGCAGAAGAGATACAGATGCATTGTTTTTGGACAGATTTACCCACAGTGGAGAAATATCACAGATTTTGAATGCCGGGCGAAAACTACATTACATTTTAGTCTAGTTTTAGTCATCTTGACAAACAATAAACTTACTTTCAGTTATAGTCATCATAGATCGATTTTTGTTAGTCTTAGTCTAGTTTCTGTCATGGAAAAAAGGGCTGTCGACAAACATTTTTAGTCAGTTTAGTCAACGAAATTAACACTGTTTGGCATTGAGTAAAAGTCGTGTTTGAAAATATTTCTCCTGATAATGTTAAAAGCTGGTGTCGTAAATTGCACTCTACAGGAGAGACAATGAAGTACATGCTGTCGGCATCAAAATTCAACTATGCAAATAAATTACATGGGACCCATAATTGACCCTTGTGGGACGCCATTTTTTTTTATTTATAAAGCTACTTGATAGACCATTAATTTACTCTGCATTCCACTCAATCTGCAAATGTATAAGTGCTCATTAGGCAGCAAATGGTCCATTTCAATGTGTTGTTTGGCATAACTGGAATACTAGTGCTAATGCTTTGGGTGATGGCAGAATTTAAATGCCTTATATTCATTTAAACAAAGATGACATTTAGGCCCAAAGTCATGAATGTCACTGTCCATATTTTTTTTTGTAATAAACTTTAATATACATAAAATCTACTACTGGACTGATCTGGGTCAACCAGTTCTTGTGATGTGATCACATTAAAATGAAACAAATGTCCTTTCAGGGAAAACAGGGAGCTAACCTCAAACTATAAGACTCACTGAAAGAATAGAAACAATGTTGATAGGAAAGATATGCCAAAGAAGAAAATATTCTGTAGTATGACTGGGGTGTTTTCTTCTTAGTGTCAAGAAAAGACACTGTATTTAAAAATGTGGATTGCGACTGTGGAGGATCTGTTTCATGTTGTTGAGCAGGAAGCCCCTCAGGAAAAAGGCGCTGTTTGTTTAGGTGGGTTGACCCTTTACCTTCTCCAAAAGGCCATCCTGAGCTGTTTTGTCTACAGGTCCAAACCCATAAATCAACAGGAAGTCACAGATGACTCAGTGGTGAGGCACACCTCTGGGATGTCATCAGCGTTTGTCTTTGTATGGGCTAATAATCATTGAAGTTCATCTTACAGGTTACCTCCCTTCCTGTCTTGTGTATTGTCTGTGTTTTGTTAAAAGAAGGAAGTTTATCTGACAATCATTTGAATAATCAACACCAAGTGACCCCAGCTGCACTAGAAATATAAAGATCAGTCCAAAAACCATTAAAGTAATGCGAAACACAAAGACAATAAATGATATTGTGGCTGATTTTTCTTCTGTTTTTTTTAGAGATAAAGCAACTGCTTGTACAAAAAATGAGGGAAATATAGCCTTGATCAATTTAAACAAATGATTCTAGGATCAGTGAGGGTTCCCCAGAGAGGTTCTAGATATTCAGAGAGCAAAGCAAACAGACAAGTATAACATGAAGCAAATGTGTCCATAAAAACATCCAAATGATGCAAATTCTTGGCTAATTGACCTAGCAGAGAAGAGGTGGCTCATGGACATCACATGTTTGGAGTGCACTGTGTCAGGTTATGCAAAGAATTCTTGTTTAACACGTCTCATACTGATAACGAAATCAGTTTCCAAGAGGAGTAAAGTCCACTAAACTCTCTCCAGGCTGTAAACATTTCATTCTTGAGGTCACATAACAGTTTGAATCAATGTAGGGAGCTGAATGTAATTACATTCTTTTTCAAAATTTGACCTGAATGACCTTTTTAATTGATCATTGTAAATGAGGGCTCGCCCTCAATGATTTTGGAGTCTAAATAAAGATAAATAAAATAAAGATAAATACAATTTTCCCTCACAACAGCACAACTTAAGAAAAAGCCGTAGTTAAAATTTGTTCAAACAGTGAAAAGAAAGTTTGGCTTTCAATCACCATAGTTTTCAGTGATTCTCTTAATAATTAGAGCCTCTTTTCAACTTTTTCTTCAGTCAGTAGAGCAAAAGATCAAATACAGAGGCTACAGTCCACAGCTCACTGTTCATTGGTTTGAATCTTAATTCTGCATGGCGTTTGGTGCATCCCAAAATCGAATCAGTTCTTCCTTATGCCATTTCTGATATTTCCTGAAAATTTCATCAAAATCCGTCCACAACTTTTTGAGTTATGTTGCTAACAAACAAACTAACAAACTAACTGACTAACAAACTAACTAACAAACCTTGCTGATAACATAACCTCCTTGACGGAGGTAATTATCAATACTTTTTTCAATAGGCTTTTTATGATACCTTTGACATACGTCTGAAAACGTAACCATGCTGTTACTTTTCTGTGCATCAAGCTCATTACAGGTCATATGAGCGAAGGTCTGTAGAGGAATAGTTAAAAATGTGAAATATAAACACTTATATACCTGTATCAATATGGTAAAACGGGTAGCTTTTTACCCTCACTGTTTTACATGTATGTGAACTGGTATGTTTGCTTTCTGTGAAACAAAATAAAAAATTAGTCTTGAGACAATATAAATGACAAATAAAATCTAAAAGAAAAGGATGTTTTTGGTGACCCCTGCACTCTGCACTGCTTTTGTCCTTGACATGCACAAGTAGGGTTTTCTGACCAAATGAAACTCAGCATAACTTACATTTCTAATGTGACAAAAACAATGAATTTGGGGAGCAGGTGGCCTAGTGGTTAAAGGCGCTCCCCATGTACACGGGCAGCCAGGGTTCGAATTCGGCCTGAGGCCCTTTACCGCATGTCTCTCCCCCACTCTTGATCCTGTTTCCGACTCTATCCACTGCCCTGGTCTATCTAATAAAGGCACAAAAATGCCCAAAAATAAATCTTAAAAAAATAAAAAACAATGAATTTATATATACATATATATATATATAAATATATATAAACATAGATAGGTACACATTTATATATAAACATGTGTATATGTCTGTATATATATAAAAAGAAATAAAATATATAAACATATATATACTTATATGTATGTGTATATATATATATATATATATATATATATATAAATGTATATGTTTATACGTGAAATAGTGCTATATGTATGTAGTTAAGGGGGGCAAATACTTTTCACGGCACTGTATATGTGTATGTATATTTATGTATATTTATATATTGTTACTTTGGACAGCAAACCTTGATTAGCCTTCAACATGACTTACTGTCAGTGTGTATGTAGAACTAAATCAGCCCTCTCCTTCTCTAAATAGTGTTTGTGTTTATATAATTATTGTTTTGACAGGAGATGGAGCCATACTGTGCTTCCTGAAGCTAAAATTGTAAGAGCTGTGTAGGAACCCCTGCAGGCTCCTACTTGATAAATCAGCACTGATTAAACACCAGGCAGTCTTTTATTGACAGGATTATGCAATCCCAAGACACTAATGTCCTTTCAGCCCATTAATTCATTGGGATCACGTGTTTCCTTTGCTATCTAAATTACTTTACAGGGTGTCCCAGCCAAGTTGACGTGATTAGCACGTGAATATGCATGTGTTTGCTGCATAATTAACATGCAGAGGAATGCTGGCGTGGGATTGGTGGAGCGGTTGGACCATGAGAAAGGCCTCTCTGTTTGTTGGTCCACCAAGGCCACAGAGACCTCACATTGTGAGTCTGGCCAGCGTTGGGTTACTGTATTGTCCATCGTTTTCCCACCTCCCTCTTACTCTTCTGCACAGCGATGCACCAGCGAGGGGGAAGAAAGTGGCTTTTCATTGATCGGGTCAGATGGAGCATGCACAGGAACTCAGTAAAGAGGGGAGTCAGTCAGCTGGCTACAACTGCCTTTCATGATCCTGAGCTTTTACCCAGCAACCTGCATGAATGCTACAGAGTGACTCATTACCTCCACCAAGAAGCGGTGAAGGGGGGGCCACAGAAGACAAATCAGTGCACAGCCAGTAATGGCAGGTTTATAGTCAGAGTGTAACTCACTTTGGTTAGACTTCACTGACCTCTAAGAGTTTCAGAGTTCAGCGCAGGACATTTTGGACAGAGTGTGCAATCTTAAGCAAATAAAATAACATTGCAAGTTGAATATCAAGTTTGTCAAATCATGATCCCATTTTACAAACAGAAACTTAGTCAACAAAGAAGTTACAACTGTGTCTCATGTCTCACTGACTTCTTGCAAAGTCTTTCTTCCCTTTACCCACCCCCTGATCCCAGAACTGTTGCTTTTGTCAGCTGTAGCAAGTTAGCATGCTAAGTCAGTCAATCATCCCTGAATCAGTACTTTTTTGAGGACCAATTGCCAAATTTAGTGAATACATCACTAATAATGAGAGATTTGTGAACACAACATTCAAGAAAAGATGCCCAAGGTTCAAGCAGGGAAACAAAAACCAGGAGCTTTAACTGCAAAGCTCCATGTTGAGAATCTGTTGCAGCTTTGCATCAGAAAGTTGATCACTGCAGCAGACCACCTTTTAACTTAGTCCCAGTGTTTTACATGGTTACTTGATATATTTTGATATATACTTGATATATTTTTGCCAATTTACTAAGTAATTTTTTTTTTTTTTTTTTAGGTTTTTTTTTGGGGGGGCCTTTTCATGCCTTTATTGGATACACTCGGAAACATGAAGGAGAGTGGGGAGAGACATACAGTAAAGGGCCACAGGCCGGATTCGAACATGGGTAGCGCCTTAAACCACTCAACCTGCACATTTTTTATGAGGTAGGACAGCTGATAGTGCCAGAAACTGGGAAGAGACTGAGGAATGACATGCAGGAAAGGAGCCACAGGCCAGGACAGGCCAGGGTGGTGACATGATCAACGGACTCCTCAAGAGGGAGATGTATGATATACACCCTCAACAAAGTCGAACCATTTGGACTTACTGAAGAACTTAGCCTGTTGTGTATTTTGTTATATTTTGTTTTTCATGGGTGGTTGGAGAAGGCGATTCATCTCTATGTATATTGTACATAATGTATAATTTGTGTGTATACAGTATGCTGTTAATATGTTTACACATTTCTGATTGGATCAGAGGGCAGTTTGATTTACTGTGTGCTGACTTCCCACTCCAGGTGAGCAATCAGGGTTCACAATCTGTATTGAGGAGGGTGTTTAAGTTGTTCAAATAGCACCAATACTGTAGACAAAAGGTGGGTAAGTGCTACATGGGGTCAAAGTATCCAACACTGTGTCGTCAGGATCAGGTGCTCTTCATGAAATGGGCAAAAAAATCGTTTGCAAAAAAGGGAGCAATGACTTGCATGTTATCTTACCAATAAAAGTCCATATTACAGATGGCAGTCAGAACTGAGAATCTGAGGCACTCTGATGTAATCAACACTGTTTAACTCCGATGAAGAAACAAAGCATGTCCAAATGTTTTAAACTGTGAAAAAGTGACTTGTGTGTTCCCGTTTCTTCTTTGGACTTGCCTGTGAGAAAGAATTAGTTGAAGTTCCTTTCTGAGGTCGTTGACCTCTGCCTGTGGAGGGGCTGAAGTGCAAAAGATTCCCTCTTTATTGATGCAGATTGATCATAAAAATGAGAAGTCTCGCGGTTGTGGTTCCCATTAAACAGCTCAGAGGTAGCAGCGTGGTGTGCTTCAGGTTATGTGACTACGATCTTACATTCTGCAGTGTGACTAACGCCCATGCACAGATTGACCTGACTTTACTAGGCTGCAGGTGTCCCATGATGTGTTTTTTGTTTTTTTTCTACTAAAACATGAATCAGTTTCAGTTACCTTGATGGCCTTCTATTTGACATGGGGATTAAAATCACTCTAATGTACAGTCCTCTTGTTGGCAGGATAATCCATCCATTTCAAATATGCTGAATCTAGTTCCAGTTTCTCAGTTGCCTTAAGTACTCTTTTCATCACAGAAAAAAACCAGAACACCCTGAGGACAGGACCTCACAGACTTCTGCTTTTTTCTGCTGTTGAATTATGACTTAGCAATTTAAATGTTAAAATTAGACAATCTGACCCCTCACATTCCAGACACCAACTTTTAAAACTCCTTCCCTCTGGAACGCCATACAGAGCACTGTACATGGAAACACTGAGAACAAACTTCAGTATCTTTTCTCAGGCATACTGTATACTCCACACTGTTTATTTGTTCCACACACAATGTATACTTCAGCTTCAACCACCTCATGCTTATATACATCCTCATCCTTAGCCCTTCTTATCACGGCAGTATTGCTATACTGGGATATTTTTTTGTCTGTACATAGAGAGCTCGCTAAACTGGAGTTACATTCCTTGCATGAGTACTCAACCAATAAAGCTGATTCTAAAAATATTCTCTTTGTTGAAGGTAGATGATGCACTTGATGGTTAACGTGTAAAAGAATGTAAACACAAATAAATAAAGCAAGATGAAGATGATCTTTTAGATCTAATGTGAGCAAACACAGACAATAATAAAGATTAAAATGCTAAAGAGATTCCACTTTAACTCCAGGAACCATTTCCCCCTCTCTTATCCCTTCATCTCTGTTGCCCCTTACTCTATTTCCATCCCTTTTGTGTACACTATCACACCACCAGTTGCGCAACAAGTCTTGGCCGGAGGTCTGAGTTTTCTGTTGTTGTAGTGTAACAAGGAGCCCTGTCACAAGTGTTTTGGCCAAATCCTTCCCTCCCTGACTGAAACTGATGCCGGCCTACACCCCCCCCCCCCCACTCTCAAGTTGATCTCCTCATATGTTAACCAGTAAGCTGCCTTTCTAACAGAATGACCCAAAAGGACCAAGCTGCTTATCTTAACTCAAGCTGAGTCATGGGAATAAGGTGTATAGACAGTATAATCACATATTCTCCTCTTTCTCATATGTTCTGAATGTCCCAAGTTTTATTGTTTTTCTTCTCTGTACTACTATACTTAATATTGGCAGTGAAAAGACCAAATGTGTAAGTATTATGTCAAACTTCCTTGACATTCAGGCTATTCAGGCATCTTTCCCCCTAAATATTCTGAATAATTTAACCTCCTGAGACCTGAGCTTTTGTTGGGATTAGTTTCTTCCACTTATTTGGGATTGATATGACTTGATAAGTTTATATATTATATCCACAAATCTCCTGATGGTCCTATTTCTGCAGAAAATACAGCACTGGGGGGTTCTTGAGCATAACTGGCTGTGTGTCGTCAGTTGCTGGCAGATCTTGGTGTCAGTCATTGAAACCTTGAGGACTTATCAAAGACAAACATGAACACATTTTTCCATTAAAAGTTTGACTTTTGTTGGAAAGTTTTATTTCAAGTCAACATAAATTCCCTTAAATGTAAAAGAAATTACCAAAGATTAATTTAAAAATGTTTAGACATATTCTTTAAGTATCCCATATAAAGGCTCCTGTAAATTTACTGAAATATTCCCTGAGTGTTTCAGTGAAACTGTATCTTAAAGTATAAAGATCCCAATAATAATTCCCCCAAAATTTCATGCAAATTACTGAAAAAATTCAAGGAAATTTGCAAAATTCAAGGCAAATTTCATTAAAATTTCTTAACAAATTCTCAAAACTGTAGAAATACATCCCCCAGAATTTCATGAAAGTGAGTGATAATTCCCACAAACATCCAAACTAATTTCCTGAAATTCCCAATAATACTTTTAAAACTTGCAAATATATAAATATACATAAATATTCACCCCCTTTCAAGTCAGTATTCAGTAGATGCACCACTGATGGCAATCACAGCACCATCACCATAGTTTACTTACAGACTGAATAAGATTTTCCTCCAGGATTTTCCTATATTTTGCCACATTCATCCTACCCTCTACCTTTACAGGCCTTCCAGGTCCTGTTGCCAAGAAGCATCCCTACAGCATGATGCTGCCACCGCCATACATCACAGTGTGGTGAAGCAGTGTGTTTGTGGTGAAATGCAGTCCTATCTGATGGCCAAAAAGTACAATTCTGGTTTCATCAGACCAGGGAACTTGCCTCTTATTGGCCATGCAGTGTCCCACATGCCTTTTGCCTAACTCTAGTCTAAATTTAATTCGTTTTCTTCAGCAGATTTACACGTGTCATATTGCTTCCATTTCTTGATGATTAATTCAACTAAACTCTGGGGATGTTCAGTGCCTTAGAAATGTTTTTGTATCCATCCCCTGACTTATACTTCTCAATAACCTTTCCTCTGAGCTGCTTGGAGTGTTGAATACATTTTATAGGAACTGCACCACTATGGATGACTACAGCATGTAGGTGTGTATCACAGGGCCTCTGATTAAGTTCTGTTCAGCAGTACTGGTAATCTTGCAAAGCAGATGGATACGCCTGTTTCCTTGTTTCTCACTGGCGAATCCATCTTGCAAAGCTTCTGTCTTAACCGTTTGGGCTCAGTTAGAAAGTGACAGGACCAATCAGCGACGGAGGGTAGAACTTTCAGGCGCAGCAGAGTCATGACGTAAACAAGAAGCAGCAAGAGGGCGGTGCAATTATGGCGGAAGAGCTTGGCGTGAATGCTGCTAAAGTGCCAGTTTTGTCAGAACTTGATGACATTTCTTCGTTAAAAGAAGAACCAAAAACAGCAGTGAGTTGTTATCTTTTCAAAATCGACAAAAGTCGAGTACTTACATGTCTATAGTCGCCATGTTTTGCGTTATTCCTCAGTCGCTGCGCACGTGCAGCTTGATAGTGGGTATGTCACGTGTTTTGTTGCTCTGATTGGCCCGTAGAGATGTGACAGACAGAACGTTCATCCAATCACGCTCCGAGTTTTTTTCAAAGCCTTTGCATTTTCCAATTGAATTGAAGCTTTTTTTACTGAAGCTGTCAGGTTACAGCACTGGTACACCTCAAGGAACTGTTCTTAAGCCACTTCATTTCAGGTTCCTGATCCCTAAATTGTTTGGACAACTCATCTGTTAATAAATGCATCATCGAAAAACACAACAATGTACAAATATGCAGAGCTCTGTCTTATTTTTCTTCACTTTTTATGCTACTTTGTGTCCATGATCTGTTTTGTTCTGTCATAAAAACGCTCTTCATTTTATTTGGGCCAAATCTGTTATCTGTTTGTCTGAATGTTTGAACTACTCAGCATATTTAATTCCACGGTTTGTTTTCACTTCTCTATCTGAATCAGCTCAACAGGCTGTAATCAACCCTGACCTTGTTTTCTCATAAATGCTGCTGCTGATAGATGAAAAAACTGCAAACAGGAATTAGTCATGAGCCTAAGCAAGAGGAGTCACTAACGGTAAGTCAAACCCTTATGGTTTTTTATCCCAGTCAGCAAAATAATACTCTCCTCATAAACTTTAATTAAGCTAAAATAAAATGTTAATTAGTGTAGGAGAATGGTGTCAATCTTCTCATATGTTAGGGCAGTTGAATAAATAATACATCCAACAACCCTTCAGCTAGGCTTTAGCACAAACAAAGTGAAAAATGGGAAACAGCTTTGCTGACCCTGAGGCAACACAAAGCTACTCTCAGTACATCCAAAGTTCACTAATCAGAAACTTGAACATGCATGTATTTGTAACTTGCAGACAATTCTGCTCGATGCGCGACAGTGATGACAGATCAACACAAAAAGAGTATCTATTTATGACAAAAATCCAGCTGCAGACATGATTATTGATTTATTTTAGGTATGATGTTAGATTTTTAAAAAATAGCGAAGGAAGAAGAGGCAGTAGTATGATTTATTTTGTTTTTTAGAAGGTCCAGAGCAGACAGAGGCAGACATGAAGAAGACGGGGCAGGTTATAAATATAGCTTCCTTCCTTATCTTTGGCCTGAAAGAAAAGGATGTATGATAACTGAATTATTGTCTGGGTTCTTTGCTGTGTGTCATCCGGTGGTCCTACAGTGAGGACATGAATGGGAGGAGAGTGATAACCCTCTGACCTGACCAGTACACATGTGGAGATTACTTTAGAAGTCCAGGAAAGGGATGAGAGACCAGCGCCCTAATTCAGCTGTTTTATGTCCTGCAGCTATTTATACCATGTTCAATCACAAAGAAACGAGGCACCTGAGACAAAAGGTTTGGAAAAGCAAGATGCTCCAGATCCAGAGGCTAGTGAAATGAACTGATGATGCTCTCTAAAGAACACATTTGGAAAATATACAAGCAACAAATTGCTCAGTTGTTTATCAAGCATTAATTCAGTGTCAGACTGACTCACCTTTAAGATAAATTTCTACCTATAGCTGAGCCTCTGTGTGCTAAAGTAGTGGCCGTTAACCAGGCTTTGTAAGCTTGGTGTGTAGTTTGTAATAAACCATGAGAATTGTGTAAACACCCCACATGTGTGGTTGTGCACTTCTGACTAACTTCACTGCCTCCAACGTTCTTGAAACACCATTAACTCCAAGAAACACAGATCCAAACAGTTGCATCCACCGAGCTAATCGCTACACCAGCGGCCGCTATTGTATATACCGGCTCATAGTACAACTAAACCCTATCCACAGCTAGCAAGACTCGTGCCAAAGCAGGAGGAAGAAGAGTGAAAACATCTTTTACGTCATGAAAAAAAATTCACTGCTGTTCTTTGCTCTTCATTTCATAAAGAAATGTTATGTAGTCCTTTTTAGAAACTGCCACTATACTGGAGCTACATCTGAGCTAAACGCTAAACCAGCAGCAGCCATTCTACAGGCTTCGAATACAGCTAAACCAAACCCGAAGCTACTGCCTCGTTCTCCTCAAATGCCAATTGGTCAGGTCGGTTTTCGGACCTGGCACAATTGTTTCATACTGGAGCTTTGCAAGATGTTTTCGCCAGAAAATAGAAATGGTATTTGGTCAATCCATTTGCTTTGCAAGGATATAACAAGGCAGAACAGTGAACTGACGAGTAGAGAGATTATTGTCACTCCAAGCAGCTGCTTTTTCTGCATACGTTCTCAACCATTCTTAAAGCTCCGGTGAAGAACTTTGGGTTTGTGTTGATTTTGGTGCCCCCTTTAGAAGCTGTCATTTTTCAAAAGACTGTCCTGTACATGTGGATGTTACAGTTTCTGAACATAAAAGGTAATACTTTCTTAGCTTGAATCCTAAAACTACCAGCTTAAAATAACATGATACATTTCTGACAGAATGTTTTATTAAAATGTCTGTTTTCACAGTGTGTTCTTATCTACTGCATACAAAACCTACCCTGTTGCAAAGGTAACCCATAAAATAGCTTTATAGAAATGGAGCTCAGCAAGACTGTTTTCTACTCATTTATTTAGTTACAACTCATTCATATCTCTCCTTTCTTCTATTGTTTCTGTTGTCCCGCTCTGGTGATCAGCTGATTATGGATGTTCACTCTCTTAAATACTCAGCTAATCAGATTCCGCCAAAACCTCATTTGACCAATCATCATGCACCTGACAGATCTTAAATCTGTCATTCTACAGTCAGCCTGTCATTTCAGTGTGGACACTGCAACCCTCCTCCACCCCAGCCACCTCCATTCAGTTCATCAGCATCCAGTCCAGATCCTCACAGGTCTTCTGCTCATCTCATCCTGCGTTACTCAGTCTCCTCCTCCAAGCCGACTTCATTGGCTCCTGATCCCACTTCTAAGAAGTCTACTGCGATCCTGCATCCCTCATCAGCACCACCGCCAGTGTCTAGACTCCACAGGGGGATATGCTGTTTCTGCTAATTCTTTGATACAACACAAAAGAGGCAGTAGTGCCACCTTTAAGACAAACTTGCACTGTTATGAAAAGAATTCTACTCACAACACTCCTCCTTACTTTGCTCCACTTGAGGGCAGATGAACGCACACTTGTTTCCATCTGGCCTGTGTTTGTCACTGGACCCACTGCCTCGTCACAGGCGACCCCGCAATGTGTATCTCAGTGGGAAAGCTGGGGGAGTTATGTGACCGTGGACCTCTCCTATTACAAAACATACACTGCAGACGCACAACCTTGCTGATTCGAAATGTCACACAGACCGCAGGAGATACTGACTCTGTCATATACATGAGGATGTTTTTCTCATTTTCAACCCAAGTTGTAAACATTGAACCAAATCAGCTTGTCTGTGACTGATGTGTAACTCCAGCAGCTGGTGTTCACTTGTAGTGGAAAGAATGCAGACTCCTACTGGCCTGTTTGTTGGAGTTAGTTAATGATCACTGTGATGTTGTTCAAGTGATAAAAACACAATGACAGGCTGCATTTAAAAAGCTTGAGTTAAATAAAAAAAAAGCTTTAGCAGCAGAGGATTATGAAAAGTATATGATGTGTAGCATAAGAGGTTATAAGTCATGATAATAAGTCTGAAAAACAAATACATAAAAATAAACTTGTAATCATTTTGCTCCAAGGCCAAAAAATCTGAAAATGTGAAAAATGTGAGCTTTAACTTCTAGGATAAGGGTTAATAACCAATCAGATCACTGGAGATTATCTACTGAAACTGCACTCTGCTTATTTCTTCCTTGACACATTTGCAAGGCTTGTCTGCTGCAAAAAGGCAAAGCTGTTTAAAGGGGCTATATTACATACATTATGCACACAGTATGTTGTCTCCCATGTACAGAATTTTTGATGATCATTTCGAGATTGTTATAGACATGATCAAGACAAAAATCTTCTTTTTTATGAGCAGACAAGCAATCTGAAGAAATGTACTTTGCTTTCTTTGTACTAGTCCTCACACAGTGTTCTGGCAGAGCTAGACGATATCCAAACTATGCACGATCCATGCACAAGTCAAGTACTTGCAACATGATAATGATATCTGCAGCAGAACCACTGAATTGGAGCAACAGCATCCTAAAATAAACTCTGCCCTCTACAGGCCAGCTCAGCAAACTGCATTTAGCGTCTATCTTTAGTCAGAAAGACTTTTTTTTTTCATCTCTTTCAGAGACATATCTTAAGAAATGTATAACATAGATATAACTTATGACCTTATGAGTACTTTAATATCATACATGGAGTGGCTGTGGATCAGTGACAGTCAGTTTTCTCTCAAGGTAAGAAGTTTGATCCCAGCTCTTGCAGTGTATTTGGCCAAGACTTTTAATTTGCCCTAATTTTCCCCCACTACTGTGTCAGTGGTGTTTACATGTGTATGCCCACAGAACTGACAGGGCCCCTGAAAACCCAAGAGAATGGGTACTCCCCAGTGATTTATTAATGACACCAATGTATGTGTGTTAGATCAGAAGCATTGCTGCTAACATGCTGGCTGATAGATCCCTCATTTTGGAGCTGAAAAGTGTGTCAAACTGTTATTAGGTTCTGATGTTGAAATCATTCATTCATGCTACTTCTTGACCCGGTTCATCAAGCATTTTCCCACTTCTTTTTACCACTTTTAAACATGTTTTGCCATTTTTTGCCCATATTTGCTACTTCTTTTGCCCCTTTTAACCAGTTTTTGTTGGTTTTCACCAATATTTGCACTTTGTTGCATTTTTTAAACAATTTTGCTCATATTTGCTAATTCTTTTGCTGCTTTTAAGAAGTTTGTTTCCCTTTTGGAGGTTTTATCCACCACTTTTGACCCATTTATGCCACTTTCATTCACTTTTAATCCATTTTGGCATTTACTGTTCATTTTTGACACTGACAGTCTATATTTTCACTTCTTTTTGCTAATTTAATCAATTACTGCTGCTTTTTTGCCCATTTTTGCCACTTTGTTGCCCATTCTGTTATAAAACCCCATTCTGGATGTGACTTTTTTATATAACTGGAACTGTTTCATTCTTTTATTGGTATTAACATCCTCTTTCTTTTTTATTTATTCATGTATTTATTGCTAAAACTTGTCATGTTGTCAGTTTGATTTCTGTTGGGAACACTTGGAATCAAGATGGTTAAGCCTAAATGGTGTATTATGATAAATAAATAAATAAATAGATAGATAGATTGATAAATAAATAAATACATTTCTGATTATTTTAAACCTTAGGACTGAAAGATCATGCCAGCATGACATCATCATGTGCTGTTTTGTCACATGACAGCATGCAAACAAAGCCACATGTTGCATTGCAATTCCTTGTGAGGAAAACGTGATTTTAAAGCTCCCTTTCGGATTTTGTTTAATGTCAATAGATCAGTTAAAAAAGGATGAATGATCATTTAAATTATATCTAAAAATTAATTTTACACGTAAGAGACAGTGGTCCATACTGTACAGGACAGGCACTGGGAATGTTTTCATAATTTCAGTATTTCATGTCAGTTTTTAAATGAAAAAATCTTCATTTATTGTTACTAATCTGCGAATCATTGATTCTGCAAAAATGCAGTACATGTAATATATTGTCTTTGTAATTGCATTTATAGGAAGTTGTACAGTGGTTCAGCTTTTCTGCATTTTTCTTGCACTATTTGGGAATCCCTCACAGTCTTGGAATGCAAAGAGTGCCATACTGGGTCCTGTGCACTTGTGTACAAAAATTATTTTTAACTTGGGCATTGATTAGTTGACAAACAACGCATATAGATACATATGTGTAAAAAAATATTCATTTTTAACTTGATATATGTAAATGTACTACTTTTATATGTAAGTTAACTATCTTTTAAAATCATTTTTGTGTTTGTGTGTTTTTTGGAAGTCTTTTATCTAATACAGTAAGTTAAGGTTGGTTTTATTTCATAAAGTTGAGGTTGTGCAGAAAAAAATTATACCAGACATGAGCATGGTAAACATATTCTGAGGGGTTTATATCATAAAAAGAAAAGTGTCAACAAAACAGCAAAAAAGCCTGTGGACTTCTGAGGGTTAAGGAAAGAACGTGAACATGTAATGCTGTGTGAGTACCACTAGAGGGTAGCAAATACATACTAGTGCTGTAATGGGTCATTAAAAGGCCATCCTGTAATACTGTCAATCTTCCTCAGGATCATTGCCACTCATGAGTTTCAGCAGAGGAGGTCTGTGAAATATTTAACACTACATGAAAGGAAATAAAAGGAATATCTCTGAGGTTTCATGTGCTCTATCACTCCTTTATATACACAAACAAAAATGTTCTTTTTAACATCAAATGCAGGGCAATTGTATCATAAAGAAATACTGTACTCATTAACATTAAATAAAAATGCATAAGATGAAAAAAAAATGATTAGCATCAACAAAAAATGTATTATGATTTGTGCAATGATAAATGTACAGTATAGTGCATAATGAGCTCTATCGATTGCTATCACAGTGCTGCACCCAAACTGACTGTGTTATGGTGCTTTTATATTAAGTGCTTCTATGGAACATGGAGAGAAAAGTCATGATGCGTACGTGCAGTTGAAGGACTAGAACAGAAAAGAATTTATTGTCATCATACAAAGAACGATCAAACTTTGAAAGACATCTCTGCAATAAGAACAACAATAAAGCAACTAAATTATGAAAAATATGAATTAAATGATGTTGCACTGTGCTCAAGCAATCACATAGTATACATACATTACTGTGGCTAACAGAATTAAGTCCAACAGCAGTCCTTGAAAAGAGACAGTGCTGGTGGTGCAGTTCCTGAGTGGCTGTTATCAGTCTGAATAATTGTAGTGGGTGGTTGTGGATGGAGGCCACGACTCAGGGGAAATTCATCCCATGATGAATTCTAAGTGTTCTTCTGCATGGTGGCAATCATTTTATATGAAAAATAAAATGCAAAATGAGTCATGGCCATGGAAATATTCCATTATGGACTGAAAACAACAGCTTATTTGTGTATACCCAGGCCCCTATGTTTGACTATCTAAAATAATTTTCCGAGTTATTAAACCACCTAAGCCAACTCTTATCATTTTTATAACTACTTATTAGTAATTCTGTGTTGCTCTAATTGTATTTTGGCTAAAATTTGGCATTTAACAGTGCGTGAGAAACACTATTCTGTCTGAAAATGTATTATTATTCCCTAATAATAACCTAACCCTGTAAAATAAATCTTGGTTTAGTCCTGTAACGTGATTATTTTGTGACTGTTTCATTAAGGGTGACAGATATTAGACAAATACTAATTTCTTTCAATTTTGGCTATTATCTTTATGTAACTGACCTACATAACTGTATATGTCAGTATGTTGACCCATGTGATAAAAGAACATGCAGTCATGTTTCCTACACTCTTGTTCTGTGGCGTTTTATGATGCATTTGTGCTGCTAGAACACAAAAGTCTATTCTGAGCACAGTGTTAAATCACTGGGGACAGTAGTGTAAGTGTGGGAGTGAAGATAATGGCCAAGGAAGTGTAACACGGTGATAATAAACCTCCTCTCTCCAATTCTCATCAAATAATCCCTCCATTCAGTCAGTACCAAGCAGCAGCAGCCTCCTCCTGCCCTCCCATGGAAGGGAAGGAGGACCACTGCCAGACTTGTACCTCGTCTGCACTCTTCAATGGACCTTTGTGGATGCTGCCATCCTTCCCCCCCGGCCAACCCCCGACAGTCCATTCAGGAGTGTCACATGGCACTCCCACTCTCAACCCATCTCACAATGCAGCCCTGTCATTGGCACCTCATTGACATGCTCTCATAGTGATGTGCATTGGGGAATGGTCGTGTTCCTCCACTACTTTCAAAGGAAATGAAGTGCCGGGCTGGGTGGCCAAAGTGTGGCTTCCTGGATACTGGTATTCATATTTCTTAGGAGGAAGTGCCGGAGAGTGGGTGTGTGGGTTGGGAGCTGGCAGAGATGTTCAGCAAATGTGTAACATCGACCTCCTACACTTTTAACAGTCAGTTAGCCCAGTTAAATCTAATGGATGATTGTATCTGATACAAGAGAAAAGTCATATTTAAAGCTCCTGTGAGGAAATTATGTTGATTCTGGTGCCACCTGTGGACAAGGTAGTCATGTTTAGTAATTTTTCCTGTAAATATATACATAAGTAGAATTTTTAGACAACACAATCCTTATACTTTAAGTAAAAAGTTAGACGTAGTTAAAGGCTGCTTCTGCAGTATGCTACACAATTCCACCAAATAGGTGAAGGTTGTTAAAAAAAATTAACTTAAAAATCCAAAATAGCTATTTCAGCCGTTTTTTGGAGTTGACAGAACAAACTTGTAATTTTAAGTCAACAATACTTAATCACTTTAATTATTTTTTGTCATTGTACTTAAATTATTTGACAATCATACCTTTGAGCCACATAGTTTCCCTAGAATACCTTTGGCCGAAGACACTTCTGCACCAAGAGTGAAGTTACCCGCCCAGTTAGAAAAGTTACAAGAGTTAGAAGGTGTACTAAACTCAAAAAAAGATCCACCTGGTTCAGAGAACATCTTTCAGTCATTGCTACTTGTGATCACTGTAGGTAGCTGACCTTGGTTAACATGAAGGTTCAAAATTAAGACATAAAGAGAAACATGAAACTTAAAGAAGAGTGCTTAAAAATAAATTGGACTTAAATAGAATGATTAGGTTTCCACTGATAAAGTTAACTTAACTTAGTGTATAATAAAACTGTTTGACACCTGCCGGCTGTCATCATTAAAACAGCAATACAGAAATGATCAGTTTCACTAATAATGGTCTTATTTGCTTTCGTAGGATAAAAAAGAGGTATCAATATCATATCAGTGTTTCATAACCAGCTTAAAACTCCTCACAGGTGCTTGAATGTTGGACTGTGTGTGAAAACTCAGGCCTTAAACATGACAGTTCAAACAATAGTACGGTAATGGACAGGTGTGATAAGTGTGGACATTTTTACCTTGATTTACAGGTTCTTTTTAACTACCAGCAGGGATTTGGGTCAAATCTCAGGGCCCATCCACTATGACTTGATAATGACATTGTCTATGAAAATAACTTTTTAGATCCTTGGGTGTATCCAGCAGTTAGCGATAAAAGACTTTTGGTCAAGACTTCCTTTTCCTGTGTTGCTATTGTTGACTGTCCTACTTACAACTCAGGCCACAACAATGATGCTGAAGTTGAGCGTGTTGTTTTCTGCATGAATATGTGGATGTTTTTAGAGATTTATAAAGACCTAAATGTCGGGCATTCATTAGTGAAAGGGTTTGTATGATCTACAGGCCTGCCCACAGAGTTGGCTGACAAACCCAGAGAACGGGCCCTCCCCAGTAGTTGTTTATTAAAAGTGTCAGTGTATGTGTGTTGGATCAGTAGCATTGGTGCAAGCCAGCGTCCTGGCAAACAGTTACTTCATTCTGGAGCTGAAAAGTGTGTCAGGCTATTATTGGGTTCTGATGTTGAAATTATTTATTTGTGCCACTTTTCAACCCCTTTTAACCCTTTTTACACCCAGTTTTCCACTTCCAGTTGCTTTAACAAAGAAAAAAAAATGTAATGCATGTTTTACCCATTTTTTCACATTTAACCCCTTTTCATAACCCCCATTTTTGCCACTTTGACCTATTTTTTGTCAGTGTGAACCAACTTTTGCCACGTTTAAAACACTTTTCACCACCTTTCCTGCCAGTTTTGCACTGTTTTTTGCCGCTTCAAACACATTTTTTGTCTCCTTTAACTTATTTTCGCCACTTTGTCATACAATTCCCCCACATTTTCTGCCCATTTTTGCCACTTCTAAGCCACTTTTCCACTAACTAAACTCTTTCAACCACTTTATTTGCTGCTCATTTTGCCACTTTTATGTCAATTTTTGCCACTTACTAAATCCTCTCCACTACTTCTCTGCCGGTTTTTGCCACCGTTAACCCATTTTTGACACTTTAAACATGTCTTTGCCTCCTTTAATCAAATTTTGCCTCTTTTTTATTTAAATTCACATTTTTTTGCCACTTTTTACCAATTGTTGCCACTTGTAAGCCCTTTTCCCACGTACTAAACTCTTTCCACCACTTTTTCTGCCAACCTTTGCCACTTTTGAGCTATTTTTCACCTACTTTACCATTTTCACTACCTTTTTTGCCCCTTTTGCCACTGTTAACCCATTTTTGGCTGTGTTCTGCCTATTCTTGCCTCTGTTAACCTGTTTATGCCACTTTGGAGTCATAAAGCTGCTTACTTGACCCTTTCCACCACTTTTTATGCCCTTTTTGCCACTTTTAACCCATTTTTACCATTTTCTGCCTATTGTTGCCTCTGTTAACACATGTATGTCACTATTAATCCATTTTTGCACTTTTAATTCATTTCAATTCTGTTTCGAGAAAAAGGAAATACATTTTGAAGAAGACTATATACTACGGCATAAATAGACCAAAAATATTTGTTGCTTTGATTAGAGTGTTCATTCCATCCATCCATTTTCTATACCGCTTATCCCACTTGGAGTTGCAGGGGGGCTGGAGCCTATGCCAGCTGTCATTGGGTGAGAGCCAGGGTACACCTTGGACTAATCGCCAACTGCAGGACTAGAGTGGTTATTATTCAGGAAAAATAAAATATGGTTATCACAGCTTAACTTTACAATGAACCATGATTTTGCTGATCTCCATGGGCCCCCCGAGCTCAGAACTTTGATTCTGGACCAAGAGATCACATCAAGAGATGTCCCTAACTGGGGTGGATTGGCCTCGAAAGTGAATGCCAACTTCAAATTTTTTACCTTGGCCTTGTAGCAAGAGAAATAAAAAAAATGCTAAATGTAGCTTAAAAGATGTAAAACATATTTCAGATTTTTTGCAACTCTGTGTATCATGTTTCTAGTTTATGCATGTGTATCCATTTTTTAGACTGAGACTTGGCCTGTAACATGTTTCTGAATGAACTGACCCTGCCTTTATTGTACAATAAATGATTAAATCACAAGGTAAAAATAATCCTTACTTCTGAAATAAGGCACTGATCTCAAGTGTGACTCTTTCTCTGTCCTACCCTCCCTTTACTGGAAGAAGCAGGGATGAACGTCATCTTCATTGAGAAAGATTAACAGCATTCAGTTCACTACAGCAGGCGTCATGAATAAACACTGCTATTGCAACAACCACACACAAGTATAATGGTTCTATTAAGAGTAAGTTGTGGCCCCTGCGGTGAGGTAATTAAACCCTTATCCTCTTTATTTTTAATGATTAAAATGAAACAAAATAGTAGACTTTTTTTTTTTAACTGTAATGACTCTTAACAACATGTAATGTCTTAGCCATTTGCCTTACCATTACAACCCCTTTAGTATCACAAATATAACGTCAGTTGAAGGGCTAATTTTGTCATTCAATCACTAACAATGATTTGTGTTTCCTCTCTCTTGCTGGTCATGTCAGCTTTTTAAATCCTTTGCTAAACTGATTAAATTGCTAGTTAAAAAGAGAAAACAGAGGAAGAGATATCAGTTGTGATTTTTTTTTTTTTTAACTGGCAACTAAAAATCATCTGTCGCGTTTACCAACAGTCCATGAAAAACCATTGTTCTGTAAACTCACAGACTATTAGCAGTGTTAACTGGAATCATACACAACTGTTGAGTAGCATCACATTTAAAAATGCCAAACCTATTTCCTTAGAAAAGTAACTCATAACATTTACTCAATAGTGCAGTGAAGTACAAGTAGCCTACTTGTCTCCTTTTCCAGTTTATGCTAATTTATACCAACAGTATACTACATTTTAGATTGAAGATATTATGTTTTTTTTTTTTTTTCCAACTTTCCCATGTTGGTTTAACAGCTGCAGACTGAACCTGTGCGCTCAAAATCAGAGTTTAGATGCTCTGGATACTGTGTAGTATGGAGGTTTGAGGTTCATCACTAACTTTAAAACCCTCACTCATCACTCTTTGTTGAATGGACGCGTTGGATGGTCTTCTCTGTCGTCACGTAGACTAAAACACTGGCACAGTCTTATTAAAAAGTCTTTTCTCTGTCTTCTCCCTTCGTATCTTCTGACCTACATCAGTCAGAGGAGCTCTGGAACCCATCTTCTCCATTCTTAGGGTGTTTTACTACCCGTCCCACCTTTAGATTTTCTGTCGCTGTTAGTTACAAAATGACCTGAAACTCAATGACTTAATCTCAATGGATGCTTTTAAGTGGATAATGGATGAGTTGGAGGCAGACACATCTGATTGTTGATGTTCTGCTCGATTTATGGGGCTTTTATGATTGGGATCCAATTTTTGCCAAATATTTGCTTATTTATTTATTACATGCTTTCTAGTATGCTACATTTGCTTATATGAATGGCTGCTTCTTGTCTGTCTGTAACTTTTTTTTTACTGTGCTGCTTGTTGCTTATCTCTAGCATTATCTGCCATTTTAAAAATTTTAATGTCTAACATGCGACTCAAAATGAATCTTTACCTTGAAAAAAGTCAATAAGGGCGTTTTGGCATTGTTAATCATCATCTTCAACACCTACCCACTGGCATGCATCTTAAAATGTCTATCTAGAAATAATCAGTCTTGTTGCTGATGGTCTTCTTGTCTTTTATAGGTCACATAAAGGAGACAGTATAATTTCAGAAAATTTTGTTACTTGTTTAAATATTTTTAGCGAGAGCTTTTTAAGCCTAAGTTCTTCATTTGACCTATACTGCTTTCATGCTGAAGGCAAAAAAAAATGTCTTTAGCCTCTAACAAAGTAAAAAGTGCATTAAATCTCATGACAATTGTATTGTTAGAAACTGCTTAGTCCAATACAATTCAATTTTAGCGCTAAAGGAAAAAAACATTTTTATATTTCCTCAAATTTCATCCATTTTAAACCGAGTTTTTTCATAGAGGGGAATTTCATACTACCATGGGGAGCCAGTATTGGTCCTCACTTGCACACTTTTAAGTTCCCTCTCACTCAGCTACGTGACCATGAGCAGCATCCCCTCCCTCCTCTCATGCCAGCATCATTCCGCTCGTACACGCTGTCCTCAAAACCTCCCGCGGCATTACCCGCATCGGTCTGTGTGCGCTGAGCCGACAGGGAGGAGGTGGGACCTAGCTACTGGTGGTAGTGGGCTAGCAAACATTTACGTGCGGACCGTGCAGGCTGCCAGCCACGATCCTCTTTGCCAACGAAGAGATTTTTAGGGGGAAACCACGACGAGAGAACAACCCCTTTCGGGATTCCCACCTCTCTGCCAACGACATCCATCCACCTCTGTTTTTGTTGTCTCTGTGTCCCAGTCAGACCTAGCGAGGTCCACGTTAACCACAGCTGCGACCGTCGTCTACATCACAGGCGGGGTGCTGTGTGATGAGGTCGCCCTGCAGCAGCAGCAGCGGTTGGGTCAACTTACGTGAAGACAAAGACGATTTTTGTTGCCAGGGCAATCTTCGCCCCCAGTTTGGCTCCATTTGCCGCTTCTGAAGCCCTGCAACATCCCAGTATACGAAGAAATACACAGCAGAGGAACATACTAAAAGGGGATCGCTGGTGAGTTGGTGGTGCCGTGTAACCCTTCAAGGTAGCTGCTAACCGTTAACTGTTATTTTGAACGTGCTTGGCAGCAACGACCAATGCCGTCGCATTTTGAGTTAAATCCCAGTCAAACGTATTGTGAATGAAGTACTCGGCCATTGAACTGTTCTTGTTGACTTCTATGGGGATTATTACGTGTAAAAATGCATGTCGCCTCCTTAAAATGCCCGTGTAGTTAATTTACTCTACCCCAAGACAACGTTAAGAAACGTTATTGCTAGGGTTAGCCGTTAACGCTACTAGCTAGCGAGCCCACGCCCAGCTATAACCCAACCGTGGACGGTGCTTAACGTTTAACAAAAACTGAGCTTTGGTTAACCGTAGCTGCATTATAGATAGACTAGCATTTCCTTCATGTAGGTAACATAGTGCAAAATTGCTTCAATAAGCTGTCATAGCAGACGGCAGTTGTACAAAAGTCGTCTGCCTCAATGGTGTCTGTCGCCGGTATAACCGCTAATTTTTCGCTCATTATTAACATGACAGTGCTTTACAGTGTGCTACATTGATAAACTGTAACCGCGATTTAAACCTAAACTCACTCCACTATTATCCTCAGAGCGGTGGCTATTGTGAAAACGCGTGGTGGGGAAAACAGTAGGGCTTTTCTCTGTGTTTCCGTCAACACTGGCAGCATTGTGTGGGCTGTAACACGCCTGAGCTAAAACACATTAATCCTCAGAGAGGGGGTTTGGCTGGCAGCGGTGCAAGTATGAGGCTGAATGGATTGTATGTCCAAGAAAAACAGTGCTTATGGTCACCAATTTGATAGCATTTTACATGAAGGCAATGTGGATTCTGAACCATACAGAAGTGTTTTCCATTTTATTTTTGATGGCAATCGTTACTAAGACAAGGTCATGATACTGTCCTTCTCAAAACGTGTCAACATGAGCATAGCAGACAGAATCACGTCATGAAACCACTTCATTTTGGTCCTCTGCCAAAAGAGTGAAGATGTCATAGATTGCACATGTTGTAAAGTCCCCTGAGGCAAATGTAAAAGTTGTAATGCTGTCTTAACAGATCTTTGTTGTCAAGTTTGAGTCTTGCAATTGCAGAGTATATGGTGGATCATGACCTGCACCAAAAGTTCAGATTAGTCAAACTTGTGACCTTTGTGAGTGATAACACTGGCGCCTCTTGAAACATGACTGAACATCATGTCTGGAAAAGTTTTGTGCAAATATTAATTACCAATAATACATAAGGCTATGCATAGTGCTTTAAAGGGTTACAAACAGAACATCAATAAAAAAGTGAAAGTATTTCAACAATGAAATGTATGAGTTAAAAGGAAAACTAGGGAAATTCCATTGACTACACTAGAATTAGAAGTTTGATACCATCAGCTTAACCCTTTACTCATGACTGCACCCCCTGATATTTAAACAAATGTATTTGTTGACCTTTGTAAGAAAAACAAATCAAGCTACAGTATTTACTTATTTGATTTATTGTAGGGCACAGTGCACATCAATTGAAATGGACATGCAAATGTGCTGGATAATTTCCATCCATAGTCCCTGGCAGGTTAATGGCATATATATATATATATGTATATATATATATATATATGTATATGTATATATATATATTTATATATATATATATATATATATAAAGTACATTAAGCATGTACATTATGAAAATAGGGTTAAACAATACAATATTATACAAAAACCCACATTACATACGGAAGATGGCTGTCAGTCTATGCTCAAGGCTGACCAGGACTGAAGTGAACATTACAGTTAAAGTGCATAAGGCAGATGGTAAAGTGCTAAAGTGAAGAAATGCTGATGTATTGCACGTGATTATGAATGTGCTAGAGAAAATTGCACATTTGCTCTTGGCCTGTTTATTTAAAGTGCAGATATGATAGCACATAGCTCTGTTGCACAGAATTTGTATATGCAGGTATATATACAGGTGTCTTTCTTACTAGGTCTGACTTTGTTGAGTGATTTAAGAGACATGCTTCATCACTGTCCTGATTTTCACCTGAAATGATTTAATCCTCCACTGCTGTAAGATATTCCCCAAATGAGTGATTAATTCCAAACAATTCTGGGTAAATAGTGATTTGTAAAGTCACATCTTTGTATGCAGCATAAGCTGAAATTTGGTGATTCTCTATTCTTGTTTCCTGCTATGAAGGGCCTCTTATAAATTTTACATGAATTTGTTTTGCACACTGACTGTCCTCAAATGCTCTCACGTAGGTTTTATGCTTCCATATGGCCAAGATTTCCTTTGACTTTTATTTGAAAACAAACCAAATGTGTGCACTGCAACTGCTATTCTCATGTGTCATGCCAGAGTTCTTTCCAGGCTGTGGCTTTTGTTTTTTCCCAAATCAGCTGCAAGGTTGGCTAGCTACTGTTGCATGAGCTCAAAAATAGGTGTTAAACACAAGAGATAAACATCAGACACTACTTTCTGTAAATGTCATCCGTTTGCAGATAGACTGGCATATGTTTGGCCAATAAATCTCTGCAGTCTTTGCTTTACCATTGAGCTGTCAGATCTGTAAGCATTTATATTTAATGACTACCCGGAATAGAATTAAAGGTCATGTCAGGTGTTTTAAGATTAATCTCAGTGAAACCCTCTTAATCAAAACATGTTTAGCATTGAACAAATGTAATCAAATTCCATTTAAAGTATTTTATTTTTTGCTGCAAGACACCTTATTCTAAGCTTTTGTTACTTTGTTGAATCAGTGAAACCATGAATTGGTTTTCACAGTAGCTGAACTGGAGAGTACAGCATTGCTAGTTTACTCGTTCTTTAGTGTAGCCTATGCCTTCCTTTATTTACTTTAAAACAGTTTCTTAAAGAGACACCAGAACATCTCTACCTGCAAGATTTAAGTATTAATGTCATAAGCAAGTCTTGTTAAACTTCATTTAGGACTTTAAAATCATCACAGTTTCTCTCATTCACAATGACATTAAGTTTTTTTTATCATTGTCTCAAACTGTCAAGGAGAAACCAGGGTGCCATGAAAGTCTGATGAAAAATAGAGATTTTCTGAGTAAATTCACACCCAATATAACAAAATTTAACACAATTATGAGACTAAAGGAATGACTGGGTGTAAGGCTAATGAGTAGGTTAACCTTGTGAGCACCCTTGAAAGGAGGTTCTTGTCAGTAGCAGGAAATGTAGGAGATGTAATTTTCCACCATCTGCGTTATTTTCCAGTCAAGAGAAAATGACCATTACTGGACATTCATGAAGAGTAGAGGAACTCACTTGGGTGAGTCCTCACATTGAGGTCAAAGGCCACATTACGTAATAAATTTGAGAATGACTGTTTTTCCCTAAAACCTGCAGAGCTGGGCAAACATGTTTCAAATACACGTTTCACCATGATTAGCATTAAAAAAACTAATGTGGGAACTTGATTCCGTCTAACAGAGTATTGGCTTTCATTGCCTGGTATTGGTGGCAGATTACAACCAGCTTAAATTAGTCATATAACCTTTAAGACACTAAAATATCCATAATATGTGAGTAGGCTGGGCATTGCTAAGCAGATTTTAGGGCTAAACTAGATTCTGTGGTCTAGGTAGTTTTCCATGTTAAACGATACTTAAAAGTAATAATGACTTGTAAAAAGTATTCTCACCATATGCATTTGAACTGCAGTATAGTTTGACATTACATCTTTGCCTTTCAGTGCATCAAAACATACATCTGGCCTATGTCATGATATTTGTTTAACTAATTAAGTAGATTTTTGGTTGCATTTGCACATTATTCAAGAACATCTGGGCCAAAACATATTTTTGACTTCTATATCATGTGTGTCATTCTGATGAATAGAATGCGTACAAATTAGTCTTTTTTTGTGCCAAAGATGAATAAACACAAATCATTTTTCAGTAAAACAGCCAAATCCACTTTATCGGTGTAAAAATTTGAATCTGACTGGGTTGTTTTACCTTTGTAAATTGCAGTGTCTCTAATAGTTTTCTCACAGACTAAGACAAAAATGTAGACTGTTGAGGAAGAGGCTGTAACTGCCACTGTTTACTGAAATTAGAGAGGGATTCCCATGCTTAGAGCAACAATTCAGTTAATGCGCGATACAATGTTTTTTAATATTACTTCTTTAATTAAAATGCCAACATTTTCTCTTATGTTTGACCATGAAAACTGCCTAATAGCAAAGCTCTTCTCTGAATTAGCTTCTGGGTGTGCTAAATGCTAGGATTAGATTGATTGGACACAACATGTTAACGCTGGCTACTGATATCTTTTCACGCTATTTGCCAATGGCTGTTTGTTCAAGGGCTGATATCAGCTGATACTGATGTTGAACCGGTGCATCTGTGGTCCTGCTTAAAATCATTCCAATATCCCTAAATCAGAGAACTCAAAAGGATCATTTTAAAAATTACTTGATTTATTTGTCTGTCTGTCTGGGTAAGCTTGTTCATGTTTTATAAAGATCAACAGCCATAAGAAAGTGCTTATTATTGACATATAGAGTAGATGGACTTTGTGAATGTGCATGTTGAGACATCTTGGCTAATGCTTCACTGTAGTCTGTAGCCGGTCATATCTAGCTGCACATCCTATATCTAAAATTTCTCAATATATTGCACAAAAAAGATAACACAATGTCGGTTCTTTTTACTTTATTGAATAACTCTAGAGGAATGTGTCAAAGTTTGTGAACTTGACACCTTTGTTTCCTGTGTTTTGGCTCTATTGACTGTTTGTTTGTTTGCTTCAGGTCAGTAGCTGATAACCCCAAGAGTTGATATGACTTGTATTTGGTTCAGGTTGTTTTCATGTTCCAGTTTGACTTACTCACCCTCACATGACGGAAGGTTTTATTTATAGTCACTGTGACCCTGCAATTTGTAGACCAAGAGTCCTGTTTCTCTAAGTAGGTAATGATGGAAAAAAGCCACATAGTAATGGGCTTACTATGATTTAAAAATACATTGACACAGTTTTGATACAAGGCTATTTTGCCAGATAACCAAGCCATCTTCACTTTAAAGAGTGAGCATGGCTTCTAGCTAAACTTCGGTGTAATTCAAAAAACACAAAAACTGATGAAGTTGGGGGGAATAAGAAAAAAGCATGTCAGATTGAGACAGATATTTCCAACAGGTTTACAGTGGAAGTAAAAGAACTCATGTCCAGTAAAAGTGTCTCTGGGTATGGTGGGGACACGAGTGCCAGGGGACAGCTGTTTGTGTCAGTTCCTCTTGTTTTTGTCAGCTTGTGTTACTGTCAGAGTCCACTGAGGAATGATGGGCTATGATGGGAGGGAGAGGGAGCAAATATAGGTCATAACAAACTTTTTCAGTTTTGGCCTGCTGAAATGAGTTCAGTGGGTGGATAATTAAACCTTCTACCTGTTCCTGACATATCACAGAATCTTTGTTTAGAGATGAGGACTTTTCTGTACATCTCATTGTAAAAATAGACACTTTATTTTCAAATTATTGAAAATAGTCATTTAACACACTTTTGGGAATTAACTGAGTAACCTCTTAAGTTCATTTAAATTTTTTTATGACAAGCTGTTCAGTGTTTTTTATTACGCTGCACATAACAAGTTATAGTGTTTTTGTGGGTTTCTCCATAATAGCATGGATTGAAGGAGATGCTCTAATCGAGACTTCACTGCCTGACCGTTCGCTCATGTTTTGGCCAATCAAGACTCAATTACCTCTGGAATTTTGCCATGTAAATGTGACTCTTTTTAAAGCAATAAATCATTGCCTGAGGTAAACAACAGCACAACAGTGTACGTTTGTTGAACTAGAACCTTGATGAATCATTGTCACATGCACAGTGTAGCGATCGCCAACTCTGATGCATGCTGCTGAACTTATTCTTTAAGAGTTAGAATCCATAAACAATCGAATTAACTGTTGGTCGCATGTATAACCTTCTATCAGGTTCTCTGTATCTGCTCCTTTCCAGTCCTGTTCCTCCCACTTCTCCATAACTGGAATTATAGTTACAGTGACCTACTTACTGCAGAACTTGGCCCAACTTTTGAGGTTTTGATGATGCGTTTAGAAGGGCCTGAATTGAAAACTGTTTGCTACTTTCATAAGCAAAGTTGTGCGTGATCCTAAGTATCTTCATCTTAATCCTCTCAGGATCATGAATAATAAAACTCTGTTTTGTTTTATAGTTTAAACAGAGACAAGAACTTTTTAAAACCTCTCTACTCCTCTCTGACAGTAAGTGCATGCTTGTGTTTGGTATGCTTCTTTTTAATGGAATGTTTTCTCTTCTTTCAGACTAAAACGATGCTTGAACAGCTACTCTGCAACAGTTAAACTCTGAGTCTTTATGTGTTAATAGACAGAAAGGCTTGTGAAACCCCCTCGTATGAATGTGAGCATTTCATCCACCATAGCCAGCACATTTCAGAGTCCCTCACTCTAGCTCTGAGGCTCGGCTGTTTGTTGCTGCCCTTTGGCATATTAAGTTTCAGATGTGCAAATCTCATGGCCAGCCGCGGCTGCTAGTGGAAATTTCCACTACAGTTTTGGACAGAATCTTGAGGATGTGATGTTATGGGCTGATCCCAAGAAACTGCTGTTTAGGGGCTGTTTTTAAGGGAATTACACATTTGGATAGGTAGAGAAATACATTGTAGTTGCATACAGACTTTAAGTGTTTGAGTGAGAGCAATTTGGAGGATATTAAAGGACACTGGTACAGTAAATTAAGCTTCTTGGCTGAGTGCTTTATCTTCTCCTCTGAAACACATCAATAACAGTGCGGCCCTGTGACTGCTGGAGACTTTTTACATAAATATATAAAAAGTCATGGGTTAAAAGGTCAGCACCTTATATGTTCATGTGATGTGTCCACTCCTGGCTGAGCCTCTATTGATTATGAGTAATGTATAGAGGAACACAGGAGGGGGTAGATAAGTGGAAGTGACACATTCATTATGTTTGATTAAGCTGAACAGTCATCACGTTGTATGATGAATTAGTTATGTAATGGCTGAGTGTAGAGAAAGGGAGGGTTCTTTGTTCGGAGTTTTCAATGTTCTTGGGCTGTCAGAAAACTCAAGCGTCAGTATTAAACCTCCATCATGAAGTTGCAGATTGATTTTCAGAGGCTGAGTATTTCTTAGTGGGGCCAAAGTGTCACCACCTAACCAGAAAGGGTCAGATGGTTTTAAAATGGTTAAGTTTTGGTCCATGTGACAATCTAAGTGTCACAAGTTGTTTGGTGAGGACAAGTGAGGACACTGACTTCTTCTGTGAAGTCAGCCATGTTTTTATTTTCTGTTAAAAACTCTGAAAGCTTGGTTGGCCTGACACTGGTCAGAAGAAACTATTTCGTCACCCAAATAAGTGGTGACTCTTTGGCCAGGAACAGAGGGTCCCTCAGGAAGTGTTTGTGGTTGTAGTCTGGGTTAATAAATACTCTGAAAAATCGGCTGGTGAAACAATCACAGAGCTACAGAGGGAAAAGTGTTCTCTGAAGATTTTCTGTGTGGTTTTACTCCATCCAACCTGCTGGGCCTATTTCTGAAGCACAGCTGGATCCCAAGTTTATGAAGACAGGAACATACAAACAACATGCTACTTTGCCTGAGGTTGCTCTTCATTTGCTTCCTGTTTTGACATGATGTTGAAATAGTGATAGTTTCTATTGTCATCAGTCTATGCTGTTTGATTTTGAGATTCACAGAATGATCTGTACGTTCTCATGTTTGATATCCTGTTGTGGTTGATGGGCTTTTTTTCACACTACAGGCCCTGATGCTCAATTCTAAACTTGTCTTGTTCTTATCTTGTTTGCCTGTTCACACTGCATTCAACTTCCAGAAGATCAGATACGCATCTGATTTAGAACCACATTTGAAAATGGCCTGACTCTGATTCGAAAAGGTCAGATTCAGTGTGACTTGTGCTGTTCACACTGTCAGAAAAAAATCAGATATGATTCACGTGTGAGCAAAAAAATCAGATTCAGGTCACTTTTAACTGCAGCATGAATGTAGCCATTGACACATGCTGTTGAAACAGAAACATGGACTAGTAGGGGTGTGATGAGCTCCAGAGTGCGTGCTGTGAGTGGAACACCCCTGAAATGAACTCTGTAAAAAGGGAGCTAGATGAAGGTTAAGGGATGTGCAAACTGAAAACAGCTGTTCAGTTTTGTTTTCTGCCAATGAAAAGCTGACTGAGAGCAGAAATTCTTTCTAGAGAACGTTTAATAGTTCAGTGTTAGTCTTGGAATGTTTTCTTATTCTAGGCAATGCTTGATATTAAGTAAATATACCTAAAGGGATAGTTTGGTATTTTTTAAAGTGAGGAAGCATGAGGTACGTGTATCCTTTAGTCACAGGAGATGCTGGTCAGTGAAGCCCTTTAAGGAGGAACTAACTAGAGTGCAAGCACAGAAGCTAGGTGATTTCTGCTGAAGGGTCTGTTTGTCCCCGAGTTTAGATCAACATTGTGCTAAGTGTGGGGCTGCTCAGTTATGGTGAAAATCACAATCACCATTATTTTGATTGATAATGAAATCACAACTTGTTTGTAAACCACTTTTTGTATGAAGTTCAAATGAAGTTTTAGGTCTAACTCTTCTGAATTAAAGTTATCCCCCGTGTGGCTTTTTATTAATTTATTAATCAAGAGCTGCCATATTTTTTCTCTGTCACTTTTCTAACGAATCAGAGTACATGCTGCGGCTCTTTCTGCTCCTCACTGAAATTAAAGAAAAAGACCCGGTGTCCCGCTGAGTGTTGCTGCTTTATTTTGAAAAACTATCAGTAGTCTAAATTAAGTAATGCTCCCTTTACAGAATCACTTATAAGAGCACCATGCTTTCTCTATTAGCTCTGTTAGGAAAGAGGAAAGTCTGGGAAAGACTCTTAATTGATGTGAATAAATTAATTAATCACAGACTGGGTTGTGTGGCACTGTTTGTGTGTAACCTATGACTCCAACTCTTTATCAGGATAAAGAGTAAGGGTGCTACCTACACCTTGTATAAATCAGTGGTTCCAAACTTTGCCATTTTTTATTGTTGATTTTTATCTAATTATATCGCCTCTTTCCTTCAAGTTCCCACGACCCTCTTTAAGCCTGTTATACTGTACACTGTACGTTTTTGGGCTGTCCCAGGCTAAAGATGTCCCGTCTTGGCGATATCCTTGGTCGTGACTCTAAAACGGTGGTCCTACATCACACTGTGATACAGGTTGACAGATGGCTGTTGTCACCATCTTGCGACCAAAGATGGCTTGAAATAAAATTCTTACCGTGTCAGAAATTTAAGATCAACCATCTCACAGTGTGACTGCTGCTACAGCCTGTCGACTAACCAACCAATAGAAATGCAGCAGGAAAGGACATGACCAGAAATGTGACACTGGCTCTAACAAACACATTAGCAGGAGAATAGAGACTGTGCCAAAACACAGAAGTCTGTGGGAGTCCAACAAGGAGGAAAATCTTAATCTCAGATATTTTGTGCGGCACGAACTGATGATACTTTCTTGCATTGGCATACATTGTAGCCTGCGATTCAGCAGCATTTAGTGGGAGTTGTCCTCGTACAGTTTAAACACATCAAACTTGATGTCATATGGGATTCATGTCACACAGTGTAGCATCCCAGAAACTTATAGGATTGCCAAAACAACACAGTCTGTAGGAGGCATTACACCTCCTGGCAAATCCCAGGGGGGTCAAGACCCCACCTTTAAAAACCACAGAAATGAATCATCTCATGTTTTGTGGCCAAAAACGACTCCAGCTTTTCTTTCTTTTATTCATACTCTGGCTTTCTTGTCACAAAAGTATAAAATAAAGATCTGTTTCTATTCCCTCACAGCACAAGAAACAATGCACAATGAATGCAAAGAAGGATTTGCTTGCTCATGCTCATTTCCTATGAATGTCAAGTGTGGTGCTTATGTAAGAGGATGAGGCCAAGTGAATATGTCCGAGTGAGAGAGGCAGATGGAGGCAAAAAAGCTTGGATGAGCTGATGCAAATCACATCTGCCCTCTTCAACTAGGAGACACTGCTTGTGCCAAGTCATCACATTCACTCTGAATACTGTTAGGACAATCCCAGGATTGTCATCTATATGAGTGTACTAGTATTTGCAAAACAGCTAATTTCTGGTCTTCATCTGTGTATCCTTTTTAGATGTTCACATTATTGACACAACTGGAGTTGTATCCATTGAAATGTGCAGGTTTAGAGTGGGCCCTTAAATTTGAAAGAGGGAGGGGGGCTTCAAGGTATTTTTAGATGTACAGGGAGTAATGTGCTCAGCCCAGAGCATGGTTAGTCTTTAAGAACAGGTCTGGCCTTTTTTTGTTCTTAGAAGTATAGATGGATGACAAGTGAAACTAGAATGCAGCATTGATTGTCTGTGGAAGATGCAGAGCACTTACTGGCTGGAGGAGGAGCCTTAGTGGGCATGCCAAGTCTGTTGAGCTGAACTTGAGAGACTAACCGCATTCTTTCAAAATTTACTCCCTCATTTAGTGTTTGGTGATGGTGAAGAAAATCTCAGTCATTCCATTTTTTCTCTAATCTCCTATGTTTTTTTTAATTTGTAAGGTATTTATTATACACAGTCTACTGAGAGAGTTATAAAGTATTGCTTGTAGTGTGACACCTCCTTAAACTTTTTTTGTGGTACAGATTGTGTCTTGTTTACTGCTAAGGGTTGCATTTCTAGATCACTTGATGAACCAAAGATCCTCCACATGTCAGCGAATCTTGATACTCTGGGGGTGTTACACAGTAAGAGGAAAAGAGCCAACCTCTCTGTAAGAGCTCTCCAAGAGTAACCTATTAAAATCTGCCATTCAGTCTAACCTGCATTAAAAGGCAAACTGCCATGTCCTGAATTCATGACAGCTGGGTGACCCACATGTCTGTCCTACAGCTGTCCTTAGCACTGTAATAGTGGACTTGCTGTTTGTCTTTGCAGTCCTGCTGTAGCTGCCTCTGGCAAGGGATTTAGGTTATAGTTCAGTGAGGGAGTTGACCCATTTATTTTGATAGATGTGTCACAGAATCACATCAGGCCATGTTATCAATCGATAATGCCTTTTGGAAAATGATCATGTTTGATGGAAAGGATTGTTTTGCACTTACTATTGTAATTTCATTCATATGGCCTGACATCAATCTGATCCATGCCAGTATGAAGCATGTAGCAGAAAATATTTAGCAGAGACATTTTAGCATGACCTTAAGTTGAGTTATAACAACTTGTAAAGCCTATTAAGAATTTGGTTCAACAATTAGAAGTGTGTGATATATTTACTATTACTGTAAGTGACAATAAGTAATTGTGTTGAGTATTTGAAAATAGAAAATAAATAATAAGAGAGCATGATTCTGAAATCCATGACAAATTCATATTGTCCTCCAAGCCCTGTTTTTTGTGTGTTTGTTAGCTCAATTGGAGCCATACCTACAGAAAAAATACCTGATCAATCTTCCATCTTTGTATAGAGCTGCTCTTTTACACCTTGGACTCATCCGTTGCTAAACCTTTAGCTCCAACTGAACACAGTAATTAGATGGAAATAATTTGATTAGAGCTTAAAAGTACAATATGAGGCATCTTCACTTTGAAATATCTCAAAACAACTAAACCTCTGTTTAGGGCTGGTGATGTGGCCCAAAGGGAACATCTCGTGCCGTATCCTAACTGCACGTGAGCATCAGATATGGCGTCATACCACACAACAAGCATTAGAAATGTAATTCTCTGCACTTTATGTTTCAGATTCCCCTTGTAAATAGTGTGACATCTAACACTTCAATTTTGAATGTGAAGAATTGGAAGCGTGGAGATTCATATGGTCACGCCTTTGACAGCTGTGAGCCAAACAAGTTTGCCTCCATATTAACAAAAGTGAGAGCAGGACATTTCAAACATGGATATTATTAATGCACAGCTCCCTCCACTTTGTAAAACAAGTAAACAAGCCCTGTCGAGAAAGATAATAAAGGAAATCTTGAGCTACATCCATTTAGGACATGCTGTCAGATTTCTTTCACAGTTGGGTTCACAATTGACAATGACCACTGATAATAACTTTTGAACATGTCATGGAAAAGATTAGCTCATTTTAAACTTGATGGCAGCAGCTTCTCAAAAAAGTAGGGACAGGGCCATGTTTACCATGGTGTAGCATCCCCTCTTAATGAATGAATGAATGAAAGCAATTTATTTCGGTTCACTTGCAAAAAATAAAACAACCTACAAGATCAAAGTGAAATTTCTAAATCTCCAAGCTAACCGAAAGGGCGTAGGCAAAAGCTAAAGCTTATTAAAACCTATCCCTCTTGTTTTGCAAAAACATAACCATCACAGAAATAAGTGCAAAAATAATGCTGATGCATTGTTGTGGTTAACATTCAATTAGAAATGAATGCATATTAACATATTAACTTTCATTTTTCATGGTGTAAACCAATCGATTCTTACAAATGAGCCTTACCAATGTACTGCATGTTTTGATATTTTCAGAAGAGAATTCTGATCTTTTTGGCGAGGTCTGATGCCATGTTTCCAAAAATCATGCATTTTGTTTGACCAAGGTGAAGTGATAATTTATTAGCATCAAACCATTTTAAGTATTTGAAGTTCACTCTCTACTGTATCCAGAAGTTGTTTTAGGTGTTTCCCAGTACAAAAGATCGTTGTATCATCAGCAAATAGAATACACTTAAGTGACCTAGAAACCAAACATAAACCATTTAGCCTATATACAATATGTACTACAATGGTCCAAGTACTGAGCCCTGTGGCACTCCACATGAAACTTTTAAAAGGTTTGAGTTTGTGTTATTTATGTGGACAAATTGTTGCCCGTCCTCCAAATAGCTGGTTAGCCAATCATGAGCCAGTCCTCTGATACCGTATTTCTGTAATTTAGACATTAATAATTTGTGGTCAATGGTGTCAGATGCTTTTTGTAAATCTAGAAATATCCCAACCGTGTATTCATTTCTCTCTGTAGCATTTGTAATTTGTTCCATGAAATCTATAAGGGCAAGTGAGGTGGTTCTGATTTTCCTGAATCTATATTGTTGTTTACAAAGCATGTTGTGTTTGGAAATGAAGTCATGAAGCTTTTTACAAATATTTTTTCTAACATTTTTGAAAATTATGATAACAGAGAAATGGGTCTATAATTTGAAAATGTGTTTTATAACCTCATTTGTAAAGTGGAATGACTTTGGCTATTTAAATTCCATTAGGAAATTTCCCAGCCATGAGAGATTGATCACAAATATATATAAATTAAAAATGTAACATTACAATCAATAATTTTTTTAATCAACAACATATCAAAACCATTCCAGTTGGTAGAATTTTTAGTTTTAGTCTTGTTGATTTTATGAACATCGAGGGAGAGTTCATATCCAACTGTATTACCAGGAGAGCCGACTGAATGTACTAAGTTTTTCCCCACATCGACGACAACAATCTTTCAATGAAACCAAAGGTATTTTTGATTTTTAAAATCTCTTTACATTCTTTTTAACCATTAGGATTCCGATGTGCATTTAAATCTACATAGTTTTCTCTGAACAGTATTTCTTAAAGTCTCATATCTTTTACTTAAACATACGAAATGCCAGACATTATCTCTGCTACCTTCTTCACTGTCTCTGTCCTTACTTTAATCAGTGATGGATCAATAGTTGTTTTGTTTTGTTGGTCTGGGATTTTTCCTGAGGTGTGGAGAGCATGTCACTCCGCTGCATGCTTGTGTGTTTAGAAAAGCAGGCGGAGGTTGTTGAGAGTGGAACTAAAGTAAGTCTGAGATATAAGCAGGTCTTTAGTTTGTCATAGTGCATTTGTGAGGGATTTCAGGAGGACTATGATCGAAATTAGACAACAGGAGGTGACCCGCTGACAATGTTCTAAAGGACAAGGTCGTGTCACTTGTCAACGACCTCTTTTATCAATCTTAACAGACTTTTCTGCTCTTCAGCATGAAGACGTCGCTTGGGTATGTTCATTTTCATCAGTAGTCGACTACAGTATTTTTGTTCTTTAACCATGAAACAACAAGGACGTTTTTTATTTCATTGAAGCTTAATCTATGCAGCATTCACGTCATTTGGTGACCTTGTGACTTATGTTGAATTTTAAATAAAAATGTTTGAATTGCTAATAATCCTTCAGACATACAGTGAGCTTCTTCTTTTTGAGATGTTTTGTTTTTACCCCGAAGTAACTCCAAAACTTCCAGGCATCTGTGTAGATGTAGATTCATTTAGATTCTGAATGCCTCAGCATTTTAGTGTCTTATTAGATTGCAGTAAAGTGTTAGGTAATACTGTTTAGACTCCAGAGGTCTTACCTAAAACCTCCTGTGGACAAGTGGCATGTCTTATACTTACATTCTTCCTGCCTCTTCCTTCATAGAGCTTTGGGTGCTCATGGTTAAGCATGCACTTCTCCAGTGTATCTAAGATATCACACAAGCTTTATCACTTTGGTAAGATTGTGCCGAGCCACTGTAATCCATTTTCCTCTCCTCTGCATTGAAATGGGTGCATATAGTTTGTATAATGTGAAAGCTATTCATAAGAGGATGTAAATGTTTGGAATGTTGTTTCAAAACTCAAAAAAGCATGATAATATTGAATTTAGTTAAAATTTGAAACATATGCTGGAAAGAAAAGTTCATAGTCTCTGATATCATAAGCAGGTGTCTTGAGTCTAATCCTAACCCTTATGAACCATGACTGCCAATATTTTCACAAGTATTGTCATAAAAAAAGGCGCCTGAGGATAATACTGAAAGTTTTCCCATTCTCAGATGCCTTAGATGCACTCTGAGGTGGTGTTATCTTAAGCTGTGGAGGATTGCTAGTGGCCTCAAAGAACAAAAAACTTTCCAGCTTCTGTAGGAGTGAAGAGGAATGAAGCTCTCAGTGTTTAGTAAAGGGGAGGGTTGCAGGACCAGGCTCCCACAGGAGTAAAGTTATTCCTGTCCTCCCCTCCCCCACATCTGTGGGTGGGCAAAGACATGTCTAGTCATGTCCCTTTGGTATATTGTGTAAGAGCCCTTGACCAATGGATCTTTGTTGGTGTAGCTGGACTTAGTGAATAACTTTTAAAAGTAAGTTTACTACACACTGTATGCCCAACTGATGTGTGTATAAAACTTCAGAAAGGACGGTTTTATTTGCCATCATCATGCATGATGTTGCATTCAAGTCCTTTGGGAGATTACATCTTTAGATGCAGAAAAAAATATCAAAGAAACCAAAGCACTGGTTTTTACAAACAAGTTAAAAGCCTTTATCAAACTGGCATATTCTTAAAGTAGAGCATGATTAAAAACATTGCCTGCAATGCTTTGCAACATCTAGTTTCCTAGTAACTTCCAGAAGAAAGTTTGAAGTAATTTTTTTAAAATTATGCTCTACTTTAAGAACACGCCAGTTTGATAAAGGCTTTTAACTCATTTCTTTTTTTTTTTGTTTTTTTTTTTTGTTTTTTTTAAATGCGTTGAGCAGTATGAGTGTAGGCCAAAGGGGGGGGGGGGGGGGTCGGCTCAAACCGACATAAACCTGCCTTGGCAATTATTTCAATTTTTTCCCCTTTTCTTGGAAAAATTTGACTCTTTACAGGAAACATTTTAATATCAGCTGATGTGTTTTGATTTTAAGTGTTTTAATAAATAACCATAAATTGTTAATCAGTGCGTTCCTTTCAGCTGTTTGTTTTAAGATTCTACAAATATTTATAGAAGAAACCGAGTCGAAGGTTGGGGGTGGAATAATCGTTCTTTAATAGTAATCGAGGTAAACAATTCAATTACTTGTGATTTTGATCAATCCTAATCAATCATCTCAATATCATTTAAGTTTCTAATTGAGAACTCTCCATTTGTTTAACCATTCAACAAACCATTAACATTTAATCATCACAAATGAAAACCCCACCAAACTCGCGCAACACCTTCCTCTCCCACAGTCCTCCCTCAAGTTACATGAGTGAGAACATTATCGTGTGTTTCAGAGCATGTGTGAGATGTTTTCAGATGTCTAGGAGTCACAGCAGGGAGATGTGCTCAGCAGGGTAGGGTATATGTTATGCTTTAAATTACATTACATAATATCAGTAGATAGCCACACTGCAGCCAATACCTTTTAGGGGCCTGACTATTAAACCAGTTGCTACTGGATGTTCTTTGGGCTGCCTTTTATAAATTAGTGCAACATTGCCCTGCTTTAGGCTGTCAGTGTTTTTGGGAATCTGACTGATTTCTGTGCAGCAGTGATCATTGAATACTGGAGGATGGATAGGAAAAATATCAAAGATGCATGTTTCTCTTCAACTAACTTTTTAAAATCTGTTTAGATAGGTTTTTGTACTGATCTCAGTCTTTTCACATATGTGCTGTTTGATAAAGTGTTGTGTTGCATGTTAATGAGCACACACCCAAATTCATCACCTGCTGTGGACTTTCTTTGTAGGGTGTTGCATTTCCTCCAAAGCCATGCATTTGCATTTTGTCTGTGCCTTCAGGCAGACACTGCACTCTTTCCTTTTTAGGATTTAAACCCCCTAAATGTCATGAAGTCATAGCCTGTCAACTCACAAGAATAGCAGGAGTATGCAGGAGTAAGTCCAAAATATCTCTTTAAAACATCTTTATAACCTGCAGTTGGGTAGGAGATGTGAACACTGTGTGCAGCCTGATGAAAGCTAAGCTAACATCAACACTTACAGTAAAAGGAAACAAAAAGTTAAACCAAACTGTGCTCTGTTCCTGTAATACAGAAAGTAAAACTAATCAAAAGTGTAAGTGAGATTTCAGCCACAGTTTTCCTTTGCTGTGTTAGAAGTCATAGTTTTGCTTTTAGTTTAAAGTGTAAGATAAACTTATGTTATGTCTTTTTCTTCCCCCCTCCATCTAGACTATCCATGAGCTCCGATTTCCCGCACTACAGTTTCAGGATGCCAAATATAGGGTTCCAGAACCTTCCCCTTAATATCTACATTGTGGTGTTTGGGACAGCCATCTTTGTTTTCATCCTCAGTCTCCTCTTCTGCTGCTACTTAATCAGGTAAGCTCCAAACACCTTTTAGCTTTAAAATTGGCTTTGCTTAAAATGTGGGTTGGTAACAGTAACTGTCATACAGAGCTCTGTCTGGATAGGCAACACTGTCTATTTATTGGTTTCTACAAATCATTGTTGTGAGACGGCACAGAGACAGGGCAGCTTGTTTTACATTGTTAAAAAAAAGGTTGATTTAAAATTAAAGGTCCAGAAGTAAAATATTTTGTATTATTATTTTTTTTATTCAATCTAGAATGGCGTACAGGAGGTGCAATAAAAAACAAACAAAACAACTGAAGTTTACAGATATGTTTGCAGTTATAGATGGCAGAATGGGCAGTGTGAAAAGTTTTTAGCTCAGGCTTTGCAATACAACAATCTCTTGCTAGTAGCCCAACAAAAACCTGTTTCAACCTCAATATTTACATTATGAATGCCACCTGTACTGCCTTACATGCAGAACTGGATTATGAGAGTCCTGCTTTATGCTAAACTTTAATGTCTGTGCGAAGAAGCCAAGTTAAATATCCTATTATCACGTTTCTATCCAGGAAGTTGTGCCATTTGGTCCTAATTGCTTATAGCTTAGACTGGAATCGATGTATGACTCTGGGTTTTGTTCCTGTTTTAGAAATGTATTTTTTTGTATTCCTTTGATTGTTGTGTCACAGATGGAAATCAGTTTTAAACAGCACAGTTTGGAGAAGGTAACTTTGATTCTACAATTGGTGAAATTTGAAGCTAAACAGGTTGCAGAAACTTGAATATTCTGAAATCTACATCTGCTGGTTTACATTTTTATGATCATGGCACTTTGCGTCAAAGACAGTAGTTTACGTTTCTTAGTGTCCACCGCAGTATTCCTTCTTAACTAAGCTAACTGTAGACTACTGTTTTGAAAGTGGTTATAGTTAAACTCTTGTCCCCTTTCTAATCCCACTGGTTTAATCAGATTGTCCCTACTGCTGCTGCTGGGTCTTCCCCCAGCAGCAATGACATGAGCAGAAATAATGTTCACCATTTTTTATCTAAGACAGTGAGAAGCAGCAGTTTGCAACAAATTCACCCCCCGCCACTTTGTCATATCCTATCTTGCAGGGCAAATGGTAAGTAGGTTAACTACCACTTTCTTCAACCTTTTCTTTATCCAAGTGTAAATAGACACTTTGATGCAGTACCATGATTATACACTGTAATAGAAGGCTGTCAAGTTTTTTTTAAAAATACAAAAAGAGCAGTTTTGCTCCATAAAAGGCATTTAAAGATGCAGTCTCCCAAAGGACTTACACTACATGCAACATCATGCATAATGAACAAAATAAAACTGTCAGTTCTGAAATTTTCTACACATACTATTGAGACACATGTAAATAAGATATTGTGTCTTCTGCACAGTTCTTTGGTTTTTGTGCAGTAAAGCATGTTTGCTCATGTTTACACTGGCAGGTGAATGAGGGCACGAAGGAATTTACGTTTGTGTTGACGTGTGTCAGGTCAGTGTTCTGACAGACAAACATTCATACACATTGACACAAGGCAGACTCTCACAGAAACACTCAACCATCTCTGTCAGTGGGTCTGTAGTCCACACATGTATGTGAAATATTCAGCACACTTGGCAAGGATTTAAAACTATTTCTTGACCAGTGGGCACCACAAGTAACAGGGGGCCTCAAATAATGAATTCGTGTGCCAGGCTTATAGATTTATGTATGTGACATGTGAATATAGAACATTCTAATAAGATTGACCATTTATTAAACCCCCATGAAAGTCATTCAGACACTCTTTTGTATGGTTATTGACCATTTTCCTCTGACATCACAGTGTGGGCTTTGGGCTCAAATGCTGGTACAATGTTGCACTTCTGTTTTCCACTGAATTGAAGGTGTTTCCATTTCATTTTTTTTTTTTAGAAATAACAAGCAGCTCAAAAGATTATCCAGAGGACACTGACTTATTTACAAGGAAAGTTGTGTATTTGAAAACCTGCAAGAAGCCTTTAGACAACAGGCAATGTTAGCTTTCAGCCACTTTTGGCTGACAGACTGAAGTGGTTGGTGCTAACAGAATATTATCACATTCTTTTACAATATCATAAAGCACAGAGAGCTTTTAATCTTTTCCTTAATTAATATTTCTTAGAAATGTAGCCCTCTCTGCCCTTGTCCTATAATTTATTCCAAAGGTTATGTTACCAGCTAGTGGTAATTTTAGAATATAAATGGTTAATTGCTAACACCAAATGCTGTCAGACAGTACCTCTAACCATAATTAATAAACAATAAAATCATTTTTATTGCATTTCTATTTTGACTTAATGACCTGTGTCCACCAACAGCATTTTTCACTGGTAGTTCCCTCTACTGTTATTTTAGAGCTTGTAAAATAGGAAAGTGTCAGTCTCCTGCATTTGCAGCATTTCTTTACTTGGAAAATCTATTCCTTATAAACAAGTCTAGGAAAAGACTTGAAGAACACCCCTCACTTTTTAAAGAGTTGCATCTAGATGATGCTGGTTTCAAGACTTTTTAAGCCTCACTAGGGTCTGACTGGAGGCAGGAATGTGTGATTATATGATATGGTTAAATTAAAGCCATTAACAGTTTCTAAAATTGTTCAAACTAATGTTAACCCATTTTGTGTAATATTTAGATGAAGTTAAATAGTAGTTGCTGGTTATTTTGGATGCTAAAGCAGTCTTTTGCTTTTTTATAAGCTTCCTGTGAAGTGAAGCCATGACTGAACAGAGCTCAGTGCAAAAATAAATGCTTACAGTCAATCTCTTTCTGTCTAAAAGCACATGAAACACTACTTCATGTCCCTAGATCCTGTCTGTTATTGGTTAGGGATTATTAGTTCTTGTATATCCTCTGAACAAAGGAGGAAATAGGGTGCTGAGAGAAAGGAAGAAGAGACACAATTTTATTTGATCATGTGTTCTGATGTTAAACAGTTAATGTGTGAGGTGTGAAAACTGCTTCAACTTCCAGTGCCCCTGAAATAATGCCTTCATTGTTTTTTCCCTTTCTTAAGTCTCAAATCATTTTGTAAAAGGACTGAATAAAAGGTGGTCTGCTTGCTGTATTTGCACATGCATGCTGACAAGTGCTTGGTCAGACTTAATTCTTATATAATGTGGTTTTCAAATACCTGGTGGTAATATTGGGAAAATTTGGGGAAGGTTCAACAGAAAAATAGATGCCTCCCACTCCTACTTTGAGATTCTTTGGAAAAGATCAACCCCATCCATACCAGTGCAAAGAATTGAATTTGTGGACACAAGCTCTAATGGGTGCTGACATTGTATCAGAATTTGAGCTGCATGTCTAGATGTCAGGGGAAAATCAACACAGTAATTTTTTGCAGATGGTCCTCGTCCACTGTGACATTGTACTTAAAGATGACTGAAAACCCCCCCCAGTCACCCATGACCCAAACCTTTGATCAGTTGTCCCCTACCCTTGGGAGTCTCTGCACCTTTTCCTGCTGACCTCTTTCAAAATGTCAGTTTCTCTCCTAGACTGTGCTGCTTGTTTTACAGATCCCTCTCACTCTGCTGCGAGAGGTTAAGGTTACTTGTTGTCGAGGTAAATCTTACAAACCTATGAATTCTCCTATCTCTATTACTCTTGTTGTCTTCAATGTTTTCTACATTTTGTATCCTTATTCTCAGTGCTTGAATTCTCTCTTATCCAGTGCTGTCTCTATTTTCTCCCTGTTTTGTTTTGCTCTTTATAAGGGCAATGTTAAGTACGACTTACACCAACAGTTTTATAGAAACTTTGAAAACATTGGTCATAGCCTTGGGTACTCTTCTCTGTATTGATGTTTTCAAGCCTCTAGAGTGCCTCAACAAGCTGCAGTAATGTTTTAAATGTCTGATCCGGTGTATTATGGGTGATACTGTGTGTTGATATTTCAACTTGATGGTACCACTGTTTGTTTCCAAAAGATACTACTGCCTAAGGCCTTTTTTAGATTTTCTGTAAATATGTAACTGCTGCTTCACTAGGCAGAAAAGATTGACAGAGTTCAGAAAGGCATCATGGTAGTGTTATAATTTCACCCCTCTCTGTAATTATTTATCCAGTTCACATTTACTGAGTAAACTGGCACCTGAAGTAGAATCATGTGCTGAGAATTTATTAGTAGAATAAACTGATGTTAAGGGGCAATTATTTGATAGAAAGTATCCCTGTATTTTTACTTTATTTCTTCACTTTTCAGGATATATGAATGCTTTGTGTTGGTTTAAGAGGGTCAGAAACTAATCAGAAGGATTTTTTGTCTTTACGTCTCCCCAGGTTAAGGCACCAGGCGCACAAAGAATTATATGCATACAAGCAAGTAAGTACAGAACAGTAAACACTGCTGTACATCATACATTTGAAATCATACCCTTCCTATAATGCAGAAATTAGGCATCCATGTCCCTGAGAGTCCATTCAGCTTGTGCATGTATTCATGTGCTGTCTTTCTTGCCAACTATCAGCAGGTCAAGTCAATTTCAATGAGTCAGTTTCTAAAATATTCACAGATTTTAGCACAAGCATACCTTCAAAAAATTCTGACTTTATCTCAAGCCGCAGAGAAGAAAGAGGCTCAGCTGGAAAAATCAGGTTCACTGTCTGAGGCTGAACATGTAAGCGAAGTATAGCCTGCAAAGCAAATCAGATGGAGTGATGGAGGGCACAAACATGGCTCTCATGTCCTTCAATTATGTAATAGCTGCTTGTGTCTATTTTGGGTACATGTCTAGTGAAACACATTTATATAGGTACACAGACACACGCTGTCAAAGAAGATCCTATGTGACCTTTGAATGTGCAACTTGTGTTATTTTGTATCTTACTACCTACCATGTAATACACTGATGTGTTCAGCTTCTGTTTCGGCTACATGAGGCTACCTAGTTCAATATAGCAGACAGACAGCTGACACATTTGTGGACATGTATTAACTTTAATCCTTTTTATCTCCCTATATAGCAGTACTCTGTGATTTTTCATCACATACTTAGTACAGGCCGTAATGTATTTACAGATGCACTGCTTCTCTGACAGTATTACACAGTTACAACCAATGACTAATCTTGTCTTATTATGCCTCTTAGGTCATTCAGAAGGAAAAGGTGAAAGAGCTAAACTTGCATGAGGTAAGAACTTGACTTCTTTATGTCATTTTTGGCCAGATGATAACACTTAAATTTAAAACATTGCAGTCTTAAATTTATAAGATGTACAGAACACTCTGTCATGCTACATGAGAAGCACACAAAAGTCCAGATGGTGCCATTATGAGTTACCTGGTGTTATGCTTTTGTTACAATGTCTACCGTTCTCTCAAGTCACTGCTTTGTGCTTCCAGTCTTCTGGTTGTGCAGTAGTATGAAAAAAATATCGCCTACTCTTTGTAGGCAAATTTCTTGTGTTGTTCAAAAATGTTCAAACCATTGCAGAATAGCACCCATCACCTCTGGTCATTAGACAAGATGTGTCTGTGCTTCTGTTTAGGGGAAATTCTGGGGTTTGTGCAGCTAGAAATATATATATTTTGGCTATCATACAAGCATTAGTCTTGACTAATGATCTTGTGAAAATAGCATGGTACAGTTAAGTCATAAGTGATCTCATTACCAGTATTATGTAATGCTTTATGTCAGCTCAGCCCGGCTGGAAAAATACAAGCAGCAGTCAGCGCATATAGCAGCTGTGCTAGTTAAGCTATGGAAAACATGGCCTTCTCCAGCCAGGAACACAATCCTTTAACACTGCAGCGCAAATGAAATGTTAACAATAGCATCCTCATGTGTGCTTTGACTCGGTGCACAACACTTTCTTGTCATCGGTGCTGGAATTTCCCACTGAGCCATGAGGCCCCGTCTCTGTTGTTTATGTTATTAGAAACTAAAGGAAAGCATCAGAAGGCGTCATGTGAGACTGTGACTGAATAACCAAGCTGTATTTGTTTGAGGACAATAATATTCACACATGAAACAGCATGGGTGGATGACCCAGTTAGAAAGGCTCCCACGCCAAAGGATCGCCCTGGAGACACGAATATAGACTCAGCTGCGTTGAGCTCATCTTTAATGGGATATGTTGAGGAGGGTGTTAATATGAGATCATTTTACTGGTCCGGTCATGTTCAAGTTTGTCCTTTGTGTAACCTGAACAGGTCTCCTTTTTTGTAAAAGACTTGACCCTATTTAAAAAAAAATACTATGTGCATGGAAGGCATGTCACACAGTGTGATAAATCAGTGCTTCTCAACTGGTGTAGCCTCAGGACTTGCTATGTCCTAATGAGAAACCACGGCCCAAAGTTCTAAAAAAATGCCTACAACTGAAATTCATTTGATGAAAAATTACGCTGTTAAAGAGTGTGTTTCAAAAGCACATCACAACAGAAGCCTTGGAGGACATGCTTGCAAACAATATATTCAGTTCCATTTAGAAGTAATAACATGTAAAATGTGGTCCTGTTCTATGGCCCATTGTCTTTTGAGAACCAGGTTTTTTATCCTAAGGAATTGAGATAAATTTGTTAAAATCTTGAGAAAAGGAACAAAATCCTCTCTTTATTAAAGCAAAACGCAGTAAAAAAAAATGTTTTTTTTGTCTTTGTGTTTTCCGAGACACATATTAACTACCCACAGAAAACAGCTCCATAGCCCACTTTTGGGTCCTGACCCGTCAGTTGAGAACCACTGATTTAAAGTAGAGCTTTAAATATAAAAGTTTAGCAGTAGGATTTGTTCATGCTCTTTTCATTACATAAAATTTCTTCAGCATCCCTCTTAAAGAAAAAAAACTTAAAGGTTAAAGGTTAAAAAACAAGTCAAAGTGGTGCCAATGATATAATGAGGACGAGATGTTCTCACTAGAGCAGATTTAGAAAATAGGATCATTTGGTCTGAATGCCACTTCAGTTAGCGTGTGATCTTTCTGTACAAAATCATCCTTGAGTTTATTCTGAGACTCCTCTCTACCTCTCTTGTTTCTGACTCAATTAGCTGCTTGGCTTTATCTTTACTTATATATATTATTTAATGACCAATTTTTTTTTAAATTTCCACGTAACTCTTTAACCAAAAAATAGTCACTGACATATTACAGTACATTGATTTGTCAGTGATAGAACCATAAATCTTGAAGCATACAGTGGCTTTAAAATGTCTGGACACCCCTGTTAAAATGCTACATTTTTGTGTTGTAAAAATATGAGACAAATTCAATTCAATTGAAACCTTTATTTATTCCTGAAAGGGCATTAATGTTTCCCCAATTTCCAGTGCCGTTGACAAGCACATTAAAACTACAGCACAGTTAAACAAAAAAGCAATGTGAAACACAGAGGCTAGAAATCAAAGTCCTGAACTCTGAAAGAGAGGAAAGAACTTCAGTCTTGAGAATTTGTTGGAGGGTATCCCATGAGCTCAAGGCATCAAAGGAAACCACTTTCTTACCAAATTTAGTACAAGCTCGAGGGACTTAAAGAAGTGAGAAATCAGCAGTTAGTCATGTAGCTACCAAGATCCCACTGCAGCAAGGTTAAGATGTAAGGTGGCAGTTTTCTAATGGGGGCCTTAAAGACACTAAGCATGTTCCTACAGTACCACAGAAGGGACCAAATAGTAGGAATCCATTTTTAACACTACATTTGAGTCATGCAATCATGAATTTGACAGTTTAATGTTGCCAGTATCCTCCAGTTTTACACACTGCACCTTCAAAGCAAGTTTTGATTTCATTACAGCTTTTATTCCTTTTAGGTAGAAGTCCCATCAACATAACCAGTCTTGACTTGGCAAATTTCCCCACTCTTTCTTTGAAAACCTGTCAGATTAGGAGGGCATTCCCCGTGCACAGCCCTCTTTAGGACACCCCACAGATTTTCAGCAGGATACAGGTCAGGGTTCCGGCTGGGCATTCCCAAAATATTCTTTTTTTTTTTCTTTTTTTCAGGTGAAGCCATTCTTTTGTAATTTTGGATGGATTTTTGGGTCATTCTCACACCTTAAGAGGAAACTCATTCTCCTCTTCAGCTTTCTTGCAGATTCATGAGGGTTTTGAGTCAAAACTGACTAGTATTTGGAACTGTTCACATTCCCTTCATCTAGTTCCAACTGAGGAAAAACAGCCCCAAAGTACAATGCTACCTCAGCCATGCTTCACAGCAAGTATGGTGTTTTTTCTCATATTCTTCATATGTCTGATTTTGGTGTGGGTTGACAAGATGGAAACCTCTTCTAATTAAGAAAAACATCCAAGCCTGGCTAAATTAAGCAAAAACATACATGAAGTCCCCCTAAAAGCAGGTGGGAATATGTGTTATAGTCTGATAAGACAAAAGTACTTTTTAGTCACCATTCCAAAAGGTATGTTTGACACAAAAACATCAATGAACATCACCAAAAACATCTTTGCCTCATATATTACAACACAAAATGTAACATTTTTAACAGGGATGTGTAGACTTTTTAGAGCCACTGTATAAAATGACTAATTTGAGCTGTTTTACATATGCACTCCTGCAAATTTCAAGTGAATCTCCCCTGAAATGCTCCTTAATTGTTTGTTCACGCATACATTCAACAGCAGATGATCCCTGTCAGACAGGGCAGTTGAAGGAGACGGATCATGACGCAAAAATGTGAATGAAGAGTGAACAAAGTCTGCTGTACAGCACTTTAATTAGATTTTTTTGCCTGCAAGTAGTAAGGCTACATTCATACTGTCAGCCTTAATGCTTAATTCTGATCTTTTCTCAGATCTAATTTTTTTGTTTGTGTGTTCACAATGCAGTCAACTTCCAAAAGATCAAATACATATCTGATTTAGAGCCACATTCGAAAGTGGCCTGGTTCTGATTCGAAAAGGTCAGATTCAATGTGACTTGCGCTGTTCACACTGTCAGAAAAAAATCAGATACGAGTCACATGTGAGCAAAAAAAATCAGATTCAGGTCACTTTTAACTGCAGTGTGAACGTAGCCTTAGACACAGTCACAGTTTCAACAAAAGAGGGGAAAAGAACATACTGGTGAACAGAAAAATTAAATGATGCCGTTTCAGAGGTGGTTCTGGTCCAGTCCTGTAGAGTCCTGGGCCGGTCACATGAAATGAATGTCATCAGCTCCACCTGCGCTCCCACCATGAATTTTCCTGAATATTTCCTTCTTTGTACATAGAACAGCTCACTCCGACTGCTTGTGCGAACTATACCAGAGGTCTGGCAGAAAAAATAAAAATCAGGGTGAAAAATTCAGCTATTTAAATTCACACATAAATCTCACCCAGAAAATCTGTGAGAGTTTCAGGAGTTTTGTGCTTATGTCACAGGAGTTTATGTGCTTGTATGGCTAGAGTAGCTAAAGCTTGCAGGGTTTATTCACTTAATGGAGAGAAAGAGGTTCTGTCAAAAGTTGGCCAAGGGTGCCAGATCCCCACTGTGAGTGTGACTCTATAGACAAGGCGCTGAAGAGAACAAAAACACTGATCTTTTCACAAATAAAGAGAGCAAAGCAGACATCTTAACAGACGATTGTTTTGTATCCAAGAATCATCCAGAGAAAAGCTAAGAGCTCTCATGCTGTTCTTTTCATCCTTCCTTGTCCATCCAGCCCCCATAAAGCAGAGCTGTGAAAAGGAGAATCTGTGTGGCCAAAGGAGTTACAGTCGCAGAATTAAACAGCCAAAATAACATAACGCTCTTTTCATCAAACTGTTACCCACTAGTAGGAGAACTTACTTGTGAAAATGCTGTGTAGACTTGGTTCAGATTAGGAGATGTTTTCCAATTTTTGCTCATAATTTAACAGTCCGTTTTCATCTTTCACTGCTTTTTTTGCCATTAAAACTCTGATGGTGGTCTCTTGGTTCTTTACACCAGCCAAGGATGACTCCCCCTACATTTATTGTGTAGTGCAGTGGACAAAATAAGTTGCAGCATTCCTGTTAACATGCACAGCCAATTGAACACAGGATCAAGCAGGAACTGGTGTGATCTGTCACGATACTTGTAGACTTCCAACAGCAGAAAAATCATTTACTGCATTGCTCATCAGTAGCATGCAAATAAAGGGGAGCAGCCTTGCAGATATTACCTGGTTATAGAGTCTAGAGTGCTCAGAGACTAAAAGTGCAGGGTTTAGAGTGACGCTGGTAACAATATTAGGTGGAGCTCGGTTCAAACTTGATGGGTTCTTGCTTGACCAGCCGGCAATTATGGTCAGCATTTCTAAACTGTGACTGGAAAACTATGAGGTCGTACATGCAAAGAAAGATATTTGTTTACACAGTTTTATGACTGACCCACAGAGACAGGCTGACAAGCTTCATTCCTTCACACTTCATTCTTCTGCAGAATCCCCTCTCTGGATATTTGAGGCTTTTACCCAGAATAACTGCCGGAATGCATATTAGTTTAATCATCATGCGTATAATTATGACCTCAATCATATTCCTACAATCAACAAGTAGTCAGTTGTTTACAGCAAAAGCTCACTAATTTGTTATTGTTGTAGAATTAAAATTCCTCTAGCATGCCAACTGGATAAATCTGCAGAATTTGAGAAATTAGAAGCTTATAAAGATCTCTCTTTCCAGTTACTCTAGATTTAATGACTGTTCACATAGTTGCAACATTAGCTGGCACGTGAGGAGGACGTCTGTGTGTTTAAAGAGGACATGCAAGAAAACAAACACAGCCAGTCTGTCCATGAGGATCATATCAGTGACCCTTGAAAGTACAGGATATGTAGTACCGATCCTGTTTTATCTTTGACATCAGAACTGGGATTATAAACTCTTTAGCTTCCTTTTATTGATAAAAGTTTTAATTCACACCAGTAAGCTGTCTACTTCTGTAGCTGTGTTTTAATGCTTTCAAATACTCAGTTTACAGATGTTTTTTCTTAAGTTTAAATATTGTGGCTGACGGTCGCCTCTGGACCAAGGTTATAATAGTTTTGGATTTTTCATTAGTTTTTATTTCATTTTCACTTTCTGTGTTTGATTTCAGTTTAGTTTTTATCAGTTTTGACTACTGGTTTCTAAGTTTAGATTAGTTTTTATTTTGCAAAAATGCTTCGTTTTAGTTTAGCTTTTATTAGTTTTAGTGCTAGTTTTGGTTTCTAACAGATAGATGTCGGGGCTGAGTGAGCGTCATACATTTTCAAAAACAAAAAAGGCTACTCTTCACTTATCATTTTATTTACTTAATGGTGATGTTTGAATCCAACTCTAGACATAAAACTACCACTTTGTGAAGTCGTAACCAATCAGATCAGGCAATTTTACTCACCCCAGACTTGGGTGTTAGTGCCGGTCAGTATGGTTGTGTCAAAGACTAAAACTAAAGATATTTTGTCTCAATTTTTATTTTATTTTAGTTAGTTTTGTAAGCACACTATACAGTTTTAGTTAGTTTTAAATTTTTTTAAAGCTCAGTTTTTATTTAGTTTCAGTTAACTAAAATGATTTTTGAATATTAGTTTTAGTTATTTAGTTAGTTTTAGTTAACTATAACAACCTTGCTCTGGGCACATTAAATAGGTCCCTGGCGTGGACGAAATCAGAGTTGCACAACAGAACACATTCGGTCATTTCTGCTCTGCTCCTTGTGTCAAATGTTTGCAGATGTTGGCCACAGCAGCCTTTCTTTCCACAAGTTGCTGACCCTAGTTGTTTGGAGGTTTTATTTCCAATCCCTTAACACAGAGGTTACATTAAAACTGGAAGAATTAGGCAACAAGACAACACCCAACACGTACAAACTGTCTGCATTGTCGTCTTCTTCAGAAAAAAACCCTCTAACTCGGCCTCTTTCTTTCAGATATGTGCGGTGTGCTTGGAGGAGTTCAAACAGAAAGACGAGCTGGGGATTTGTCCTTGCAAACATGCCTTTCATAGGAAGTAAGTATAAGGTTTAGTTGACATTTCTGGACACAAACACACAGAGCACAAAGTCATGCAGGTCAAGGACGCATTGATCGGCACAGATATCCTTGTAGGCGTAGTGCATTTTGCTACATCAAAAAACAAAAATGTTAAAGATTAAGTTACAACTAAGTGTGCATTAAGTGGGGCACTGGACAGGAGATGAGGGATTATTTTAGTCAACTTTATCCCATAACCCCCATCCACCCCACCTCCCCATGCCCTGAACATTTCAACTGAGTTGTTTATATCAGCACGACACCTCCCTTGGCCTAGTTTCCCCCCCAGTTTCTGCAAGAGTGGTCACCACTCACTGAATCCACTGTATAAACACTCCAGTTAGTGTGTGCAAGTAAAGCTGTGCTGTTTTACAGAGAAAACAGACATTACAGGCAGACCGTAATGAAAACATGAAGTAGTGAGGAGAGCATTTCTTCTCTTTAAGGTGAAGGGAACAAAGTCTGTTTAATTATTGAAGATTAATGTCAAGTAATGATCAGCAGCTTTTAGCGCACAGTGCACTGGAGCAGTTTATGAATTAAGCACCCATTTGTAACCAGTCTGAAATGTTTTGTGAAATAAAAAACAATTTTGACTTAAATTGTGACCCAAAAAATTTAAATTAAATTAAATCATGAGATACTGAAAGACTTGCGACCCTACTACTGACTGTGGGCAGGACAAAATCAGCAAAGAGATAAAAGGTACTGCTTTGTCCACAGGGGGCATAAATGTAGCGTTTTTCTTTATATACTACCTTGATAAAATATTGTCGGAATGGTTGGAAACAGACTTTTGTTTAAATAATTATGGCTACATTTTCTCCAACTTTACAACCCTCTGAATAGACGGAATGTTTCGGCTCTACAGTAAAGTAGCTTCCAGCTGAAAAAGCTGTTGATGCAGCTGTAATATGGAGCAACAGACCAGAGGATTTAACAACACTGGACACACACACACACACACAGTGTCTGTCTGTGTTGTTGTGATTGACAGAGATATCACCACAGACAGAGAGCAGAGCAATCCCACAATGATGTTTATGTGCTACATCACATTAAGTTTGACCATTGCACTTAATTAGTTAGGGATGTGATTGTCAAACGTGTTCACGCCCCTGAATCAAACATGCTAAGCTGCTGTATTTAGCTGCCTCCTCCTTAACCAATGATTCATTCTGCCTGTGGGCAACCAGAGAGAGAGTTGGGCCATACATACAACAGACTTCTCCACACAGTATCATAATTTAAGAAAATCTGATACTAAAATGTACTGAATTGTATGTGTTATGTTTATAGATGTATTTGCATTGGGGGACACAGCATCTACAGTCTCATTTCATAAAATGCTGGGACGTTTTAAATATAAAAAACCCAAAATGTAGTGATTGAAATCAACACAAAGACAGCATATACGTAATACAGCATAATGTATAATTATTTTGGGGAAAAGATTTGCTCAATTTGATTTGAAGCTGACAGCGTGTTTCAGAATGAGTTAATTATTTTGCCTATTATTACTGTAAACAGTTCCACATTTTGGTAAGCTTTCTTATGTGCAGGTAGAAAAAAAAGACTTGATTACCTGTTTTGGGTGTCTAGGTCTGATTTTAACTATTATCTTGTCATCTCTGGCCCTGACCAAAAATTCACAATGAGACAAGTTAAAATGTTTAACTGCTTGCAGCAGACTACTGTGCATCATTCTGCAAGGCCCTTATTGACTGCAGTCTAGCATTTTGGATACCGTCACTTAGATTGTTTTTTTTTTTTTTAAAGCTAATATTTTTTGCCCTCTTAAGTTTTAATCTTATCTGTTCAGATGGTGCTCATTTGCAACCTCTTTGTGGTTAAAAAATCCAAAGCAGCTCAGTTTACCTGAGAAACACTTGATTAAGAAGCACTAAATTTTGAGTTTTGTTTGCAATTTTAGCCATTAACCCTGCTCTGCTGAAAGCAAAGGGGGATAGTATGAGCATAGAAGTGCAATGAGTACAATTTACCTTTATCCCAGTTCAAGGATCTCTCTTTTTTAGCAGTTGGTTGAAACAGTCTATTTCTTAATGATCTAAGACCCTCCTAGATGTACATGACAATCTTAATTCCTCTCAAATGGACAGACAGCACTGTTACAGATTACAGCAGACATCTTCATTAACAGTCAACCAGGCCTGCAAATAGACTTAAGTGTTAATACATTGTTGTAGTTTATGCGTAAAGATGCTAGAATAGAGTTTTGTATATTCTTTATGAATCAATCTCACCTAGACTAAATTTTTAAGATCAGTATCTTTTTTTCTACCACTCCTCCTCATCTTAATCCCACACTCACAGTTAACTCTCTCTTCAAGGTGCCTCATTAAATGGTTGGAGGTGAGGAAAGTTTGCCCGCTGTGCAACATGCCCGTCCTGCAGCTCGCCCAGCAGGCTGGCAGCCCAGATCCCCCACCGCCAATGCAGCAGCCTCTGCCTGGGATCGAACACCTGGTGTAGGGGACTCACGCCCTCGTTGCACAGCTCACTACAGAAACACACGGCCACACATCCTGTCACTCATACTCTCAACTGTACAGGTACACTTTGGTATGAGTCTGTGGACAGAGCAGAGAAACTGGAGTTCCTGCGCAGATTCTCACCAAAAAGCAGTGAGTCTGCAGCCATCCTCACCTCTTTTATCCTGGCATCGGTTCACGAGAGGATCCCTGATATCAGCTCTGACTGATAATCAACTGTTTTTCTTTTTCACGGACGATGAAGAAGAGATAACGTAGAAGCAGTTTCCTTCAAAAACTTTTTCACAACCAAAGCACTTTCTGGGGACACCAGCTAAGACCAGGAGAAAAAACACACAAAAGCCAAGAACTACAATACACTAAAATACAAATTGTTTTTTTAACAAGCACTTTATGAGAAGTCAAACCTTAATTGCTTGTGATCGTAGTAGCAAGGTCATGTTTTATGTATTATCATTTATTTTTATTTCTATGTACAGTACAAAGCCACATAGGTTTAAAAGTTTGATTTTTAAACAGAAAAAATAATATCTCAAAGGGACAACATGTGGGTAGATATCAGGACACATGGACAATGCTTTGTGTTGTAATTGCACAAAAAATTCATAATGAAGCTCAAAGCAACCTCGAGACTTAATGTCTGATTAAATGTGAAAGGTTTGAATGTGTTGAAACCAGAACTCTGACACTACGTTCATCGAAAGGCTCCTCCTCACCTGTTTGTCATTCATCACAGTGACTTTTTCTTTAAGTCTGCCAAAACAAAACATTGATAAAGTGATCAAAAACCATTCTCCTCTTACCTGGTATGTGTACCTGGGTACCCCAGCCATGACTTCAGATCTTCCTTTATCAGAAAAACAACACAGAACTTCCCCTGACAGAAACCCTGTCCTACAAAGTTTCTCTAATGACTGTGATAACTGAACCAGTATTATTGTAATTATCTGGTGCTTTCTCTTTAGAGCTGTTCTACAGAACAAACAAAGGAAACAAGGCAATATTAAACAAAGATCTTTAAATATAAGAAAAAAGGTCCGGTTTTATTTTCACTCTGCATTGTTTCACTTTACTAAAGCTAAAGTGTGAATGTCATGGGGGCTTGCTTTAGATTCAAACTAAAGTTTGTGCATTAACCCTCAACATGCCTCACATATCCTGCTAGAAAATGACTGATATTCAATGTAGGCAGAGAGCAGGAAGAAGCAGGCGTTAGCCTTTATAGCTGCAGTTATTTTTGCTTCCACCCCAATAGCCTAGTTGTATTTATTTTTAATTTATTGCCATTTCTTGGTACAGCTGCACAGAGTGAATGCCGACTGCCACTTCCCATGAGATTTACTGCCCTCAACATATCATCAGCATATCTTTAGCTCATGTTACACACTACTCTGTAAAACACATATCCACACAGGGAGGGGTTCTAGGGCCCCCCAGCCTCTATTCCTGCTTTAGAGTCAGTGGTCAGCAGGTTGTAATAGAGCAGCATTTTCATTCATACACACTCACACACACAAACAGGGTAGTTCTGCCTTTTGGCCACAGGATTCTGGTGCTTTCGCCTATCTGTCTCTCTCTATGGTACAGGGTGCTTTTTGTAACTGATCCCTGTTGCCTTTTGTGGCTAGCTTTTTTGTCCTCTTCCCTTGTTAGCAGCTTTCAGTGGACATGTGAGTAAATGTGCTGATTTGAAAGGTTGGCTTTAAACAAAAAAGACCGAGCTTCAAAGTGTGGTGCCTGAGATATGTTGGAGATTGTCTATTAAATGTGATAAATATTGTCAAATGACAATCATACAATCACATCAAAGGCATGAAACCAAATAAAAACGCAAGACAAGTCCCACTTGAAGACAATTCATCTATGAATTCGAAATTATTAGGACTGGCAAAAGCAAATTGTGTAAACATTTAAATCTGACATCATGATGTGTTCTAGTGATGCTAAAGCCCCATGTGGCAAAACATTTTTATAAATTACTCAAAGATAAATAACAAATTCTATTTTTTTTGGAAAGAAATCAAGCCTAGTGCGTAACTCTTCAATATAAACACTGCAAAAGCTTGGTAGATTTGTCTAATTTGTGGTCCAAAATATCCATTTGTGCTTTTTCTAAAATCCAGGTAAACACAAAATTTGAAATTATCTAAAGCAAAAAGTAAGGCCTGAATTGTTTGTGTTAAGAAAAAAACTCCAAACAGGCCAGTTTATGTAAAGCAGTGGTTCTCAACTGTTGTAGCATCAGGACCCACTGCTACCTCCGTAAGGATAAATCACAGCCCAGATTTTTCACTCATAACCAAATTTTTTAAATTAGAAATGGGGCAGTTTGGACTTGAAATGGAACAAAAGATGTGATGGCACAAAGAAATTGAGACATATCCTTCAAAATAAAAGCAAATCATAGACTTTAAGCCACAAATTTTTTCCAGGCTTTGCCCCCCCATTTTTTGGTCCAGACTCACCAGTTGAGAACCAAGAATCTAAAGGGTCTTGAAATGAGATATGCTAACTAATTTAGATAAAGGCTCAAGTCCATGTCTACTTTTTACCCTTACCTCTTGTTTCGTCCCTAAAAAAAGAAGGTTTAGCAATTAACTCTTTCCCTGTGAAAAGGGATGGACCTTCAATTTCCAGATACGCCATCAGTAGTTGTTAACAGCATTGATATAGACACATGTGACAATGCACCCTGAAACTACAAGAAGTTTTTAATAATGTTTGTTCAAAATGAAAGGGCCATAATACGTTAAAACATTGAATTAGCCTAGCTTTCAAATCTTATTTATGAAGAAACTGTTAACACATTTCTTTTGACTCTGGAGCAGCCATCTTGCCAATGATTTACAAGGCATTTGGGAGATTTCCCAGAACACTCGGTTTGGTGTGTGCCTCTGGAGAATCCCTGTTTAAAGGGCTGTGCACCCCTAGCATTTCACCCTACCCCCTCAAATCCAACAAGAAACGGGACATCCCACCTCTAGACATGAATGTGCAAAATGTAGGGTTAGGCCTGAGTGAAAGGGGCAAAGGTTGTATTAACATCTGACATCTCATTTCAGGACTCTCGAGTAATGCATTGGCCTTATTTTTTATTTATTTCAAGCATTTCAGGCCTTTTTTGTTTTTGTCTTTAAACATGATGTTCTCTGGACTTGTGATGTTTTTGACCCGAAATTAACACATGATTTGAATAAGATTTATAACCCTAAAATCAGACTCAGACTCCAACATATAATTTATATGGACTTCTTAAGTAACACTGCATTAGGTGATCATTGTTATGGTCTCCTTGGTGGTGGTTTAAATGTTTCATTTGTTTATAGTTGGCTTCACAGAAATGAACTTTGATTAAAAGTCAGGAAATTTCACCTCAACATTGAAGCAAATGTTTTTTTGTTTTTTTTTTCAGTTCTGTGTGTAGCATTTCAGTCCCCCCACAACTAACTGTGACTAGTTTTACCATTATTGCAGCTTTTAACAACCACTGATGAAAAACTATTAATTTTACACTATTTAAATTCAAAGTAATATATCAATCTTGTTAGCCTTATGTGAACAAAAACTGCCATAACATTTAAATATCATATTTGTTGTTTTCTGGACTTTTTTTTTTTTTCAGGGTATGATGGACTTTATTTGGCACCTTTTTGCTTCCTAGTCTTCGATTTTGAAAAGGCTGCGACTGTTTCATTTAGATCGTATCTCTCTTCAGATATCACGCTTTCCAAAAGTATATTCTCTTACTTCACAGTACCCCAAAAACCTCAATATACAAACCACCTATGGGTGAGTACTTCAGCCGCTGTCCCAGGACAAAGACAAATGTTGTGGCTCAGCAACAATATCACAAGTCTTAAAGCTTTGCTCCTGCTTACACTGTTGTCTCAGAATGGAAGATTTATGAGAGAAATGGAGGAGATTTAATGTGAAAGCATGCTATTTTTGCATAGTCCTGTTGCCACTGATATCACCATTGATAAATGTATGTAGACAGTATTGTCAGTAGTGGTGTATTTATATGAAAGGTGCACAATAATGCTCCTTCCTGTAAACTAAATGGCAACTGAACACTTCCTGCCATTTGGCTGTCTTAAATGTTGTGTTTGATTGTAAACACTTTTAGCCTTTCCACCTTTACTTCCCTCTTTCTTCCTTATGTGCCGTCCTAATCTCACTGAAATCAAAAGTGCCAACCAAAAGTGAACATTTAAAAGTTATGTCCAAGTCAGTAAGAATGAGGGTTTTATTCTGAAGAGAAAAAGAGATGGGTAAGATAATTCCTCTCTGAACATGGCCAAAAAAGAATGAAAACTCAGCCATGAGTAAATTAACAAATGACTTCCCGCCTCTGATCACCAATGCTACCAGAGCTGCTTTTGGATTAACCTTGTTGTAAATAAAGATACAATCAGAAAAAAATGCAACGGCTGGGAACACTTCTTAACATCAATAATCCACCGTTGCTTGACCTTGAATGAACCTGATGATGGAGTTAGACGGTCATTCATAAGGTTGACTCCCAGCTTTGGCAGGATATGAAGAAGCTCATCTGATTTATTAAAGATATAAAAACATAATACAAAAAATTTGGTTCACAAATCCTCTCGCTATATGAAGGATTTTTATTATTTCCATGGTTGGTTTTTGCCACCATTTAGAAGATCCTATCTCTATCACTGCCTCCCAGAAGTGAACTTTCTTCTTGTTCTGTATTTATTTATTCCTCTGTAGCCTAACCTCTCCAACACAAATAACTGTCTGTGTCTCAATATACCTTTGCACCTTTACCAGTGCACCCTAACTTTACCCACCAATCCCCCTTGTTTGTTAACATTGATTCTGTTTGTGGGCTCTCACAGACATTGTAAAACTAAGAATTCTGCAGCAGAATATTTTTGGAGACAATTGCTGTACAGTATTTGTAAGCTCTATTTTTGTATATTGCTATTTTGGAGAAAATAATATGCATTTTTTTCTTTTCTTGTTTTTGCTAATTTCATGTATATTCATTTCAAGAAAATGTTGCATGTGACTGACTTGATCTGTCAATAAAATTTCCAAGTTTTGGAAAAATTTGACTGTTTATTCTTGCATATGCAGTCATTAAGTTTCACCACCAAAAACAAAAGTGTATCCTACATAAAAACGTGAGTTTATATGGTAGTTCTCATGCTGTGTGACTTCTGAAAGTGCTTCTTGTGCAGCTTCTTAAATCTAGCCATTCACACCCCACAATGATGGCAAGGGCTACTATGTAGCTTCAACCAATACTTACGCCATTCATACAGATACACACACGACCGTAAAAGCTACCATTTAAAGAAGCCATAAATATTGACTTATTGATTCATATTCATAAAAATTGACACACTAATGGCAAAAACTGCTTTGTAGAATGGGCCTTGTTATTAACCTCTCCCATTCATACACATTTAAATACTGATAACAATTGCTGCCAAGTGGAATGGTCATATGTATTTACTAATAATATTCATACACATGTAACTGAAAACTGATGTAGAATGGCTTTATGTATTAACTAAAACCATTCATACACTTTTAAACATTGATGGCAAGGGCTTCTGTACAGAGGGGCCGTGTATTAACTGATCCCGATCAATCCACATTTACAAACAGATGGTGAAGGCTACTGACCAGAATGACCAAAAGTATCGACTAATCCAATCCATACATATCCTTACACATTCACACACTGATAGCGAAGGCTGGTATGCAGAGTGGCCATGTGTACAAAAACAATTTCAAACACTTTTATACACTGACAGTGAAGGCTGGTTTGCAGAGTGGCCATATGTTTTAACTAGTGCTGTTACTCAATTTAAAAAAATAATCAAGTTAATCACATTACTACCCTGTGATTAATCATGATTAATCAAAGAATTTAAAAAGAAATAGTTTAAGTATATTTTATGTTTTTAGTTTTTTAAAGGTTGTTATTGTCAAGTCTTTTATTTTTATTCTTTTAATTTGATTTACAGCGAATTGAAAGTGCTGATTCGAGTTCTTTCTATAGTTTGGTGGAAAGACAAAATAAGGGCAAATGTTTAAACTACAAGTGGTCTTACCTGAGTAGTGCTTGAGTTAAAAACTATGATTCAGTCTGTCACATCTATTGTATATCCCTCAAATATAAACACAAATTCACAACTGTATTTTTTGAAGGTTCTCATCAAAAAAAAAAATTCCCATTTTTATGTGACAATTAAGCACATCATACCATAGAATATAGTCGTCTAATTCTGCTAGTAAAGTTCGCTAATTAACTTAAATTTTGCCGATTCCATCACAGACGTCTACACTGGATTAATACTGTTAATAAACAGGTCTTGCTACAAGTTTTGGAGCACTTTTCAGCATTTATCTAAGCAGCTGAAGAAGAAAACGATCCTGAAGCACCTGAAGAGAATGGTGTAACCATGGTTTGTTGTTAGCGTCTTTGCTTACATTAGCAAAAGTTGTGCTTTGCCCGAAGGTGGAACTTAAGACTCGTTATGCTTCGGTTTAAAGACAGTTCATCACTGCAGCATGAGCTCACAGTTTTGGTTTAATCTTAAATAACATTCACCAGCTTTTTAAAAAGAAAATTGCCAATCAGACCTGGGTCTGTCTACTCACTCATGACTGTCACCTGCCTGTCACCTCTTCACCCCTAGGCACGTTAACATCCGCACTGGAAAAAAAAAAAAAAAAAAAAAGAAAAAAACTTTTTTAAACTCATTAAGGTTTCAAAAATAATCACAAGCGTTAACGCGTTAATGTTAACAGCCCTAGTTTGAACTAATCCCATTCATACAAATTTACACACTGATGGCAAAGGCTGCTCTGCAGAGAGGCATCACTAAGTCATCCCATTCATACATATATCCATATACACTCACACGCCACTATTGTCATGTGACTGCAGAAGCAGGGATTTGAACCTTCGTTCCTCTGGTTGATAGTCAACTGACTCTCCCTACTTAACCACAGCTGCTTTAAAACTGTGTCATACTTTCTTTTCATACAAAATAAAACTGATAAACTGCTGCACAGATTGCCATGAAACTAAGAGATCAGTTATAGGGGAGTGGGGAACTTCACTAGCTCTACCTTCTCAAATGGTGAAATACTGCCACCTTGTGTTTTAATGTTGTGGGGTCAAATGATTCTCTTTGATAGCTTTCACTATCAAAGGAAATGCATGATTGCCTTTTTTCAACAAATTTGATCAGTTTTATCTTGCTTTATAAAGGAAAGAAAGGAAGAGCATTATTACAGATGCCTTGCAAAGTAATGTTACCTACTTTAATGAAAATATTGTGTTCAGTTTGTAAGATAAGTCAAATGTTTTGATTCTTTAACATTTTTCAGGCATCAGTTTGTGGTAATGCTGATGAAGTATAGAAAACAATCTTATTAAACTTCATAAATTAGAGAGCTGTTTCATGAAACTAGCTCTGACTTTGGAGTATCCAGTAGCATTTCCTAAATTTGTCAATACGCTCCTCTACATTAACCTGACATGCCAGATTAACTGTTTTTTATATAAATCGCTGCATGGGATTTATTTGTCATCTATGACACAGTCCATAAAAAGTGTTTGGGAACGGCAGAATATTCAAAACAATTTCTAAGATGGACTGGACAAATGTTCTGTCTGTCCCCTACATTGAAAGCAAATCAGAGCAAAATAAATAAAAATGACGTAGTCAGTTTGTGCCAAAACTTGGTGAATCATGTTCTTACTGGAGCAAGAGCAAAGAAAAAAAAAAAAAAAAAAAACAAAAAACATTTTTCCACAAAGAAAAGTGCTCAGTGTTCTTCTTTTCTCTTCCTTTAACAAAGTAATATTCCATTGTGATAAATCTGTCACTACAGTGCTTATGCAGTAGAACAGAACCATGCCACTGCCTCGTTCTTTCCTTAAATAATGGGTTCATGTATTCTCCAACCAGAAACAAACGCTTGAGCTTGAAGCTTTACAAGATGGATGTGTCTGATGACGGACACGGAGTCTGGCCAATCCATCAGCTAAGCATGGTTAACGCCACGTAACAAAGACTTTGGGGGGTGAATGAGTGAAGGTTTTCATTAAAAACTGGTGTCATTTAAAAAAAAAAAACATACAGAGAGACGTGGAAAACATGTTTGTGGTTTTATTACTGAAGAAGGGTTACAGCTTTCTATGCAGATATCTTGTTTTAGATTGTTATTTTCAACAACTGGTATCAAATCACACACTATTTGGATTCAAACTCTAAAATAACCTGTTTATCTTTAAACTTTTTTAAACATTTTTTGAGAAAACAGCCTTTAAATCATGGCCATCCACTCTAGGTTATTTAGCTGGATATATGGCAAATACTAGAGCAGGGGTGTCAAACTCGAGGCCCGGGGGCCAAACCCGGCCTATGGTATGATTATACACAGCCCGCAAGATCATACATTTTAATTATAACTGGCCCACCAGTATGCTTGCAGCTATCCTCCAGTATAAAAATGTGAACTTAACCATGATAATTTCAAATATCCCCGTTAAATCATGAAAATTTGAAACATGAAGAGTAAAAATATTTTGATAAAAAAATCAGGAATATGGGAAAATAAATAAGTGTTTATAATTCATATTTTCAATTTTGCATCTCCCAATTATGGCTTTAAGTTAATACTTTGACTTTTATGTCATATTTTGACCTTTTTAATTCACATTTATTCTCACATTTTGACCTTGTCAACTCCTAATTTTGACTCTAAATCCCAAACTTTGACACTTAAGACTCACAAATTACAATTTTCTCATATTTTAACCTTTTAAACACAAGATTTTGAATTTTATCTCATTATTTTGACCTTTTAAACTCATTATTTTGACTATTCTCTCAAATTCTGACCTTTTAAGGTTATGATTTCTAATTTATCTCAGATTATGACCTTTAAATTTCAGGATTTTGCTTTTGTATCTCATATTTTTACTTTTTAAAATTTAGTGTTATGACTTCTTGAACCAAAGGTTTATTTTTTAATCTTAGATTTGAGCCTTTTAACTTTTCATTTAGATTTTCTTTTAAACTCTCAACATCATTTATCATCTGTGCTAGTTTTTCTCCATAATTTGTGACTGGTGAAAATAAGGAAGACAGTTTATGGTTAAATTTGGACCCTGTTTGGCTCTGAGGTAAGACCTTAATTCAGAATCCGGCCCCTGCTGTGGTTGAGTTTGACACCCCTGCACTAGAGCAAGTCTCTTTATTTTATACATTAAAGAAAAATGATAACCAAATGATCACAAGTGTATCCCTTAAAATTAAACAAAATATAAGAAAACAGAAAAAGTAAAATAAAATAAATCAAAATAAAATAAAGTAAGTCAAAATAAAATAAGACTAAAAGCCTAACAAGTGTTCAAACTTACAGGTGCTGCTAAAAACAGACTGAGATCTTCTGGGTTTCAAATCTTTAACTTGAATATATGAACACACTGGATCATCTAGATTTTCTACATCTATCAACAGGAGTGCTCCACATCAATATTAGGTCATATATTTAAACATAAATTAAAACCATAACTTCATAGCTTCAGTTCTGTAGAGCAAACAGGCGTCACTGGCAGGTTACATGATGAAAACCGCCTTGTAGAGAACAGCAGTGAAGTGGTACAGAATCAGACCACATGTGAACGTGACCCCGGGGTGTGCATCAGCAGCAGTGTTGGTGGTGGAGTTGGTTGTGGAGTTGGACACCGCTGCTGTCGTCACAGCTGAGTTGGCTTTAGTTGTGGCTGCCGCTGCAGTGTTGGTGGCGTCTCCAGTGGCTGTGCCTCCTGCAGTCGTGGCTCCAGATGTTGTGGATGCTAAAGCTACTGATACTGATAATCAATAAAATAAAACAGCTTTAAAGGAGGGGACTGTTACAGAAGCCCAAAGGGGACATGCATACATTTTATTTTACTCTGTTTTTAAATCACAAGTCATTTCTGGTTAAATTCTTGAGTCTTAACTTTTCGTATCCAGAAATGAGCACTTTTTTTTCTAAAAGAAAACCAGTGTTGTTATCCCAAGGTAGTGACATAAATACATTGAGAGTTCCAGAAAACAGACATTTACATTTTATCAAGCAACAATAGAGTAAAATAAAGTGTTTGGATGCATGTCATCCTTGGGCTTCCACTCAATTTCCACAAATTATTGTCAATTAGAAGAGAAACCATCAAATGTCTGACTCACCCAGGATCAGGAGTTGTATCAGGATCCTGAGAAGCATTGTGAATGTCTGATTCATCTAAAATAAATAAAAAGGCGTTAATTTCTTCCATTTACACATTGTGAAATAAGATTCACTCAAACTATCAGCGGTTTCCTTCAAATGTAACGTAACAGAAGCAAAAGGGGAAAATACTAGGGATGCCCTGGTTGATCGACCAGTCATTAGGTCTTTGTATTGATCTATTGAACAAAATGACTGAAAGTAGACTGAACAAAGATTTTTGCGGTCAGTTTGACCAATGACTGACCGACTGCTAAATCAGTGTAAAAAAGGAAGAAAAAACACAAAATATGATCAGCAGATCTCACTTGATACTCAGCACCAAAATCAATATCAGGGCATCCCTAGAGAATACAAAATAAGACAAGAAAAGAATCTGAAAAGGAAAATTAGATTTTCTGTACTTACTCAGTGTTCAGTTATAATGCCGCTCACTCTCGTCTCAGTCTTTTACTCTTTCTCTCAGTTTGTAGCTGACTTTATACGACAAGACAAACATGAAAAATGATGTGAAAGAGACCAGACTCTCAACATATTTGAAGGATGATCATTCCTTCCACATTGTTCATGACAGTTTAAAAAAGTTGCTTTGTTTATCCCTGCATTTTAAAGGACGTCACACCAGTCCAGTGCTACTGAAAGGAGCTGCAAAGCAAACAGTCTGATGACGAACAGATGGAGGCGACACAAAGACGACAGTGTGTTTATGACAATTTTGACGTATCTGTTCATATTCTGTGTGGGTAACTCTTGAACAATGCTTGTTTCATGTAAGGCTAGTGGTATGAGACAACAAGTGAGGAAAAAGTAAGGTGTCAGTGTGTGCAAATGTTTACTCTGCTATTTCTGGTGAACACACAATGCATTGTTTATGACTGAAGTCAGCTCAAGATGCATTTCCTGATGTACCATGCTGTACTAGATGAGTAATAAAGCACGTTAAATACCAGCATTTATTCAAGTTAAGAATAAAACTGTACACTAAAAGATCTTTTTAGTTTACCTATGCTGAAGTCTTAGAAGCATCAAACTGCTCTTCTTGTAATCATGAAATGTATAAGAGGTTACGTGACACTTCTAATGAACCACCAAGGCCAAGGGGGGATAAAGGAAAAAGGCTTTTTGGGCCCAACCAATTGGAGGGCTCATGGAGGTCAGGAAAGTCAATTTTATGATCTAGTGAAGTGTTAACAATGTGAATAAGCACACTGAAAAAATTTTAATTGCAAAATACAGGTGAAAAATGGAAATAATGGTTAAAAGCGGCGAAAGTTGCCAGAAATAAGTGGTGAGAAGTGGTTAAAGAGTGGCATAAAAGAGGTTAAATGTGGCAAAATTGGGTTAAAGGTGGCAAAAATAAGTGGTAAACATGGTGAAAAGCAGTTAAAAAGTGACAAAAAGAGTCATAGGTGGAAAAAATGGAAGAAATAAGTGGTGAAAAGTGGTTACGGTGCGGCAAAATTTGGTTAAAAGTGGCAATATTTGGTTAAAGTTGAAAAAAGGGCATGGCATGGGAGGTAAAATGATGAGAAACAGTTAAAAAGTGGCAAAATTTGGTGGAAATAAGTGGTGAAAAGTGGTTAGCGTGTGGCTAAATTAGGGCAAAAGTAGCAAAATTTGATTAAAAGAGGCAGAAAAATGTTAAAGCAGCAGATTTGAGTTAAGAAAGGAAAATATGGCAAAAAAGGACAGAAAAAGTTTTAAAAAGTGGTTAGAAAGTGGCACAATTGGTTAAAACAGGCAAAAATAGACAAAAAGCAGCAAAATTAGGTTAAAAGTTGAATAGAAGACTTGCAATCGCCAAAATTTGCTGAAAAATGGTGAAAAGTTATTAATGAGTGGCAAATGGGTTATAACTGGCAAAAATGGATGGCTAAAGTCATGTAAATGATTAACGTAGCAACAATTAGCAAAAACTGGCAAAAATGGGTTTAATGTGAAAATGTGGTCAAATAGAAAAAGAGGCAGGAACTACCACACACTCCTACATATTACCAACGTACCTGTTTTGTCTTTTGTTCGAAATGTTATAGTCTTTGTAAGAATTTGTTTGATTTAATTTTTCATACCTTTATCAATATCATTATTTTGTTTAGTCACCTTTGGTTCAGTGTTGCACTTATTTCTATTTAGTGTTACATTTCATCCTAACACTTTTAATGCTAGAGTTTTTGGTAGTATTTTTTACTTCTCAGTCATACTTAAGAAATGTATAGTTTGGTTTGTTATTGTCCTGTGTTTCTTGTTCATGCATATCTTTGTCACTTTCACTTTTTTGCCATAACACTATAATAAAAAGAAACCTTATAAAAGAGTCAAAGTCAGGGAAATCACTCATGTCTGCTTTCCACTCTCTCGCCAGCTTAGTTTGAACTTTAGTTAATGTTGTATCTCTATAAAGTGATAATGCTTGTATTTATTTTGTTAGTGGGATGGTTTTATTAAAAAAATCTTTTAATGATCACACCTAAATCTATAGTCTTTGTAAACCTTTTCTAGACTGTAAATAAAAATCTGTGAACACGTAGCCTCAGGAGTGAGCTGGTCCCATGACTTCAGCCTCGTGTTCCACGTGTCACAAAATAAACATGTCTGAGACATTACAGTCCCACCCAGAATACTCCCTCATTGTTCAACTCAGGTCAAACATTAAAGGTGAGGAAAAAATGATTGATGACACTGAAATCTCCGTTCAATTTCTTCTGCTTGTCCACGCTGGGTCACAGAGGCAGCAGACTAAAGAAAATGACAGAATTCACTCCCTGTGACATTTTCCAACTCCTTGGGGATACTGGGGTATGTCCATGCTAGAAGAGATGAATAATCCCTCCACTGAGTTCTAAGTCTAACCTGGGGTCCCCTCCTAGTTGGACAGGCCTGGAAGACCTCCAAAAGGAGGCTGGTATCAGCTGCTAGAACCACACACAGTATTTAGATTAACATATAATTTCAACCCTAGCAAATATGTTTTTTTTTAAATGTAATCAGGCAACTTATGTTAGTATGGATACCAAAGGGCCCTGTTGTCAAGGAAGGTAACATCTAATAAGAATACAAATAAACAGAAAAGAACTTGTAATCCAACAGCAACACTTTAACATGATCACATTCTCACATAAATACGTCTCCCGTCATCACTTCAGACAAAGAGAAGGCTGAAAAGAAAAGTCAATAAATCATTTTTGATCCCACTTTATATCCATCCACTTTAAAGTGTCTGTTTTATATGACTGATGGTTCTTTATTGACTTTGGAAGAGATGCGATGGTCCTTTGATTGGTTGTGAAACATTTACCTCACACAAACAGATGACACGTGACAGCTGATGTTTATAAAAGAGACTACAGAATTTAAATAGAGCAGCTTTATCAGATTTTTATGCTACCTAAGGTAGTAATACCTAGTAATACCTGTCTGCTTACAAAGTTTCTGTAGTTAATCTGAAAATACCACACCAAGCTTTTTTAAATGCCATACATCAATGTAGACAGAAAAAGACAATGAGGCAAAGTACTGAACAGGCGGCATTATATTATCTCACAGTCTTTTGGTTCTGATCTTTGTCAAACTTTTTACTCTTCTGCCCTTTGGCATTTGCATTCTTCGTCTGTGACTTCTGCAGCAGAGTCAGCGTGTCTCGCTTCTCGATTTTTCTGAGTTGTTTCTTCTTCATCCGCTTAATCTTGGCTGTGTTCTTGATCTGTGGCACGAATGAGAAAAGAGAAGATGAATTAATCAATATCTAAACTCAAAAGACTGAGTGCAACTCTGATGTGTGACGATGCTTATTTCACTGTAGAGCTACAAGAGAACTTTTGCATTTAAATGTCTATATTAATATAAAAAATGACTACTTTATATTTTTCCATTGAAAAACTCTAATTTTTTTATAATTGTAACAGGATGTGTCTTCTTATGGAGCCTGTGGTTGTATGCGAGTCCAATTGCAATTCACCTGTTTTTCCCTCATGTTAACAAAAAATATGTTTGTCACTTCATAAAACCTTTTGGGTACATGTTAGCCTGATATGACAATTTAATACAACAAGTTAGGCGCTGTAGAGATGTATTTGTAGTGCTGACAAAATTTTAGATTAATTTAAATTAATTAATCACAGGGGTGAAAAAGTATGCTAATTATTCACACTGATAAAATCACACAAACGGCTAAAGTAGCTTTGCAACTTCAATTGGAACAAATAAAAAAATGTCTGTGCTCTTAAAGGTTATAATTTTACGGATAAAATCTATCCTCTACAGTTTAGCAGCATCCTAGATTGACTATTAAGTGGACAATCTGCCCTCACTTCTTCCATTTCAAAAGCTAGTGGAAAGTTTTGATGCCATTCAGAAGCATGCTTTGATTATTTTGTTACTATTATCTTTACATCTACCAGTTAATCAGAAAGTCTATAATCAACAAGAGATTTATTTAATTGACTGAAAGCACAAGTTTTTTGTTAATGTACTGGTTCTCTTTCATCGCATCTGTTTACTTTCATTCATTTTTGTTGTTTAAAACACAAAAAAGCCGAAACTGTACCAAATGAAGAGTCACTTGGTTGCAAAAAGACTGTCTCCTATAACTACGCTGAGCCCAATGATCCAGAGCTCTTAGAACACCCAGAATTCCCAACGCACCGTTCTCTGCTTTCAGATGAAGCTCTAGCTTGCCTTCAGCTACTCTCAAATAAATGTAAGCACTAAGCATTTAAGCAGTATGAACAAATACTTTTTTGGATTTCTGTGGCCTGGGAAGTTGCAAACAGAAATTGTGTGTGCACACTGCAGCAGACAAGCACAGAAACTGTTAGTTACAGCTAATGCACACAAGAAAACTTTTTTAGCTACTGCACTTGTGCTGTTTGCACTCATGCATATGCATGTTTTAAAGGGGTGTGACGAGATCTCGTGAGACGAACACATCACAAGATTTTGCGCTGAGATGAAAAATGTCTCGTGAGATATATGCTGCTGAGCAGCTGCCATGAAGTGGTTCAGTTTAAGTGGAAAGTTTCCTGCTATTGACCCTGACACTTTAAAACTGTAATGGAGCACAGCTGATCCTCCATGACACGTGTGTCTCACTGCACCACCCCAGATCATTGAATGTTTATACACAACTGAATAGAGTATTTTCTGTTCTCTGCAGACAGCATGTGAAGGTTGGAAATAGCACTAAGTGTGATGTTCTGTGCTGGCCTTATTTGGCTGAAGTCTGTTGAATGTTTTTGTGTGAAAAGTTCAACGTACCACTTGAACAATCTCTGCTTTGCGTTCATTCTCAGCACGTCGTTTCAAATTGTCCTCTCTCCTTTTCCTCTTTTCCTACAAAGCCAAAAAATCATTAACAAACTACGGGTGTGAATAGTTTAATTATCAAAAAGGTAAACACATTACATCACTTTCACTTACTTCTTTCTGTCTGGCTTTCTCCTCCTTGAGCTGTAATGTGTACTGTTTCACCAAATCTTTTTCTCGCTTAGCCTGCATTTTCTTTTCCCATGAAGAGCACAGCTGTTTATCTCTGACCAGGGCAGAGAACCTAAAAAATCACAAACAGAAGGTTAATTGTTGATATAAGACTCATTCTCACAGTGTCTTTCATTCAAAAAATATCAACATACATTATGCTTTAAAACTTTGATTTTGTTCCTTTTGTAGACCACCATATCCACATTTCAAAAGAATCCATTTTTTTTTAAACATATTTTTTATTTTAAAGTAAAAAACTGGTACATTTATGTACACAATGTTCTAACTTTTTCCATTTTAAAATTCTGACAGCTGTATCCGTATGGTTTGCAATTGACAAATGGTATCAGTCAGATTTCATCAATAGCAAATCCGAACATATTTCAACTGCAAACACACTGTTTAAACAAAACAATGTTATTCATAAAGACAACCAGATGAACAAAAATCAAGAAAAGAAAGAAAAAAAAAACATTAAGCAAAATTAATTATAAAATAAATACATAATAAATACATAAATAAAAATAGAAAAATAAAAACACAGATGGGTGGGATTAACAAGAACAAAAAAAAAAGTTTATTTGAAAACACAAGAAGGTCATGCCTATACCTGGTTAGGACTGAGTGGAGTAGGAATGAGAGTAATTAGTTAAGAATATGTGGGTGTATTCAGATAATTTCATTAGGTGAGTATGGCCTCAGCAGGTTTCCATCTGGCAAAAAAAAAATCCATTTTAATTAGGGAAACAAACCAAACTTTTTCATCAGCTCAAAACATCCAAAATTGACAACCATGAAAAGGCTTTAGACAACTTGATTTGTTTTAAGTCACCCAAGATTAGAGATGCACCAAATGTGAATATCAGAGCCAGCACTGATGTTGACACGGGCCAATATTTTTATCATCATGTTTGAGATATATTTTTTGTATTTTTATGCCTTTATTTTAGCGAGGATCACAGTGGATAGAGTCAGAAACAGTAATAAGTGAGTGAGAAAGAGAAGCACAGGAAAGGAGCTGCAGGCCGGACCTGATCCCAGCTACCGGCATACACGGGATACGATGGAACCACTGGGCCATCTGCGCACCTTTTTCATCACTTCTTGCAGTGTGAGACTTTCACTGTGCTGACATTTTCTCTCATGTTGGGTGATGAAAACTATTAAGAGTTCATCTAACAAGTCCCTTCTCTTGCACAGTCAAAAAATCTCTTATCTAATACAGCCGTTAGATGAAAAGAAGAAAGTATCAACCAGTATTGATGTTAACTTCTGTATTTGTGCATCCCAAAATATTATACATTTGAAAATATAACTTCTAATGTATGAAAGCTTGATTGGAGTTGCAAAAAACTCCAAATGAAAGCAAATGGGCCTTCATGTGTTTTGCACTGAGGAGACACCTAGCTGCCATAAGCCCTGATCAATGGAGGGGCTGCATTGATGGTTGTCCCTCTGGAGCTTTGTTCCATCTCCACACAAGACCTCTAGAGCTCAGCCAGAATGACCATTGGGATCCTGGTCACCTCTCTTAGAAAGTCCCCTCTCCCTGATTGCTCAGTTTGGCCTGGCGACCAGCTCTTGGAAGAGTCCTGGTTGCACTTCCATCTGCCAGTCATGGAGGCCATGGTACTCTTGAAAACCTTCAGAGCAGCAGAACTGCCATCCCCACATCTAAACAGATGTGTTTCTTTCCAAATCATGTCTAATCAACTTAATTTCTCACAGGTGGACACCAACAAAGATGTAGAGGCATCTCATGAAAAATCCAGAAAAATGGGAGGAACTTTGGCTAAATTTCAAGAGTTTTTACAAGGGGTCTGTATACTCATGTCAAAGTGATATTTCAGTGTTTTATTTTTAATAAATATGCAAAAATGTCTAAAATTCTGATTTTACTTTGTCATTATAGGGTACTAAGTGTAGATTAATATCTTTACACTGCGGGGTGTGAATGGACTCACATGAGAATGTGTACTTTTCTTAAAGAAGATACTAATCGAAGCATGCAACATTCAGATCTGTGTTTTTAAAATTCTGATTACAACCTTAAGATGAGCATGATCAAAAATATACAAAGGGCTGTTGGTTACATGAAAACGAGCTTTATGGTTGGTACACAATCTTAAAGCAAGTAAATATTAAGATTTTTTTAAGTCGATATAGCAGTACCATACAACATTAATAATAAAACCACAGAGCATCTGGAACGGCCATATTGTTTTATTTATGTCAGCTAATCAAGATATAATCAAAAGTCAAAATTCATTTGCTGTCATAAATATCCATTCATCCATTAAGGTGCCAGATGTTTTGTCATCTGGAAAGCAGTAAATAAAGCTGTTAAATCAATGTCAGTGGGTACTGTGTAGCTATTAAAATATATAAAAATCTGAGTTTAACCCTCTGGGACTGTTCGAATATATGCTACACTTAGGACCTTGAGCTCATAAAATGCAGTCCTCATATTGTCGCTATTAAAAAAATTATACATTTATATTTCATTCTGCTTTTATGGAGCTCATTTTATTCAGCTACGTCCAACCTCAATATTGATATAAAATATTCTTGCATTTTAAAAGATTTGACCCTTTAAATGCCAGATATTTGTCGCTTTGATGCATCTGAGCTCTCAGAAGGGGATTCAGACACAGGTACATATCCTCTTCTGCAGTATTTGTGTCTTCCAAGTCTGATTCCTCTTGCTAGCTGTCATCAGACTCCATCACAACATCCACATTCATCTTGGAAACATCTTGCCATATGTGCTAAAGGTCCCAAGAGGGAGTATTTGTCACTGCATAAAAAATAACAATGCATGAAAATCAATGTTGCTGCTAATCGTTGACATATCCCAGGCTGTAATAATAATCATTAAAAAAAAAAAAAAACTTTGCATGTGGTATATTGTAAATACTTAATATTTTCTGTTTTTCCATCTGAAAACATGGTGCCATCATGACAAATATCTGGCATTTAAGTGGGTAAAATCGTTTAAAATTCAAATATATGATATCAATATTTTGGTCAGATGTTGCTGAAAAAAGAGCTCCATGAAAGTAGAATGAAATATAAATATATCATTTTTTAATAGCGACAATATGAGGAGCGCATTTTATGCGCTAAAGGTCCAAAGTGTAACAATTGCTTGTACACAGTGTATTTTAGGCTTGCTGTAGGAGATGAGCTGGAAATAACAATCAAACAAAAAGACACAATCTTACCATCATTCCTGCCATCTGCATGAACTCAGCGAAAATTATCGAAAAATGTTAAGCGCGTAAAATGAGCACAAGGGTACCAGGGGGTTAAAGAGGTATGTAAACATTCAAGAGGGGTCCAGACATGCAAAGGAATCAATTTTATCAGATGCAGGTGTCTACATCCACGGTAGCTCACCTCTGCTTGTTGCGGTCCTTCCACACTCTCCCTGACTTGGGTTTCCCCAGAGGTATCACCTTTTTCTGTTCTCCACCTGAACCCAAACGAGGCTTCTTCTCCGGGATGCTTCTGGAAGCTTTGGGTGCCGTTTCTGCTGGTGCAGACGAGGAGACATGAACGTCTCCATTGCTACTGACGCCGTTCGTGGGTGAGTCCACAGCCGCCTCTGTGAGCGGCTCCGCCGGCTCTGGCACAGCACACGGGACCGGCTCGACAGACATACTGAGCTCCTCCTCGACCACAGTCTCGGGTCTCCGCGCTTCTGCCTCAGCGTTTTTCTCATCCACCGCCGGTAGCTGCTGGATGACAGACCTCCTCGTCCTCCGGGTTGGGGTCCTCGCTGGGACTTCTGAGTCTAGCAGTGCGGCTGGAGTGCGCACTTTACGGCCGCTGCGGGTCCTTCTTGTCTCCGGAACCTCCTCCTCTGCGTGTCCCGCATCAGCAGCGACATTTTCTTCCGACACTGTTCTCTGCCTTTTAGACATGTTTCATTAGAAAACTCTACCGCATTACTTTCACAAACTTGTGTGTACCCACGTGTGTTCACTACCAGCGCTGTATATGTTACTTTACTTCCGCCTTTAGCGGGGTATGTTCCAAACTGCAGTACCGCCACCTACTGGTCTGGAGTGTCAATAATGATCTGATGTGAACAACTGAGGCTGCGTTCCTACATTAATGACGCCAAAATGCTGCTCTGTGATGGATTATTGATCAGATTACAAGAATGTGAAAGACAGCCTCATTTATCAGACATAATAACACAGATTTGTAGGCTACATAGATGAGAATATTACATGATTTATGATTAAATGATTGAATTTATCAACCAAAGTAATTTCACTGATATTCAGTTAAGTAAAATAAAGAATGCTTTTCTTAAAACATGTTATAACATTTTTTTTACCACTTTTATAGTCAGCCATCTGGAAGGTTTTAAATAATTTTAAATGAGGGCCTGCTTAATGTTTGAGCCGTGAGGTGAATCAGCTGATCATCCCATCATCAGTACTTGAGGTCACTCAGACTGATGCTGTGAAGTGGAGGATTTCTCATTCACTAAGCTGTGCCTCCTCTCTCCTTCTGTCAGCGGATCAGCATTTAGAAACTGATAGCCAAAAAAAGCATGCTCTTTTCAAAGTCTGTGAGCATATTCTAGGAAAGGAGCAGAAATGAAAACAGCTGAGAGTCACACTGTTGACCAAAAAAAAAGTTTCTTTATTACAGACGCGTAGCCATAAGCTACCACAAAGGCTTTTTGGCTGTTTATGGACGACTAAAATTAACACCTTGGAGTTTTTATGAGCCACAAAAGCAAGCAAGACCACAAACCTAATGAGTGACCACTTCTGTATATGTCGTAAAATATAATTTTTGAAACTTGCACCCTGTTGTATTTGCTTTATTTCATGTTTAACTGCAAAGTATTAAAAAAAAACATTTTGTTAACATTTGGTGAAAACCCTATTTATACATGTATAGGACACAAGCCACAGGATGCACCAAAATCTTAATAACACAAAAGTTCCTCATGGAACCCTGAAGTTTAGTGAGTGATGTAAGCGAACAAAAGGTTACAATCAAGTTGCTATGAACGTAGATGTTTTATTTAATCATTGGTGAACATTTGATAATGCACAAGCATACTATTTAGATTCCATTACAGACCTTTAGCTCTTCATAGTTCTCCTTTTTGACTGAAATAGAAAATCCCTAGTTAACATGTCTTTCCCTACCAAGAGTAGCTTTCACAACCCCATTCTTGGACTATCCCTCACCTCTTGAGGATTACAGTACTTCTCTTTAATGACAGAAACCTCTAAGTAATGTATCTGACATTGTTTCCTAAAATAAGCTCTTGAAAGAAAAAACACAACAGTTCAATCAAAGGCTTAATCTGCAATACATGTTTTTATCTAAGAAGCATAAAACAGTTAATCAAAACACACTTTAAATTTCATACATGAGACGGTAAATCTTAAGGCATCATTCACTTATAAAGTTTTACAATCATAAGGCAACATCTTCTTTTGTCAAGAGTTGATCAGGATTTAAACAGTTAAAGTTAATCAAAGTCGGATCATGACACCTGTCTGAAAATCTAAAGTTTCTATATTAACTAATTAAATAATAACAGTATAGTTTCTTTCAGCTGAAGCATCAGTTTCTCCTTGTTTAACTTTTGGCAACATGAAGTTGAATTTGACAATAGTGCTGGCACAAGCACATTCAAATAGCGACGCTGTTTTCTTCTTCTGTTGGATCCAAGTATGTGTATGGGACTTCCAGACTCTTGTTTCTGACTTTGATGGTCAGACTTTGCACTTCAAGCTTTCCTTGAAAATCCTCGATCAGCTTGCAGGGAATCTCCTCACAGAAATGCTCCTCTGGGTAGTGGCCTAATGGGACCTGATAACATCAACAATAACATTAAAAATCAGTTTTCCTCACTTTGACTTTAAACTATTTCTAATAACTAGACTTTGTATGTGAACATGCACGTTGAGTGTGCGCTCAATTCCACTGTCCTACACAGTGATTATTTTTTAGAACTGAAGCTCAGCGTTAGGTCATGCAGGTCACAGAAGTCATTCGCTCAGCTGGGATCATCTGACTGCCAGCTGATCCCAGTTATCACCTCCCAGCTTCCACAGCCAATCACGGCCGCTTCTCAACAGAGCGGTCCATTAAATGGGAAGTACTTCTCTCTTATCTCTGCTTGCATTAATGCTGCTGCCAAAGCTTCATCTCCTCCACCCCAGCCTCCTCCTTTATAGCATTAAGCACGTTGCACCTTCATATTCAATTTCATGCTACTATGTATTAATTGCTGCTGAACAAATTTTAATGTTTTCATTACGCATTGTCATAAATGTATCTATCCATGTGGGGGTTTTCTAGCTATTTGTTCCATGGAAAGTCAAAGCATGCTGCTTGTCTAACCCTTTCCGCTAAGGGTAAGACAAGCAGCTAAGTAAAACTGTATATCCATTTTGTAATAAAATGGCTAAATGTAAGAGTGTTCCTGAATGAAAAATAATTAAAGTAATTTTTCAATCATGTTGTGAGCACTTACGAAGTCAGAGGATTTCCTGCTGAGCAGCCATAACACGGCCATCCCATGAACCGTTGCGTTGATGTCAGGGAGCGTCTGCAGCATGGTGGCCTCGCTTGTTGTCCCTTTCGTGGTTGGGGGAGGAAGCTGAAGAGTGGTAGGAGCGTTGGGCATCCAGCCACCATAGTCATACTGTAAAGAAGGAATGAATGATAGATGAGCAATTATGAGTGCTTATCACTGTCACAGCAAAACATTTTCACATGCTCAAATTCATCATCTTAGCATCATCATTGTGAGTACAGGTATGTTAGCATTTCTGACATTTGGCTCAAAGCATCACTGTGAGAGGGGGCAGAGTCACAGACCATCTAGCAGACCAAGATATGTAAAAAGACAATCATCTGTTGCCTTATTTGTTTAACCAACAAGGTTATCTGTTGAGCATCTTTATACAAAAAGACAAGTGTAAATCCTTAACAGTGTATGAAATACGTCCCTTAAATCATTTCATTTTCTAGCCTAACATCTGCTGACAATCATATTGTTCCTCAAAGGCTATATATTGTCTATATTGGAATTTTTACTGATGATAGTTTACATTTCCATATATTAATGCAGCACTTTTATTCCCCACCAGAAATGACAAGTGATTATATGTGCATATTAGGACTCAAGTACACATCTACTCAAGAATACTTCTCTCTCTGTTTGAGAGAATAGTGCAATCATATCGTAATCAACCAAACATTGCAATCATAAATTAACTCACCTGGCCAGAATTCACAGCTGCATGCTGTACCGAGCTGACGAAGATCACCATTGTAACAAACTTGACCAACTCAGCCACGGTGGTGAAGTTCTGAGGAATTCCTGAGTGTCACAGAAATCAAACTTCATTACTTCAGACTGTTTACTTAAACTGTATGAGGGTACAAATGTTGTAAGTAAGAAGGCTGTTGTTCTTTAAAGCCCACCTGTCGCTGCGTTGGAAAGGAATCCCTCTACAAAAATGTCTGAAATCCATTTCTGCAGTTCAGAGTCCTTCTCCACCTCAGCATCATTCTTGTAGTAGTAGCTGAGGATTCCCTGCACAAAGCTGGGAGAAAATGGAGAATTTTATTGAAATACATTTGTTCATTTTGTAGTTGGAATATATCATAAAATACAGCTTGCTGGCATTGATATTTCTAAGTAAACAAATGGATGATTTTTATCCATACAAACATTGGTTGCACAAGCATTCATAAACACTTCTACATAGTTTACATGCAAATTCATGTCCATGCACATATTCACACATCAAAAAATAAATATTACTATGTTCCTTAACAGTTTAACTCTACCTCTCACAAATGCAGAAGACAGCATAGGGCTGGGAGATATATCGAGTATACTCGATGTATCGTGGCTTTTGCCATGAACGGTGTATAAAATGACTATATCACGTACATGGAGTATAAATTATGTGGAAGTTTTGAGTAGTCAGTGTGCATTTCTTGCTGGAGTTTCGCTTCTCCCATTGCAGAGATGCATGAATCTCTCACAGCAGAGAGCTCTCTCTGTCCCCCACCCATCCAGAAAACTACTCCACACATGCGCATTTTTGTATCAGTGGTGAGAGAAGCAAGGGAGAGGAAGGTAAACAGATCAGCGTAGCGAGTTAGCGGTGAGTTAGCTGCGTTTTGAGACAGACAACAGGAAACAGTGCTGGATCTGCAGCGCTGAGCTGTCGTTCAACTTTGAAAAGGAAGAGGTTGAACTCACGGGGTATTCGTTAAAATACCCCGAGATAACGGCGGCAGTAACACAACACGTCGCTAAAGCCCCATTTGCAGACCACTACTGTGAGACGCTGCCTCAGTCAGAACAGTCTGCACAGCAGACTGGAGCAGAAATGATCACCACTTCATTAGAAATAGGGAATGTGTTGGGAATAGGGTATCAATTTGAATCAAAAATTGATTCTGAACTGAATCTTGACCCCACAGGATCAGAACCAGATTGAATTAGGAGATACCTAAAGATTTACATCTTTTATAGCCTTGTCAGAAAGTAAACTATTTCCCCATTACTCATTAAAACTGATCAATGCAGATGATTTAGCTGATTGATTGACTTCTTCCAAACAGCTGTGAAAATGCAAGGCAAAGCAAATCCTGGGTTTAAGCAGACTTCCTGTCTTGTTAATTGTCTGCCTGGGAGAAATTTTGCATGCCATGTCAACTCCACATGAAAAAATCCCCATAGATTTGCTGCAGTATGATAAAGTCCTAAACTGTATTCAGAATGGATTCTAATTGTACCTGTGGATGATATCCCAGAGCCTGAGTCCGTCATCTCTGTAGTAGTAGTTGGGCACGCTGCCCACCCCACGCTCAGCGATGTCGTCTGGTATGCAGAGGGAGCTGTAGGTCATTGAGGCCATCGATCTATTCAGGATTGTGAGAACACCCTGCCCACCACTAGCTGTATACTAGAGACCAGTCAACATATGGAATATTGTAAGAGATGATTGATGCACATTAAAAACAGAACTAATGAAGTGCTCTGCTGTGAGTCTGCCCTACCAGTGTGAAAGCACCAGTCTCAGAGATAAGCAGGTTTCGAGCCATGAGGTTGATCTGCAGGGTGTAGCGAGTGTGAGGGATGAGGAGCTGAGGGACAGATCAGAATATTTTAGTAACACCGATGCAAAGACTCAGTGATTTATTGCCGTTTAGTGGTGTTTAATACTTAAATGTACCTTGTACAGCGGGTGCACCATGGGCAAATTGCGCAGCAGAGACACGGCAAACACTTCAGCCAGAAGATGAGTGCGCAACAGGTGAATGTCGAGTTCATGGTAGTTGAAATCGGCACTTCTCACAAAAATCTTGGCCATCAACCAGTCGTATTCACTGTCTGAAGGATAAAAGATGGGATTGTCCTCTGCTGGAGTCTGCTTCAGCTGCAGGAGAGAAAAATAAGGCATTGTTTGTTTAATCTTCAGGACTGTTCTGCTTTCAAGAAAGCATGCAATCCCATGTATCTATTATACTTAAAACCAAGCAGATGCCCCTGTCTAATGTTTGAATGGTCTGATTCAGTACTTTATATATACTATTAGTCATTTATGACTGATTTTCACCTGAATAGCAATGGGCATCAGCTTGTCATCAGGTGTTTTGTGGAGCAGGACGAGGGGAGCCGTCAAGTACTGCTGCTTCCCGTTGACGGTGTTTGTTTCCACTCCATCCAGGAGCTTGTAGTCACACAGGTAGATGTTGCCATTCTGTTTGAAAGAATCGTAAGAAGAAGATTTATGTTACTGAGCAGGCAGTGTGGAAATAAATGACTCTAACACTAAGATCACTTAAGTCACGACATTCACCTCCAGTTCATCATCCAAGGTAGACTGACCAGGGAGGTAGATCAGACTTTCAGACACAGGAAAGTTGTCAGGGAGGACTGAGCATCGTCGGATCAGCGTGGGATTCACACCATTTAGAAACTGATAGCCGAAAAAAGCATCCTCTTTCCAATGTCTGTGGACATATTCTAGGACAGGAGCAGAAATGAAAACAGCTGAGAGTCACACTGTTGACCAAAAAAAATTTCTTTCAAGGTTTGTTGCTCAACAGTGACTGAAGAATTCAAATCATAGGGAAATGTGAAACAATATCAAAATGGTAGTTGTTTTATCAGAATAGACCATACTTATTCAGAGAGATTAAGGGAGAAGAACAATTCCTGTGGTACTATCACCTTATAAGGGCTATTCTTAACAAGGCCACCCATAAGGGGGGAGAAAGGGGAGAGCCTTCTGAGGCCCAGACAGTTTGAGAACCATAGATGCCGGGGAAATCATGGTGCATTGTAAAGTTAAGCTGTGAAAACCAAATTTTACATTGAATAATATCAAACCAACAATTTTTAAAAAATTATTTAATTATGCTGTAGTATATTGTAACATTTTCAAATGTAAAGCCATTTTATTAAAATGATTTTGACAATGTGAGTGGGCGCATTGACTAAACCATTTGGAAAGTAATCTTAGACTTCATAGCTAAACCACCATGTGCACAATTGTCTGGATATCAGAGAATCAAATAGAAGCAAATGAAGAAACATTAAAGGAAAAAAACGCAATAAAAGCCAGAATTGGTAAAAAGAACAATTCAAAGTGGTGAAAATTGGGTTCAAAGTGGCAAAAAATGGCTGAAAGTGGCAAAAAAATGGCTTCAAATGACAAAAAATGGGTGGTAAAAATGGCAAAAAAAAGCAGTAAAAAAAGAGGAAGATTTGGTTATAAGAGGTGAAAAGGGATTAAAAGGGGCCAAAAATAGGGTTTAAGTGGCAAAAAGTTGGCCCAATGAAAGTGGGGAGTAAAAATGGTGAAAAAAGTTTAAAACGTGTCAAAAAAAAAGTGTTTAAAGTGGCAAAAAATTAGCTTTAAGTTGCAAAAATGGAATTTAAAAAGGGTTATCATTGTTATTAATAATAACAATTCTTCCACTTCCTCTTCTTATTATCAAAATTATTATCAACATCAATTATAATAATGATGATATTATCATTGTCATACTTATTATTATTTTTATTGTTATTATTTAAGTACCATTTGAATCTCTCTTTTTAGTTAATATATTTATTTACTTACTTATCTATTTATATATATTCGCTAACAACAACAACAACAACAACAACAATAATAATAATAATGAAGCTTGTCCACAGCTTGCTATGGAGGATTGTTGAGGTTACAGCCAAGGCTAATTGTATATGTGAAACTATAAAATTGTTATAATTTTAAACACTGATATTAATGCAATCAGAACTTCAATTAGTTTAAAACATACTGATTTAAAAACTACTTTAAATCATTAACATCTGGGGATTGTATCATTCCAAAAACAGAGTAAAAGTAAGGAGTATCAAATATTATGACAACCTCAGCAGATGTATAATGGCATACTTTGTGAGACTGGAATGAATACAGATAAATGCAATATTTCATTTGTGGAATCAAGTAAGCATTATGATGATAAGGTACCTGATATCCTGGTGTGTTTGCAGCAGAACACCCGGTGAACAGCTTCGATATCAGTCCACCTCTCTGTGCAGTCAGCCAGTCCTTCCAGTTTCAGCTCAGCCAGTCTGGGGAATAAAAGTAAAACACAACTTTAGAGTGAACTTTGACACGGGAAAGAAGGTAGGAACACAGTTTTATTAAAAGATCAATATCTGATAGAACTTGAGGCCTTCACCCTCCAACTGCAGTGAATAAAAACTCGGTGTTCTTGGTGAAGGAGAAGCGGACTTCTAAAGGCAGAGAGAGAGTATTTTGTGCCTTGATGCAGTGTGGCATCCCCTCTGCATACACCGCCCAGCTGAACAAAAAGGCAAAGAATAGTGAGCAACATTCAGATGCTAGTGTGGCTACATGCTCAGGTATGAGCTAAAAAGTAACTTTCACCCGTAATCTTCTCCTCGCTTCTGCAGCTCCCGCAGACGATCGTACTTGCCGAGAGGATGGGTGTCCTCATAGACTCTCAGAGCTGAAAGGAACAACACAACAAGATTCATTCAGTGTGATGGCATCTATTTAGCTTGTGGAACTATTCAAAGTTGAGAAGAAGCTTAGGATGTAAGAAAAACACGTCCACACACCTGTTCCCTCTCTGAAACGATGCACCTCGCCATCATTGATCCAGCGGTAGATGGGAAAGCTGTAGATGTGTCCTTCAGGGGATTTCACTTTTACCTTGGAGGGGTACCAGGAATCTTGAGGGAAAAATGGGAGAGGCTGTTTGTCCAGCTCTATCAGGAGAAGCTTTCCAATGGAATCAGGGGTGGACACGGTAAACGTGGACACCTGGAGAAAAGACAGCAAAACTTCAATGCAAGATATGAATTTAATAAGCCCATTTTAATATGAAGTAATCAGCAAATAAATTCTGAACAGGAAAGGAGGTCAAATAAAACATGGCATAATGGATGCGTTTTGGAAAATGTTACTTGGTGGCTAACTTTCAGAGCACTTTCATTCTTATGTGCCTTAATAAGGCCATGTTTAGAGGTCATGCTTGTACAGTAAATGAATTAGAGCTTGAGCACTGATGGTGAAGGTTGGTATGTAAAGCAGTATCCAGTCTTAACCCCAGTCTTGCCCAAGGGCACACTGACATGTGACTATGCTGGAAATCAAACCCCTGACCTTCCAGTTAAAGGAAGGATGACCGACTCTACCCACTGAGCCACAGTCGCCCCTCCAGGTGTTAATCAAAGAGAGGAGTATTTCAGACTTACCGCTCCAGTGCTGAAAGCTAAAGCTCCTCTGATGTCAATGAGCCAGCTGTGATGACTCTCTCCATCCTCCCCCAGCAGCTTAATGTAGACGTTGTTAAGAGTGCCAGAGTTAACTAAACTGCCAGTAAATACAGTCACTTCGTACTTCACCATTTTAACAGCACAGCAGGCGTCCTGCCAGGGAGAGGATTATCATTATTTAGATATCTTTTACAATACTGAAAACAACAATGACGGCACTAGATAGGATATAATAACAACATATGGTGTCCATTAACTTCTGATATATGGACACCACTCGAACTTCACAAGTAGTTCCTGTCAAAAAAAAAAATCATTACACCGTTCCAAATGCAAAGCAGCCGTTAGCCGTAGGAGTAACTATAGCAACCTGAGACAGTCATATTTTCACATAAACAAAACGACAGACTCCAGATTTAAGACCAGTAACGTAATACAGTCTTATCTCCTACATGCGATGTACGACTTATTTCCAAGCTCTCCTTAACACTGAGGTGAGTGTCGCAAAAAAGCACTTCCCTCCTCTTCTACCTTCTATAAACTACCGTCAGAAAATTTAGATAACATCAAACAAAAGAAAAGAAGCCATTATATCTTTGTAGATCCAAAGGAAACGCTTCCGATGAACCGGCATGACAATATCTGATAAACACATAAACACTGACTCGTCTGAGGGAGAATCAGCACCTGCAGGGCGTGGACAGCTCCGTCTCTCCTCTGTGACCTCGTAGTGCAGAAGGGGGAATTATTCTGTTTATTCAAACAGCTGGCCTGCTAAAACTAAGCTTTCTATCAGATGACTGTTCATGTTAACTTACAGGTTTATAGTCTGATCACAGATGACTCTCAGTCTCACTATGCCTTTTTATTGATAAATACGTTAAGTAAGTGCGCTGAGCGGACGAGTTCGTATCTATGGCCTGCCCTATTTACTGGAGTAGCTACTGAATAAAGTTGACATTCCCTAACAATGTTATGGGATTAGAATGGCTATTCCAGTTATTAGTCAAGCCCTCAGGCATTGCTAGGGGAAAGAAATTGTTGTTCTAGTAAATCTTTCTATTTTGATCACAAAACGTATGAAATAATTAACCCTTGTTAAGCAGTCCAATAAACGCTTGAATATGACCTGAAGCACCTCTCTTACCTTTCAGCGAGTCTTGGAGATTCCTGAGAAGGTCTGCCCTTTGGATGAAGTCACCACCTCAGCGTCCTCTTTTTATACATACACTTTAGTGGGAGTGTCAGGTTAGCAGCATTAGTCAGCTCTGCACTGGAAAGAGATAAAAAAAAAAAAAAAAAAAACTAATGCGTGCAAAAGATCAGGAATATGGTACGATGATGACTTCGCAAAGGTATTTGTCATATGCACAGAAAGTACTGTAATGTAGTTTTAGGCAATGCATTTATTCTCTCCACCAATGTTCATATTAAATGTACATAAAGAAGGTCGCATGTATCAAAATCTGAATCTGAAACTTGGATGTTAATTGCAGGGCTTGAAATAAAGGAATAAATCTGTTTGAATAAATATGATTTATATAACATAGTACATGGATTTCACTGCTATGCTGGGGAGATGTAGTTGGTAAAGACTCAACTATAAAGTGTGAACAAAGATAATCCAGCTTTTAACTGTTAAATGAGAGACTATCACACCTGACTTAAACAACTAGGTACAAATAAGAAAATTCACCTGTATTCTTAAAGCAGTCCAGTAAATGAACAGAATATGGCAGTAACACATTTTATAACTGTGCAAACACTAAATAAATATGACTGATCATTTAAAAGAAACACACAATTTGGAGGCTTGAAGGAGAGTCTGATTTTAGGCACTAGTTATCTGTTATTTGACTAGATTCCAGAGTAAGCACATCAGTCACACGCCTTTCATTCAAGTGTTAAGTTTCACCACAAGGTGGAACTTGCTTCATTAAAACTGATTCACATTATAACAAGTGCGTAAGAGTCTGATGACTTTTTACAGTTAAAGTCTAATGTCTATGAGAGGGTGAGAAAGTGAAAGAAGAAAGCATAACATTTATGTCACAAGGGTCCAGTTCCTCCAAGTACATGCAATTTTAACTCAGAAGGTGCTTTTTGTCAAGAGTACCAGGAATTTTGTCTTCAAGGAACTGCATGGTTCCTGTGACCCTCTGTTGCCTGTGTTTCTAGAGTGTGTGTAATGTCTCTGGAGATTATGGTGCATTCGGTTCCTCTTCACTTTTTTCAGTTTTGTTTTTCAGGTTGGATGGGTACCGTTGGTGGACAGCCATTTTCAGGTCTCTCCAGAGATGTTTGATTCAAGTCAGGGCTCTGGCTAGGACACTCTGAAGTTCACCGAGTTAAGCTCCTAAATTGTCTTGGCTGTGCTTGGGGTCACTGACATGTTAGAAGGTGAACCTTCAGCCCAGTCTGAGATCCTGGGGGCTGCAGAACAGCTTTTCATTGAGGGTCTCTCTGTACTTTGCTCCACTCAGCTTTCCCTCAACCCTGGCCAGTCTCCCAGTTGCTGCTGCTGAAAAACACCCCACCATCATTCAGCCTGGTTTTAGAACACCAATTTTAATCAGTTTCTATGTATTACACAACTAAAATCTTATAAAGTGTCTGTGCAGGTGCTTGGGATGTTCCTATGACAACAACTTCACACCACAACAGTGCGATGCTCTCTAAAAGCTGTTGTCCAGTGCTGTGCTGGTTCAGGCTGGATGCAGGCAGAGCTTGTTATGGCTAGAAAAATATTATAGGTTGTTTTTGATTTTTCCTTTGATGTAGACATCACACTAAAATTACAGTTAAGAATTCGTATCACATTTAGTGTTGTAGTTTTAGCACAGACAAAGAGCCAGTCTGTCCTGACTTCTCATCGGACTTGTGCAACCAAACTCTAAAGATATCCTTTATGATGACACTGTCTGGTTTCTCTACAGCAAAGGGAGGAAATCTCTTTGCACAATAGTACCAGTTAAACCTGAACTGACCTTAGTGGTCCTAAGCATTTTTTGAAGAAGGCCTTGATTTATATTGACATGTTAAACATTCACAATTTTTAGGGAAATGTAATAATAATAATAATAATAATAATAATAATAATAATAATATTCAACATAAAGCAGAGCTAAAAAAAAAAAATTAAAGCTAAGCTTGATGGCGTTGGTTGTGCATTGAGTTTTCTCTGTAAGGTTGTGTTTTTCACCAATCACAGCATAGCCTATAGTATGAAAGTAAATCAGTGCCATCTGAGTTTGATTAATGTGCAGATGTGTAGGGTTATATCTAGTAGTGAATTTTTATTGCTGATGAAGCTTCGCGGGTCTCTGTCACATGACCGAGGGAGCGTAACCTGATTGGCTGGACGTTAGATCAATTGAGACAGGGATCAATTGCTTCTCCCTGGTTAACTCGGTCTCTTTTGATGCTGAAGTTGAATTTTTTGCTGTTTAATTTTTTCACACTGAATTTTTTGAGACATTGAATTGTTTTACACTGATTTTTTTTTTAGATTGAATTTTTTTACACTGAATTTTTTTTGAGATTGAATTTTTTAACACTGAATTTTCTTAAATGTTGAATTTTTAAAAACTGAATTTTTTGAGACATTGAATTTTTTTTTACACTGAATTTATTTTTGCATTGGATAAAAATTCAGTGGCAAAAAAAAAAAAAAAAAAAAAAAAATTCGGTGCTAATTTGATGGTTTTTCAAATTTAAAATCCAATTTTGATGCTAAAAAAATTCAGTTTTAGAAATTCAAATTCAAACTAGGATGGCACTGATTTACTTCCATACTATAGTATCAAACCCAGTGATGGAGAGCAAGACAGCCCCAGAGATTCATTCTATAGACAGAAGTATTTGGCTGCCTGACCATTACATCAACAAGGACTGTAATGACATGATAATGAAATCCATGTACTTTAATATTTCCCCTTTTGCAGCTATAAGAGCTTCCACTCTTTATGGAAGGCTTTAACGACGATTTTGAAGTGTTTCTGTGGGAATTTGTGACCATTCATTCTGTAGAGCATTTATAAGGTCAAGCACTGATGTTGGACAAGAAGGCCTGGCTCTCAATCTCCATTCTAGTTCGTCCAAAAGGTTCTTGATGGGGTCTAGAGCTGCCAGTCTGCCAGAGGAAGGTCAGAACTCTTCTGGTATGGAATCAGCAGATCGTTGTGGATTTTTACGCACCATGCCCCACAGAAGTTGTCCACCCTGCTTTATGACTTTATGCCATATTTAACCTAATGGTTGAGTTGCTGTTTTTCCTAAATGCTTCCACTTTCTAATTATATTACTAACAGTTGACCGTGGAATATCTAGCATGGATAAAATTTCATGAACTGTCCTATCGCAAAGGTTGCATCCATCACAGTCCCACGCTTGAAGTCACTGAGCTCTTCAGAACAACCCATTTTGTATCACAAATGTTTTCAAATGGAGACTGTATCTCTAGGAGTTCAAATTTAAACACCCGTGGCAACAGGTCTTATTAAAACACCAGAACTTGATAATTAACAGGTGTGGCAAAATACTTCATATAGTAGCCAAAATATCAATGGCCTCTTTGTGGGTGGCTGCAGTATAGGTGTTATGGATTGAGATCACAGTTAAAGGCTAAAAATTGCAACCATTTTTGAAGAAAATAAAATATTTTAACAATGATATGTTGATGACACCAAAATATTTATTTTATTCAAGACTATTCGAATGTCAGGTGGCATCTGTCATAAGACATCACAAGAGCTGAGACATCACATGACATCCCTGAACCAGAGAAACCCTGAAACCAGCCACCAAAGCTAAGAACAAGAGGACCACAGATTTTTAGGAAACTGAAAGAGAAACAATCACATATAACACACAATAAGAAGGATAAAAAAAATAAGAGGAGAAAGGAGGTAGTAAAAGAGAAACAGAAGGCGAACCAGTAAAATACAATAATAGATAAGAAACTATTTTTAGATCAGCGCTGCTGAGTTAGGAGCTGCTCTGCCAACGCAATGGAGTCTTATGGTATTCCGGCTTTCCCTCATCAAACTCATCAAATACACAATCCAACAACTCCAAAACGCTCTGGTGGACAAGTTGTGACCTGCACATTCACCACGCTATGAAATAATCATGTAACATTACGAGACGGACGGAGATGTTTTAACAGTAAATGCAAAGCCGGAACTACAGTCCAAACATGGCTGCTGCACTGTGTCACTCCGCCCAGTGGTTTACTCAAGAAATAGTTTTTCAGTATTATGGTTTTTGAGTATTTGCTTCATGTGTTGTAATGTTACATAATTATACGTTATTATTTCATAGTGATCAGCAGTGCTGATCTAAAAAGAGCTTGCACCAACAACTAAAGGTAACGAACCTATTAGTAAGACTATAGGGATTATAGCAATGGGCAAATTTGCCAAAATGTTGAAGTATCCTTTACGATGGGACCTTCAGCAAGCGCTTGGGCAGTTTGTAGCTGAGTGTGAAGCAGTCGGGATTAGGGTCAGCACCTTCAAGTCCCAGGCCATGGTTCTCTGCCAAAAAGTGGTGGATTGCTCCCTCCAGGTGGGGAGGTTGTCTTTGGCCCAAGTAAAGGAGTTCAAGCATCTTGTTCATGAGTAAGGGCAGAAAGGAGCGATGGGCAGGTTGACGTGTTGCAGACATTAAACCATATCATTGTGGTAAAGAGAGAGGAGAACCAGAAGGCAAAGATCTAAATGGTCATGAGCTCTGGGCAATGACTGAAAGAAGAAGATCGCTACTGAGAGTGGCTGGGCTCACGTTAGAGTTAGGGTGTGGAGCTTAGACATCCAGAAGGAGCTTGAAGTGGAGCTGCTGCTGCTTTGCCTTGAAAGGAGCCAGTTGAGATGGTTCGAGCATCTAATCAGCGTGCCTCCCGGTTGCCTCCTGTGGAGGTCTTCTGGGTGAGTCCAACTGGTATAAGACCTTAAGGAAGACCTAGCACTCACTGTAGGGATTATATAACTAATCTGGCCTGGAACGCCTCCGAATCCCATAGGAATAGATGGAATATGATGTTGTGGAGAGGGATGTCTGGGCTGACCTGCTGCCATCGTGACCTGGCCCTGGGTAAGCAGAAGAAGAAAACTGACATGTTTTAGGTGTTCAGGGCCAAGTACATTGTCTTCTGTTTTTGTCTAAGCTAAGATGCTAAAACCCTGGTCATTTAAGTCTTGTTTTACTAAAGTTATTCCTTGAGTTTAGAAAATGTATTGGTTTAATCTGCTTAATTAGTGAGTATTCTGTAACCAAGAATCAGTGTGAGCAAAACAATATGCAGTGTTGTTGGCTAAACATTACAAGGTAAATACAATCAGTCTACTTGTTGATAAGTAAGGACAACCGAATCTAACTGCTGTATTATGAATGGAGCGAGGTATGAAGAACTCAACTTAATCTTATTTTAGTCCATCATTATAGATCGATTGATTTCAGGAGTCAAGAAGACCACACATGAGCATCCACCGAGATTAATCTTTCCTTACACAATTAAACTCAAAGTGATTAATGCAAATTCAGCAAAATCTTTTTTTTAGGGAAATCTCTCGCATTTCCTCAGAAGGTCATTAGTCAGGCCACCATATGTCGTCACACACTTTAGCAGACTCTGAGTAATTGTTATCAAACACTCAATGGATCATGCCAAGAATTTGTGAGTCTGGCTGACCAATATTCAGGGACAGTTGTTCTTCACAGGTATCTTATTCTTGGAGCCTTGGTTCAAATATCTGCTCTGGCACAGTGGCCAGTAAATCTAGTGTTAAGACCAGCTCAGAGGAAGCCACCTCAATGCTATAAGACTGTTTTGATAACACGGACCAGGATCTGTTTGCTAGAGAAAGTGACCTTGAGGACTATGCTGACTCTATTTTGAATTATATATAGTTCTGCACAGAAAATGTGACCACTCAGAGGAATATAAAACTGTTCCCTAACCAAAAGCCGTGTTTTAACAGCACTGTAAAGACACTGCTGAGAGAAAGGGATACAGCCTTCAGGACAGGACACAGGTATGCTTAGAGTGCGGCAAAGGGGAGACTTAAGAGAGGCATCAGGGAGGCAAAGAGACAATACAAGAAGCGTGGTGAGGACAAGTTTAGCAGCAACAACTCACGCAGCATGTGGAAGGGCATCAAGGTGATTACGGACTACAAGACCAACAGGATGCTGTCGGATGATGACGACAGACTGGCTGATGTGCTGAACAGGTTCTTTGCATATTTCGACACCAACAGAGGAGAGGCAGCCCCAGCCGTAGAGCCAGTCAGTAAAAAACCTGCTCTGTGCCACAGCACGTCAGAGTCGGCCAGTACATCCCCTCCACTCATCTTGAACACCGGAAACCCACAGGTCCGTGTGTTGAGCCCCATGCTCTACACACTTTCCACATCAGACGGTTCTCCTCTCTTCACCTCAAACTCCATCATAAAGTTTGCAGACGACACCACAGTTGTTGGCCTGATCTCCCATGAGGATGAAGCTGCCTACTGGCAACGATGACTTGGTCCTTAACACCTCAAAAACAAAAGAGATGGTCACTGACTTCAGGAGGAAAAGAGTCAGGGAACAGCTACCACTCCATATTCAGGGGGAAGCTGTGGAAATTGTGGATCACCTGAGGTTCCTTGGAGTCACAATCTCTGACCAGTTAACATGGACCATGAACACCTCCCAGCTAGTCAGAAACGATCAACAAAGGCTGTTTTTCCTGAAGAAGGCCAAACTCCCCCAGAAACTGCTGCTGAACTTTTACAGGAGCTCGGTGGAATCCATCCTGACACACTGTATGACAGTGTGGTACACCAGCTGCACTGCTGCAGAGATGAGAGACCTGCACCATGTGCTGAGAGCATCTCAGCGCATTATCGGGATGGAGCTATCACACCTCAACTCAGTCTACACCACCAGGATGGAGGGGAGGGCTGTCAGCATAATGAGGGACAGTACACACCCTGGACACTCTCTGTTGGATCTGCTGCCCTCTGGCAAGTGGTTTAGGACAATAAAAGACCAACAGACTCAGGAACAGTTTAGACCCCAGTGCAGTGGCCTCCATCAACACCCTACCTCTTTGTGCACTAGAGCTGAAATAATAACATTGCACTAGGACTCAGAAATTGAAATATATATTCATATGCTGCAGTCATGCAAAAGGTGCTACTTTAGCTATTTTAACTTATTTAGCTTTAATGTATATATTTTGCACTGTTTTTGTTTTTATGTTTTTTATTTATTCTTGTCTACCTCTTTTTTTTTAATTGAAGAGAAAACTTTATCGTCACTGAGTGGACAAGTTTGTTTGAGCACTACAAGTCTCTGCTGTATGTTCTGCCTCACACCAGCAGAGCGTACAGCTTCGGTATCACATGTCCAGGAACATGTCCTTTCACTGGCACGACCCCGGTTACTCTGAGGTCATCTATGGAAGAAAGCGCTGGTTCCTCTACCCACCAGACCAGGAGCCTCATTTTCATCCAAACTGGACCACCCTGTCCTGGTTGATGGAAATGTACCCCCACCTGCCTGAGGAGGAGGCTTCACTGGAGTGCACTATCAGACCCATAGAGGTTTTGTATTTTCCCGACCGCTGGTGGCATGCAACTCTCAACTTGGACACCAGCGTCTTCATCTCCACCTTCCTCAGCTGAGCTTCATCTTTTGCTCTTCATTGTTACTTTCCATTTTTTGTAATTTTAAAAATCTTTAAAATGAAATTTTTCTTTCAGTCTAACACCGATGATAATTGTAATTAAGAGTTGGATGTAGCGCCCAAAGAAGAAGAACCAAAGAATAGCTACAGTCTTGGGCAGCTGTGATCTGTGCAGTTTCACTTTGAAGCAAACTGTGTGTTGGCTTTTCCAGTGATTAATTTTGTTTAGTCACCTACAGCTGCCTTTTGGACATTGTAAGCAAATAAATGTGAAATGGAACTCTCATTTTGTTGATGGGCTAGAAACACCCACTAATATTTGTACAAAGGTAACGACCACGGTCATCAATCATGACACCCAGATTTCAGGCAGCCTTGACATGAGTTTATATGATCGAAGCTGGATATTGATCAGTGGTAGTATGGTGGGTCTGGCTGGAATGACATTAAGCTCCGTCTTGGACAGGTTGAGCTGAAGGTGATGCTCCTTCATCCATTTAAAAGTATCAGCAGCGGGGCAGTATGAGATCCAAGCTGAGACATCTAGCAGAAAGTAATGGGATGTGTGTGTATTGTATACCGCATGCAGTGGTGGACAGTAACAGACTACATTTACTTGAGCACTGTACTTAGTACATTTTTCAGTATTTGTACTTTACCTGAGTATTTGTTTTTTTTAATCTTACAACTTTCACTCCACTACATTTCAAAGACAAATATTGTATTTTCGATTCCACTTCATTTCTAGGAAGCTTGTCATTACTAATTCCTTTCAGGTTCAGCATAGCTTTGTAGCCACATGTTGGTGTTTTTCTTTTCTAAAATGCAATTGGCCACACTCTGTGCTCCTCACAGAAGGGAACCAATCACAGTCACCGCTCACACCTGGGATGGATTTTGGAAATAGGCTATGTCATCCCTGCTCTGTGTACCAAGCTCTCCAGCCTTCATTCAAACAAAACTCAGCAATGGAAATGGCAGGAGAAACTCAGCAGCTCGATGTTTGAGATTTCAGAACTGAAGAATGATTCATGTCATCAAAAGTTAAATGACAATAGTTGTCTTTTGATTGCATTTTTATGGTGAAGTTTTTACAGGTGTTTTTTTTTAGACTTTTTGTAGCAGAGTGGTTCTACATGTAAACCAGTACATCATTAGGTGGTTTCAGAGAGTTACAAGGTTCTGTAAAAGCACTGAGAAAACAACACAGCAATGTATTGATATTAGAAAATGTACTTTGTACTTTTGAATACTTAAGTATTTTTAAAAGTAAGTACTTTAGTACTTTAACTTGAGTAAAATTTCAATGAGCAACTTTTACTTGTACTTGAGTAAGATTTGACCACAAGTATTAATACTTTGACTCAAGTACTGGAGTCGAATACTTTGTCCACCACTGATTGGATGTATAGTTTGAAATAACTGATAATATCAGGCTATCTTGCAGATATCTTGCTGTCTAGAAAGCAAAATTGTAATTAAGGCTTACTTATGAGAAATCAGTTTTACTTCTCTCCTAATACGATAACTTTAATTGTTCTTGCACAGAAAATAGTCAAACAAATGCATTTATTTATGAGATGAACAGCCAGTTTTGGGAACCAGTGGTTGAACTTTTGACTGTGTAGTCAGTTTCACTTCCCATAAATGTGGTTTCCATCTTCATCAGAACACTGGAAACGACACCTCAGAGTGTTCACGTCTCTTTGTCGCTAACTTGCTAATCTGAAATGACTTTGACTGACTGCGGCACTGCTGCAGCTATTCTTTTTGAAGTCCACAACAGCCTTTACAGTGGGACTTTGTCATGTCATCCTGCCATTTAAAGTCAACATAGAACTAATAACCAAGGCCAGTGCTGCCTTTGGCCAAAGTGAGGCCAAAGCAGGTTCTGGTATGAGGCCCCCCTACACTGAATGAAGTCCCTGATGCTCTGGCAAATGAGTTTAAGGATGAACTGGTTACAGTTTGAAGTCAAACATCCAGGTCAGTGTGAACTACGGAAACAAAGGTGAGCTATAAGGACCTATTGAAAGGGGATATTTTGCTGTAGTGGGAGTTAATCATTAACTGGCTGTAAATGCATCGCTCAGTGACTTGAATATAAATATCTAAAGAATGTTTCCAAGGAACCAAAGTCACTCAGGTGGGCTTGGTTTGAAATTAATATGTAAACTCACAGTGAGATTTAAGATGTCAGTGAGATTTAAGAATTGCACAAATTGATTCACACTTCCTGATGCACATATGACCGAACCTTGCTTTGGTGAGTCCATCGATAACTGTTTGATGGAAACTACAAAAAAGGACTAACATATAAGCCTCTGTCTAAAGCTGCAATATCGCCAGTGTGAACACAGAGCTGGAAATAACAAAATCAAAGGGAGTTTGATTTTATTCTTTTTTACAAATTCATAACCCAGCAACATTTTAGTCAGTATATTATTGATATGTTGCATATTAATTAAAATTGTATATACTTTACCAATAAATCTAACTCTTGTAAGCTTTAGAGCCATTTACTATGATAATAAGAGTTTAGACAGGCCTGCCAGGCCTCCAGCTATAGAAGAGTAGAAACACAGACTGTCATTATAAGCTGACAACATCATTATACAAAATATTTCTCAGTATCTCAAACATAATGCAACAGATATCTGACATTGTTTAGTTTGTCTCATATTTGCAAAATCAATGACAGTATAACTGTTTAGGTAGTTTCTAAATGCTTAGGTCTAAATGCTAATGTTTTAATTGCCATTTATCTCTTAACAGGGGATTTGCTGTTGCAGAATATTTAAACACTGTGACTGATCAAGGGCGTAGGAAATGTTTGACTTTATACAGACTCAGTGAGCACAACCTCGCCATCCAGAGAGGGCGCCACAGACAATGCTGGATCCCTGAAGAAGATAGGCTGTGCACCCACTGCAGCCAACAGGAGGTGGAAACAGAGCTGAACTTTTTAATCACCTTTCCTTTATACAAGGACATCAAATGCAAGTTCTTTTCACTTTTTTTACCACCAAACAAAAACAATTCACCTGTTTGAATGATGAACTGAAGTTTCCGTATCTGCTGGGTGAAATTCAAGTGTGCAAATGCTACAACACATTTTGTGGGCTGTTGTGACTCAAAAGAACCTGAAACACCACACCACTATCAAGAAGAGGACTGCCCGCACATATTTTAAAAAATTACAATAGAATTACAATAGAATCCCTTTTTTAAACAGTAATTTCACAGTTAAACCCAAAATTGTTATACATATACCAATTACAATATTTTTCTGAGGTCATTTTTATTATTGTAAACATGTAAACTGCTATGGCAATGCAAACTGATTTTTCTATGCCAACAGAGCTCACTGAGTTCAATTGAACAGTTTTTAAAGATTTATTTTGTACCCTTAGAGTAAGATATCACAGAGCAAGTGAGACAGAGAGAGTGGGGAATGAACTGCAGGCAATACCCTGTAGGTTGGAATCAGACTGTACACTCCATTCATAGTGTGTGAAAGACCCAACTCTTAAGACAATCAGTCTCTCCATTTAACATTTTTTTTCTTCCTTTACTTTTTAAAAATGTGTTCAGATTTTCTTTAAATAAACTAGTGCTTCATGTACAGCCACTAATTAGATAGGTTATGATTTAATCCCTGAGAACTGTTGACTATCTCGTACTGATTAAAGACAATGTTCAAAGAGTTCACTGAGCTGAGTGAGAGGTGAGATACACCTACTGATAGACGCCTCTACCCACCCAAGATGACAACAATTAGTGTGAGCACTCAGGAGATAAGGAATGACACACGCGTGCCGGAACTCTCTGAGCGTGATACATCAGGTTTGTGGGGTGGACAAGGTTGATTGTTAAACTGTGAATTTTTATTTTCCTGAGAAATTCCTTTTGACATGAAAATCCTTAAGGCTTCAGTCACTCCACCTTTCCCCGGTAACGTGCTGATAGTTAAAAACAGGGGTCGTAACTAACATGCTGTGAGTCATTCTGTGCAAATCCCAAAGAAATAACAACTGAATACCTGACCAAACAGGAGACACAGATATTAACACTCTCCCCTTTGAAGTTGGGACTGCTTTGTTTAAATAGTGAACAATCCCCAGGTACAGAAATGCTGTAGGCTGTATACTCCAAGTCTATATCAAGTTCATGTTTAAATGACACAGACAATGGTACACATTAATGACATATGACATATTTTCCAGAGATTTGCATATGAATAAGATGAGTAAGGTGCAATCTAATTCTAACCAGCGTTCATGCTATTTAAAGAAATGAAGATTTGTTACTGAATACAAACAAAAGAAACTATTATATTAAACCAACCACTTTTTAGATATTTAACCATCGAATCATGTGACTTAAAGCTTTATGAAAGAACATTTTTAAGAGCAAATTTGTTTTAATCTCCTGTGACAAGATATGAATTTATGGCTTATTAAATAATTCTTTGGTGGCCCTGAAGTACAAAATACAACAGCAAACAACAACAACAACAACAAAAACAACAACAACAGAAAACTTCAGAAAAATTAAACACAAACGAAAAAAATAAACACACCCTAAGTAAAAAAAAAATCAACAAGCTAAGCATAACAACAAAATCAGAAAACACAGCTGTAACAAACTAAACACAGCTGCAAAAGAAGAAAACACAACAACAAAGACAGAAAACAAATGCAAAAGTGGGAAACACATAAAAAAATCAAGATAGCTGCAAATTAATAATAAAAAACAAAAACACAACACCAAAAAACTGAGCACGACAAAAGCAGAAGAGTTTTTGCAGTTGTGTTTATTTTTCTGCTGTTGTGCTGTCTTTTTTTCTTGTTGAGTTTTCTTTTTTAAATTTTCAGTTGTCTTTAATTCTTTGCTGTTATGTTCTCCTTTATTCTTGTTGAATTGTTATGTGTGTTGCGTTTTCGTTGATATGTTGTTGTGTTTAGTTTTTTGATGTTGTGGTCACTTCAGGGCCACTGTACAAATCAGGCTAAAAAACGGGTAGGTCGATATGATAAGTTGAAGTTAAGAAGTGAAAAGAAGCAAAGCCAAGGCTAAAAACTAATTTGGAGCACAAGAACACAAAATCCCAGGCTGGCACACATCAGGACTATGCCAGAAGTTTCCTTTTGATGCTGGTGTAAAATATTTCGTCACAATTTTTGCTTTTTGTAAATTAACTGTGTCTTTCATCATAGTATAAATGTAAAAGATGTAGACCTTTAATCTGGTTCTCTTCAGACTAAAATTAAATGTGAGCCACTAGATGGCAGCAGAGCGCTTGTAGCGCCAGGACTGTCGTGTCAATGTAACGGTCGTTTGTCTCGACGTCCTGGCTGGATCAACCAGAGCAAGTTCACTCTATGTTACTAATTCAACTGTTTTACAGGCCAGTGATGCAAACAGACACTAAAAAATCATGAATAAGCTCAGCTAAGCTCTTCAGGTTACTACTGAAGAGTGTGCCAGTACTCTGTGAAGTCTTCATGTTGTAGAAGAGTAAATGTGGTGTCGCCATATTGAAGAACTAAGAGGCCTGCATGAGTAAAGGCGGACAATGTTAATCTTAGGAAAAGCCCCAAACCTACATAGCCTTCTTAAAAATGTAAACCCCTCTTTTATGAAACACAATTAAAATGGGTTAGAATGGCCAGAAAAAGGTGGTGAAATTGAATTTTTAAAGTGGCAGAAATGGGTTTTGAAGGGGCAAAAATAGTCAAAAAGTGGCCAAAGGGGTTAAAATTGGCGAAAACAACAACAACAACAACAACAAAAACAGCTGTTAAAAGGGGCTGCAGGCAGGGGTATAAAGTCACTAATTACGTTTACTGAAGTTACTGAAATTGAGAAGTGTTTATAGGTACTTGTTCTTTTTTGAGTACATTCTAAAATCTGTGCTTTTACCCAGGAGGTGATTTTAACCATAATAATGTACTTTTTGTATTTTTACTTGAGTAAATTACTCCTGTACTTTTTCCATCTCTGTTGATTATACAGTAGCACACAGAAAGACAATGATTCCCCCTCACATCAAACAGCTGTTGTACAAAGCAAAAACTGGAGTGTTGATATCTCAGGGTTCAACATCTTGGTGTTGATTTCAACTCTTAAAGTGTAATTTTACCTCCATTCTGAGTGAAATGGTCTTTCAGTGTTGGAGTTATTAGACAGTGTTGATCCACCAGTGTTAGTTCAGCTCTGTAAAGAGTCAATTGATCAAATCTCTGTCCACTACCATTTCAAATCTGGAGGTACGGTATGTGTGGGTGGGGTCCCCCATCGTGCCCTTGCACAGTGTTCAGATGTGTTTTATATGTGTTTAGTTGTGTGTTGTGATGTTGCCTGTTGTACAGTGATCCCTGCTAGGATTCCTGTAGTTATGTGTCTGGTGGAATGTTGTGAGACATGTTTGCACCATAGGTGAAGTTATCCACTGAGTTGGAGTTTCTGGCTGATTTTAGGAGGTCCTAAAGGATGCATAGCGCACATTCTTCATCAGTATGCATTGTCTTGCTATGAGGTTGACTCTCTGCTTTGTTCTTGCTAGAAGAGACCCACCATGCCACAGATTTGCAAGAATGCAACTCATTTTTAAAATATTGAACACATTCAAAAGTGTATATTTAGTGTGGACCAAAATAGACACTTTTAACATGTTGAATTTAACTCTATATGAGTTTAATTAACACTGTCAATTTTGCTGTGAATTTACTTTATTATAGAGTATGAAAATCTATACTGAGTTTTAATCATTTGATCAAAATGCATCATTAACTTCCTAGGAATTAAAAAATATCTCAGTTTGATCAGTATTTCTGTTTAGCATTTATATGACTTGGTTTGTGTTTTTTGGTGATTTCTTAATTTGTTTTACAGGTTCATGCTCTGGTATTGATTTTAAACTTATTAATGTCACTGAAAGTGTATTTAATGTAACTCTAGTCATGCTCTTAAAAGGCACTTTGCTGCCACCTGCTGATTAAAAGGTGCTATTACACCACATAGCTCACAAAATACACCATAAATCTTTTGAATAAATAATTTCTTTTCATTTCTGCTTTCAGATATAATTTGATCTTTCGTATTTTATTTTAAACTTTTCTTACACATTTTGATTTTTTTTCTGTATTAATTTCAGAGTTTAGGCCTGATTTTGGAGGGAGTGGGCTGGCTCCAGGACCTGTAATGTGGACAAGTAGTCTTTAAGCACGCATCACATTGTGATAAGTTTCTGTAAGGTTAGCCATATAACTTGAACTGAGCTGCTAATAACTTCGATTCACTGCCCTTGATAACCTTAGGGTGGCAGTTCTCTGTTCAACTGACAGGTGCTCGAGAAAATAACACAATATTGAAAAAGTCTATCTTGTTTAATGCTTTTAATTGATATCTTTTGTTCTTTATAGTTGTGAAGATAACTCTTAAAAAGAAAACACACAAAAATATTTTTGTAGTTCTTATTATTTTATGCCCCAAAGAATAAACACACTTTACTGTAATTATGTGATATGATCACTTTCTCTTCCATTATACAGAGAACAAAAATGCTCCAGACCATTTAGACAAGGAAACATCTCTGATGCATTACAAATCAAAGTAGCAACATCAGTCATCCATGACAAGAATCTCCTCTGCTCCTAGAAATGAGATACTGTAACACTTCCAAATACCACTGGTTTCCATAGAAGACCAAACAGACAGTTCATATAAAAGTTTAATGTTGCATTTATGTATTGCCCTTTTTACCGCCAAATATAGATCATAAAAGGAGACATTGATACAAAAGTTATAAGTCATTACAATAGCATGTCATAAGGCACAGTCTACATCTTTAGCTTTAAGGCAAAGTCATATTTTTCCCTGAGTAATATTTTGATTGGATGCCCTGTGTGATCAGTGACAGATGAAAATTTAAGACATTGACTAAGTAGTGTGTGAATTAAAAGAAAACCCATAACCAAGCCCACCTATCTTTTAAAAGCTGTGTGTGAATCAAAAGTGAGCAAGCAATGATTAGATGCATTGTTTATTTCCCTTTTTCACTTTGGATAAGGTTAACTTGGATTGCAGAGAGAAACCAGCTGATGAGGTCAGCTTCCTCTTTAAACAGCTACACTGTTTTCCACCAGAGTTGGGTTCATGTACGTGTACGGGAGATCCAGACTCTCATTTCTGTTTTTGATGATCACACTTTGCACCTCCAGATCTCCTTGGAAAGCCTTTATCAGCTTGCAGGGAGTCTTCTCATAGAACTCTTCCTCTGGGTACTGGCCAAGAGAGACCTGATGACACCAAAAACATGACTGATGTTACAATGTGCTGAGTTTTCATTCAAGGATTTAAAAGGGACTTTTTTGCCCTGAGAACAGGACACATAATCAAAGAAAGTATTATTTATTTTACTAGTATACACTGCATATTCAAATATGCTGCATGTGAATTGACATTATTAAGTAGGCATTTACTAGATTTTCCTGTTTTGTTTGACTTGTAGTATGTTGAGCTGGCCTCAGTATAATTTTGTTTCAAATACATATTGACCTACTTTATTCACACTTCTTTGATTCATGTAGCTTTCCATGAGGATTTGGGTACTTACAAAGTCAGTGGACTGTTTGCTGAGAAGATGAAGGACGGCCATCCCATGAACTGTCACGTTGACATCAGGGAGCGTCTCCAGTATGGTGGCCTCTGTAGTTTTTCCTTTGGTGGTTGGTGGAGGAAGTTGCATGGAGATGGGAGTGTTGGGCATCCAGGCACCTAAGTCAAACTGCAATGAACAAGAAGGTTAATCACTGACATCTTCTGAAACATGAACATGCTGATAATAATATTAAAGCCAGGCTGCAAAATCCAAATGGAGTGTTTTAGTCATGAGAGCAGCACTAGGCTCACAGATTGTATTTTCATTCCAATGATCCACACTGAAATATTTCATGCAGTCATGGTAAGATATTTCTTTTCTTGATTTATGTTTGGGTGATTTTTTATGCTTTCATTTTTGGTGCTGTTTCTATAAATGTATATCTAGCGAGGTTTTTTATTAAGCAAACATATGAAAGATAGAAATATCTGCACAATATGGTGAATTTGTCTGATCAAGCAAATGCACACTTCTCTGCCCATCACTGCAACACACACAGTGCTGTGGAGCATGCTCAGTAGGTCTCTCTTGTTGTTTAGTAAACGATGTTTAATATGGTACCATTATCATGTGTACAAAAACTGTAGATTTAAAACAATATCAAGACATTCACCTGTCCAGAATTCACAGCAGAGTGCTGCACAGAGCAGGTGAAGATCACTATGGTGACAAACTTGACCAATGCCCCCACTGTGGTAAAGCTCTGAGGAATTCCTGAGGATCAGAATGAATTAGCCATGTGATGTTCAGATGTTCTAAATGACTTGATTATATTGGTGCAAATTTAAATGAAGACAGAAAATACCTGTGTCTTCATTGGAGAGGAAACCCTGGACAAAAATGTCTGAAATCCACTTCTGCAGCTCAGTGTCTTTCTGGACGTCAGCATCACTCTTGTAATAGTAGTTCAGGATTCCCTTCACAAACCTTTAGAAACATGGAGAAGTTCTATCAGGACCTGTTTAGTTGACTTATACATTTGTCATATATGTGCACTTGCAGCTTAGCTCTGAATGAGACAGACTCTGAGCGTGTTAAAGCTCCATCAGTGATGTTGGAGTAGGACTTTTACCCTTCTTAAAAGACTGCTCTGTAGTATCAGTAAGAAAATGACATTTAGGGTCAAAATATCCATAAAGCAATGTACACATGCATCTCAAATGATGAGACTATCATGAAAAAGTGCCATGGACTGATTGCCTTCACGTCATGTTGCATAAATGCAATAATTCAAGCAAAAGGAGCTCCAACAACTAATTAGTGCACTGAGGAACATGATTTTCCAGAAAGTCAACATTCCTGTATTATAAATCCTATTATTGATTGGAGTTTTGTGATATTTTGAGATGGTGGATTTTTAATTTTCATGACCTGTAAGCCATAATCATGAAAATAAAAACAAAAAAAGTCCAGAAAATGTACACTTTGTATAAGATGAATGTAGAATATACAGTATGTAAGGTTTCCTTTTTTTAATTAAATTATGGGGAAACATGAACTTTTTTATGATTTTCAAAAATTTTCAGCTTCAGCTGTACATCATCACTCTAACTCATGATGAAAATACAGGCAAAGCAGGATAAAAGAGACGTATATCTTACTGAATTAATTAAAACATCATGGATGATCATATGATCATCTAACTGTATATCAGTTATTGCTGCAAAGCTGTATCATGATATTATTGTCACCTAGGGCCATGCGTCTTGTGTCCTGTCCTGTCTTGTCTCAAAGTCTTGTGACTTACCCTTCAATCCCCTTTCTTATGCAGCATTTTGATTTCTTTGTGCTTGCCATATGATATTTATTTTGGTAGAAGACTGTACGAAATACCTCTTTGTGTTGGTGTATTAGCCTGTGCTACAGTGGGCAGTATCCCACTGAGGTACGGAGCTCTCATAAGAGGCAGCTCAACTTCCACTTCCACTTCATTCAAATAAGCTGATGGCCAAAATCAGCTGACATCCATAAGGCTGTGTAAACCTTGGGGTCATCTTAAGACTGAGCAAAAAGTCTAGTGACCAGACTAGGGGAATTTTTAACAGAAGTGAAAAGAATTTCGGTCACTGATCAAAAGCAAGGATCCTGAAATCCTTCATGAACTGTACAGATGAAAACGTATAGTTCTCACTAAATAAGACGGAAAGGCAGATGCATTTGCAGATCAAAATATCAAAAATATATTAATGTTAAAAATGTTTAAAGATTAGACATAAATGTTGAAAATGTGATTTAATTTTTTTAATCAAACCGATTCTTTAATTGGGTGGGGATCCACAAAATGAATAATTTCTCCTTAGGGGAGGCTCACTCTCCCACACTTTGAAACCCCCTGTGCTAGACCAAACCATGATTTCTACAACCCCCTTTACAACAGTTTTACCCTTACTGACTTCTGCTTTATATTGTATACCATTGCTATGGTATGTCACTATGATTTTGTTGAACTTGCTCTATAAAATTCAGAAAGACAACTGAATAGAGTACTTGTGGATGATATCCCAGAGCTTGAGTCCATCATCCCTGTAGTAGTAGTCTGGTAAAGACTCTAGCCCACGCTCAGCGATGTTGTCTGGTATGCAGAGGGAGCTGTAGGTCAATGAGGCCATTGATCTATTCAGGATGGTGAACTGGCCCTCTCCACCACAAGCTGCATACTAAAGACCAGCCAATATAAGGAATATTGTTAGAGGCATATAAAAAGCAATGTTAAGGTAATAATCTGCTTATCTTTCCCTACATGTGTGAATGAACCATCCTTAGAGATGAGCAGGTTTCGAGCCATGAGGTTGATCTGCAGGGTGTAGCGAGTGTGAGGGATGAGGAGCTGAGGGAAAAGTGAAAGTCCGTCAGTAACACTGGTTCTTACTAAAACGTTAGAGGTCCGTTACTTTAACTCCAATCAGTGGTGTTAAATGCTGAGATGTACCTTGTACAGCGGGTGCACCATGGGCACGTTGCGCAGCAGAGACACAGCAAACACTTCAGCCAGCAGATGAGTGCGCAGCAGGTTCACATTGAGTTCATGGTAGTTGAAATCGGCACTTCGCACAAAAATCTTGGCCAACAGCCAATCATATTCAGAATCAGTAGGGAAGAAGATGGGGTTGTCTTCTCCTGGAGTCTGCTTCAGCTGTTGGAGAGGAAGGCAAAGATGTGGTTCATTTAGTTAATTTGATCCATTAAAAACGCTGGTTATATAATATCATTCATAATGTTGGGAATGTGGTGGATTTCATGAACAAGGGTTGGCCTGAAGTCTGAGTTTGAACAGTTTCAGAGGGAAACTTTCAAACAAAGAATGAGGAAGCCTGGGAGACTCTTTATCCCAGGAGCCCTTGCAGCAGGGCAATTCTGCTCTCTGATAGGAGGAGACCTGAGGAGACTCTGAAGGGGGTCTACAGGTATTGGCTAAATCTTTGTATAAACTCTTTAAGGCCTGATGGACACCTAATGAGAACACAAGGTATGTTTTGTATATATTCTAAATAATTGTGCATATGAGTTTTTGATTTAATAGTACTGTAAAATTAATTTATGCAAATATTGTAGCTGTTATTATTTTGCATACTATAAATGCACCATCTTAATTTCTAATCGTTGTTTTCCTATTACAGTCTCTTACCTGGATAGCTATTGGCATCAGCTTGTCATCAGGTCTTTTGTGGAACAGGACCAGAGGAGCCATCAAGTACTGCTTCTTCCCATTAATGGTGTTTGTTTCCACTCCATCCAGGAGCTTGTAGTCGCACAGGTAGATGTTGCCATTCTGTTTGAATATTAAAAATGAAAACTGATTTTACCCTCATGCAGAGTTGATGAGTTACAGAAATGCAACTTATGAATGCATATTTGAGGCAATGTATCATTTTAAAACTATGTGCATCTAAAATCATTACATCACCTTCAGTTCCTCATCCAGGCTATGTGGACCCTGGAGGAAGACCATGTAGTCTTTGACAGGAAGGTTCTCAGGGAGGACTGAACAACGTTTGATCAACATGGGGTTGACACCATTCAGAAACTGGTAGGCGAAAAATTCATCCTCCTTCCAGTGTTTCTGGACATAGACTGAAAAAAGAAGGGAATTAAGGAAAATAGATGGTATGACTTAAAGCAAGAAATGGATTGTGAACTAAACAAACCACAAGTCTCCTCTATGTCGGTTTTTGGTTAAATCTAAACACGTCCTCAGAACATCAAACATAATTTGCCCTGAGACATCACACTGGAAACGTGAATATGTGTCCACACCTGAATATCTTTTTTTCTCTGTTTTGTTTTCACTTTTTGTTTTTAATTTTAAGTTTGTTTTATTTTGTTTTTAATACTGTGTAGATTGTATTTGGTGAAAATGCTTCATTTTAGTTTAGCATTTTTTAGTTTAGTTTCTTTTTATTTCCTCCTGAATGAGAACCAAAAGAGCCAGAAACAGTTAACATTATCCAATTTGAAATGAAATGAATATGGGCTCCTCTTCACTTTTCTTTTATTTATTTAGATATGATATTCAAATATAACTCAAGGGCCATAATTACCATTTTGTGGAGTCTCAATCAGTTTGGATAATTCTACCCCAGGCCAGGATGGCTGGGAAAGGATCTTGGTTGGCTCTTTTAGTATGAAAGGTTAGAGTAAATACTATAATTGACATATGTTGTAGAACATGGACACACATGCTATAAACTGTATCATGTATTTGAATGAGCTACACTATATTGCCAAAAGTATTCACTCACCCATCCAAATAATTGAAGTCAGGTGTTCCAATCACTTCCATGGCCACAGGTGTATAAAATCAAGCACCTAGGCATGCAGACTGTCTCTACAAACATTTGTGAAAGAATGGGTCGCTCTCAGGAGCTCAGTGAATTCCAGCGTGGTACTGTGATAGGGTGCTGCCTGTGCAATAAGTCCAGTCGTGAAATTTCCTCACTCCTAAATATTCCACCGTCAGCTGTCAGTGGTATTATAACAAAGTGGAAGCAACTGGGAACGACAGAAACTCAGCCACGAAGTGGTAGGCCACGTAAAATGATGGAGCAGGGTCAGTGGATGCTGAGGCACATAGTGCGCAGAGGTCACCGACTTTCTGCAGAGTCAATCGCTACAGACCTTCAAACTTCATGTGGCCTTCAGATTAGCTCAAGAACAGTGCGTAGAGAGCTTCATGGAATGGGTTTCCATGGCCGGGCAGCTGCATCCAAGCCATACATCACTAAGTGCAATGCAAAGTGTCGGATGCAGTGGTAGAAAGCACGCCGCCACTGGACTCTAGAGCAGTGGAGATGCATTCTCTGGAGTGACAAATCCATCTGGCAGTCTGAGTTTGGCAGTTGCCAGGAGTACGGTCCTTGTCTGACTGCATTGTGCCTGGTGTAAAGTTTGGTGGAGGGGGGATTATGGTGTGGGGTTGTTTTTCAGGAGCTGGGCTTGGCCCCTTAGTTCCAGTGAAAGCAACTCTGAATGCTTCAGCATACCAAGAGATTTTGGACAATTCCATGCTCCCAACTTTGTGGGAATAGTTTAGGGATGGCCCCTTCCTGTTCCAACATGACTGTGCACCAGTGCACAAAGCAAGGTCCATGAAGACATGGATGAGAGAGTTTGGTGTAGATGAACTTGACTGGCCTGCACAGAGTTCTGACCTCAACCTGATAGAACACCTTTGGGATGAACTAGAGCGGAGACTGAGAGCCAGGCCTTCTCGTCCAACATCAGTGTGTGAGCTCACAAATGTGCTTCTGGAAGAATGGTCAAAATTCCAATAAACACACTCCTAAACCTTGTGGAAAGCCTTCCCAGAAGAGTTGAAGCTGTTATAGCTGCAAAGGGTGGTACGACGTCATCAGCGTTTCCGCTAGACTTTTTTGTCCCCGGTCAAAATGACCGGCAGTCTTCAAAAATTCCGGCCATTTAGAACAACTATCAGACATTTGCTTTAACATTATTTTGCTGCATTAACAGCAGCAAAACGCATAAGTCTGATATTCTGTGATACATCGATACATACAAGTCTGCGCTAAATGGGACTGAGGACACATATTTCCAGCCCTGGCCCAAAACCGAGACAGTAGAAACTGAGCCAACAGTAAACCTGAGTAATTATTACCCTGTTATACAGACTGGTAGACACATACACATGATTAGACCCTAGAAATGACTGCACAAAGACTTATTTTTCTTTGAGTAAGTGGTTTAACGTATCAAAATGAAAGCTGTGCGCTTTTCCTCACACACGCAGTCAGTTACACAATATACGCCAACGTTTAACTCATAAACAACAACAGTTAGCTTCACATTAGTAATGTTAGCCTGTTAGCACATTGGCTGCTTCCATAACTTAGCAGCTTACAACAGCCAAATACCATCCCCCATCGACAACAACGAAGCATCCAACCACATAACACACAAAAGTAATCTGTTAACTGGACACTGCGTTAGAACTCTACGTTTCAAATGAAAAGTCTTCCCATCAGTTGCTAATATCAGTCCTCATGATGATATAACTACAGTATAACCTCTGCTGAAGCAGTAAATCCAACCATCCTGGTTTATTTGGACTAGTCCCGAAAAGACAAAAGCTCCACAGTAGATAGTCCAGTCCAGTCCTCCTCTCATTGATGGCTTATCCAAGACTACTTCTGCTAATTAGCAAGGACATCACGAGCATTAGCAACCAGCTATGGGGAAGAGAGACAGAGCCTTCATTATAAGCTCCAAGCAGTCCATGCAGTTCTGCATGATGTGATTCTGTGTTGACTACAATCCAACTTTATCTGAGGATTGGTCAGAGGTAGATTTATTGAAGTCCACTACAACTCTGCTCAGCGTAGGCCCCTCTCTCTGCTGCATCAGTGTTCATGACGCTCAGCTATACAGTTCCCTTTGTTTCAGCCTCTTCATTACTCGCAGTGATGACACAAAATCCCTCCATACTGCTGATGATATTAAGCCTTTGGTTAACCAGGAAAACTTCACTTAGATTAAAATTCTGCTTTAAAACTTTCCCTGCATAGTCTCCAGCAGTGCTGAGCCTGTCAGAAAGATAGACTTGGTTTGACGTCATCTTGCATACACAATTAGCCATGTGCTTGGCGTCTGAGGAGATAAACAACCCCAGCACCGCAGGACAGTGGGTGTAGTAAGATTAGTCTGCTTTTAGTTTATATTAAAGCATTCTCGCAACATACCTTTTAGGTTATACAAAATGTAATATGCTAGTGTTATTCAGTATTTCCTTATCTGGTCATTGGCAAGTTTTCTGCCACACATTTTACTGGTTATATTTTTATCTGCCAGACTTCTGCCCTTTTTACGGCAAATGCCGGCTAATGGATACTCAGCGTCATATTAAACCCTATGGATTAAGAATGGGATGTCGCTTAAGTTCATATGCCAGTCAAGGCAGGTGAGCGAATACTTTTGGCAGTGTAGTGTATAAACAAGCTCACTGAAGATGAAAATCGACTCAAGTTATTGTTTGCATGTAACTTGGCTGTTTACATGAAACTGAAACAAAAAAGGACAAGAACAGATTAAGTTGGCAGGACAGTGTGAATAAATTCTTGATGCATGTGTATAAATGTGATCTGATCACTTTATGTTGCATGCATGTTAACAGTGTATTTGGAGTCCCCAGTCAGAATGATTTTAAATGAACTGAAGAAGTCTTGCACATTAAAGCATTGCTATTATGAGTCCAGATTAGATGAACTGTTCCAAAATCAGGTGATTTTTTTTTTTAACATAGGTGGGCAGCCCATTGTGAAGCTGCATGAATTAGTAGTTAGACGGATGATAGAGTAGTACCTGATGTGTCGTTGTGGTGGCAGCAGAACACCCCATAGATACTCTGCATATCAGTCCACTTCTCTGTGTTATCAGCCAGTCCATCCAGTTTCAGGTCAATCAAGCTAGAAAACAGAATCACAAAGCTGTCTTTAATAGCGCTGATTAACAGTTAGGGAAGGAAAGTAGGTATGTAGTCTTAAAGATGGTAGATTTCTGACTGAAATGATGGACTTCACCCTTGAACTGCTGTGAAGTCAAACTCTATTTTCTTGGTGAAGGAGAAGTGGACCTCCAAAGGCAGAGACTGAGTGTTTTCTGCCTTAATGCAGTGGGGAATTCCATCCGCATACACCTCCCATCTAGGACAAAAAAGGAGCTTTGCAAGGTGGATTCGCCAGTGAGAAACACAGAAACAGGAGTATCCATCTGCTTTACAAAGTTATGTTACCATGATATAAATGCACTTGTGTTGGATCATTGGCACTAGTGCTGGCATCCTGGCTAAAAGACACATTCATTTTGGAGCTAAAAAGTGTGTGTGACATTTCACTTACTCATTCATGACACTTTCAGACCCCTTTTCATCACTGTTTTTTGCCACTTTTAACCCATTTTGCGGCTATTAGCAAATTCTGTCTCTGTAACCCAATGTTGCCACTTATAAGCCATTTTTGGCATTTTTTAACCACTTCTCATCATTTTTCCCAGACCATTGTTGTCCCCTTTTGCCTCTCTTAGCCCATTTCTGCTGCTGTGTCTCTTTTAACTCATTTTTGCCACTTTTTAACCACTTTTCAACATTTTTTCCTACCCATTTTTGCCCCTGTTTGCCTTGCTTAGCCCATTTTTGCTGCAGTCTCATTTTGTCTCTTTGAACTCATTTTTGGCACTTTTTAACCACTTGTCATAATTTTTTCCTGACCATTGTTGTCTCCTTTTGCTCTTAGCCCATTTTTGTTGCATTCTCATTTTGTCCCTTGAACTCATGGTTGCCACTTTTAACTGCTTCTCACTCTTTTTTCCTTTCTTAGCCTATTTCAGCTGCAGCTAGCCACTTTTGCAACTTTAATCCATTTTGCCACTCTTACTTCTTTTCCCCACTTTCCTCACCCAATTTGTGCCACTTTTAACCCCTTGAAGCCCATTATCTATTATATCATATTTGATAGACACATTTATGAGACCTTTATCTAATCAAAATAATCAATAAATTACTTAAAACCATTTGAATACAACCAGATAAACTAGAAAAATGCCCTCAAGCGGATTAACAGTTGCCAAAAACACCTGATGTATCAAATGTGATCCAAAAAAAGTGACATTTTATGGCAATCTTTTTGAATTTTGGTTGAACGTTAAATAAAAATTCAATTACTAGAAAATGAGAATTTTCTGGCTATTATTTGAGATATCAGGCTTAAGGGGTTAACCCATTTTCCCAAATTTCAGCCTTTTTGCCTTTTTTTTGCAATGAATGAATCAATTTTCCCTTAAAGGTGTTTCACTTCGATGTGCCCCCCTTATGAGCGTCCCTGTTAGCAACAACAAAAAGAGGCTGAAAGTCCAAGTTCTGTACTGTTGCTAGTGGATGCACAAACTGCAAACACAAATGGTACCAAAAGAGGCATGCAGCTGCACAGATACTGAACTTTGAGGATTTTTCCAAATGCAATAGAAGTGGTCAAGCAGGAGGACAGTTTAAAACTTTCTTCCCTTGAAAAAGTCTAAATAGAGACTGTAATCTTCTTGGTTTTAAGGTAGTTTTTCAAACCTATAGCCAGTCCCTGCAAACATTCACATCAATGATGTAAGCTCACTTGTGAAATTTGCTTTTTTTTTTGGTCCTCTGCCAGTTTTTCCAAAGTTTTGCTTCCAATGGGAAAACATCTGACCAATCAAAACACACTCACTGCTAACTGAACTAAATTTGACCATCTGCTCTGATGTATCTGTGTACCAGTGAATAGAGCAAGACAACAGCGTAGGCTTTTGCCATGCAACTGTTTTTTTTTTTTTTTTAATAGAATGAACATAATTTATTTAGAAATCACATCGCTCCTGCCATTTAAAGACAGGCCTGTTAAGATTTGCTTTCATACAATTTGCTATTTTGTGCCATTTATTTGTATCACCGTTGGCGTGCAAATGCCTTTTTGCTTAACAAAATAAATGTATTAAATGAAAAGTTTAACAGCTTGGCATGCAGGTTTGTTTTAAAGGTATTTAATGAAAAAGCTTTCAGTGCTCACTGATAGTCCTCCTCTCGCTGCTTCAGCTCCTTTTCTCGAGCATACTTGCCAAGAGCATGGGTGTCTTCAAAGACCAGTAGAGCTTAAAGAAACAATCAGATCAACTTTCTCAAATGTACAGTGCTGAACAAATTTATTAGACCACCTGTCATATTTGTCTCAAAGACCATCCAGCACCATGAAGTGCTTTAATGCGGATTCTTTCATTTTCAGTGAGCTCTCCATGTTTTACCATTTTGAACAGGAATGAGGAATTTCAAACTGAATTCACCTTTTGATACCCAAATTTTGGCTCACTGGGCTTCTCTGAGAAGTCAGAAATTAATCAAACATAACATTCAACCACTAAAATGAATTTTTCTGTTCAGGAATGCAAGTAAATAACTATAATTTGACATATTATCAAGAAATAATAATGTGCTTTATTTTTTTCCGTGTTTTTTGTAAATCAGTAAATTTGAAAATTCATGGATAACAGTAATAATTATATTTTAGCATTAAAATATCATTTCAGTTAAAGAGCTTCTACATATTGGTGTATTAACCATTGCAGAAACATAAAAAATGATTTTGGTAATTACCAATGCTGTTGATTTAGGGCAGCTGTGGCATAAACCTTACTTTGGGTGGTGGTCTAATAAATTTGTTAAGCACGGTACATACAGTAAACAGACATGATTCATGCTTTACAATCTGTTTTTAAAGGGGACATATTAAAAAAAACAAAACATGTTTTTGCATTTTCATACATATACTTGGGTATCCAAAAATGCCAGCAGTCTAAAAACACAACCTCTGGTGTTCCCCTAAAGTTTTGAGCTTCCTTATACGGCCACATCATAATAACATCCTACTTGCCTTATCTCCACTCTCAGCCATTGCTCATGTTTTGCTCCTTTGCATTTAGAGGCACAAATCAAAACTACTGTTCTAGGTCAGTGTAGGGGTGCACCGATCAATTGGCGCCGATTTCCTTAATTTTGGGGGATCGGCGATCGGCCGATACTTACATATGAAACCGATCTTATCCACTGATCTTATCTACCTCTACCTACTAAAATGTGAAAAATGAAAGGCTAAAGGAACTGATATACAGGGGCACCGAAAAGGGGAGAATAAGGAGAAGGATTCTAGGGGCCCATGATTGACAGGGGCCCAGAGAGGCCCCTAATACAGTTATAATACTGACAAAATAATATGACACACTAATTTTATTTGTTTTGGAAAAATTTCTCAATGATACAGCCTCATATATGTTTTTTTTTACCACGAATCTAATGCCATCACCTGTGAGTCTACAGTGTTGGAGATATATTAGACCTGCATGTGGGGCTACAAGAGGGAAGACAGTGAGCAGTGGAGTATTGGTAGTAAAATCAAATTTTCCTTTGGGTTTTTTTTGTCAAATCACTTAAAACACCATTAAGTAAAACAAAATGGTGAGGCCACCTGAAATGGTGATTATGATGCTATTACTAATGGTATTAAATTATAGGAAATACTATATAATGTGTATAATGAGTCTACTTTAGTTAGTTTAACATCTGCTGCTTATTTGTTATCATGATTATTATTTATTTTATGTATTTTAATCGTTTTCTTATTGCATCTTGTTCTATAGATGATAATGTTCAAATTACAATGAAACATAAAAGGCATATGGCCATTTTGTTTTTGATGGTGTTTTTAGCTGAGATTTTATTTGTTTCTCCACAGAATATAATTGCAGTTCATTTCAGTGGAAGAGGTTATTTTGTATTTGAGTGTTGTATTTTCAGGTAATTAATCTTAAGATAATTTCATGTTCAAGTATTTAAAGAAAGAGATGGGTTTTTGATTATACAGTATCAGTCTTGCAGCAAATAATTTAATCTAAATGAATTTCATTGTATTTTCAGTGCTTCCCCTACCAAGTAACTGTCATGTTGTTCTTTTCACAAATATGGGATAGTCAAAAATATCATTAAAATGCATAGTTTTATGTAAAACAGAATCAAAATGGCCTACTTAGATTTCTTTTCATTGGGTCAAAAATCCCTGGCAGCACCCCTGCTGATATAGTTTAGTAGTTTGGACTAGGAATGGGCGGTAATACAATAATACTGTATACCAGGGTATTAAAAAACAGCCACGGTATTGCCTCAATTACGGCCATTAAGACGGGACCATGTGATGAGTACAGTTTTGTAAACAAATGTCTTGAAAACATGTGTCCCTCTCCACCAGCAGCACCACTGCCAGTCTGTGAAGATGCTTTGACATGATAAAAGAAATCCTGCTTGTGATTTCATTTCAATTTGGCAAATGACGAAGGCACTCAGAGCTATACCGGAGTATGTAAACTCGTGTCTGCACGCAATGGCCCGGCTCCCATAGCACTGGCCCAGCGGTGTGCTCCTCATTAAAATCATTGTTAAAGTGCACTGCTGGTTGTACTGTGATCCACGGTATCGTGAGTTTAAAAAACACGCTAATTCTTCTTTCTGTGTGTAGATGAGTGATGAGAAATGTTCACGTTTAGGCTATTAATAACCACAGGTGCTAGGTGCTGCATGCTGCAGCAGCAAAGTCGAGCATTACTATCCCATCAACAGATTTTAAAAACACCTGAACTTTTCTTAACCTCCATTTTTTGGGAAATGTAGATGAAGTTGTCAATGTTTGTAAATTATTTAAAGCTCTAAAGTAGTCTGCAACTTTTTCTAAGCTTCATATAAAGTGAACTCGCTGCGACAGAGCTCACCAGGCTGCACAACGCAGATATAAAAAAATTGAGGTAGATCTTTATCTGTTTTGAAGCACACGGGACATTGCTTTACACTCACAGTTAAAGTATAAAAACAATTGAGGATTTTTATTTTAATTCATCTTTGTACAATAGGGTAAAGATGTCATATTTAAGTTATAATGCACAGAGACACGGAGCAAAAGAGAGGGAGAGAGTGAGAGGAAAAAGGAGAGGAAGGATTATTTCATCCTGAAGTATCTCTGATTGCCTGTAAGGTGTGAAAACAAAGGCTTCAACTTAAAGTCACTTCCAGCTAGGAATGAGCTGTAATATCATATACTGGGGTTTTAATAAATATCCACGTAATCGCTTTAATCAGACAGTACTGCATAAAAAAATGCCTTGAAGGTCTGTGTCCATTCCAACACTAGCACCGCTGTGTCTGTGTGTGGAGGTGCTTCAGAGGTGATGACAGTATTTCTGTTAATGATGTTGGGCCAATTTGGTAAACAACGACATGCACATACATACCGCTGCATGGAAACTCGTGTGCCATGGCATGGCATCAGCTCTGGAGGTCTGTTAACACGCTGCATCCTGCTGCAGCAGCAATGCCACGGTTTTAAAAACGTTCAAACTTATTTTTTACTGCTTTGGATGTTAAATAGGTTAAGTTAATCGTTGATAATTGATTATGTTAGGCACTGAAGTCCCTAAAGTTTTATAAACTTATACAGTGAACTCGTGGCAGGAGCTCGGCATTGTTGCGCTACGAGGAAATAATATTAAAGGCCAGTCTTTATCTGTTTAAAAACACGCTGGACATTACTTAACATTCCCAAATCTTTTATGATGATAGGTTATTATGTCTCATAATTATCTGGAAGGAGCAGAGAGAAAAGAGAGGAAAAAGCAAACGTCTGTGTGGAGAGGGAAAGAGAGAAACGTCGTTTGCACCAGTGTCCTTAAGTAAATGTTTACTTCTATGATAAACATGTTCACCTGTTGATCTCTTCATGAGCTGCTGCAAACGCCTCCCTATAATCTTTTTTCAAACTGAAGCATTTTGATAAAGGAATAAATGAAGCACTGTGGAGGTGGTACTACTGTGGTGCCGGTAATACCGTATACCCCGGTGTTAAAAAGTGGATACCGCCCAAGCCTAGTTTGAACAGCAATGCTCTAAACTTTTCATTTATATTTGAGAGAACTACCTCAGGTGCAGTTAAAACAACAAGTTTGTATTGTTTCATGGGTATTGTTCAATGTTTTTCAATAAAATAAGACTGTAACATTGAAGGTGTATGCTGTCAGTTATAAAAAAAATTTCGGTATCGGCTGAAACCGAAATCAACAGGTCAGGCTTTTTAAAGATCAGTGATTGTTGATCGGCCAGAAAATTGCAATCGGTGCACCCCTAGGTCAGTGTCTTTAGGACCAAATAATTTTTGTTTCTGATATGAAAAATCAAAACCAAAATCAAAACCACTAAATAAAACCATTGTAAAAATGTGCCTTTGACCCTGTCAGGCAGTTTAATATTAAACTAGAAATCCACAAACAAACAAAAAGAAAAAAAACAACATTTCTTTTTTAAATTAGAAATCCAGTGGTCGTTAAATGCACTGCCCCTTCTGGGGAAGACTGTTTAGAGCTGGTTAAAGCAGAGTCAAAACCCTTCTCTAGTGCTTGAGGTGTGTTATTTTCTGACTAAAGCACAGCACAGACATTTCTTTTAGATCAAAGTGTGTGTAAGTGAAGAGTACAAACCTTTTCCCTCTCTGAATATGTGAACATCGGTGTCAGTGATCCAGCAGTAGATGGGAAAGTGGAAAGTGTGCGCCTCAGGGGTTTTCACTCTCACCTTGGCAGGGAACCAGGAGTCTACGGGGAAAATTAGGGGAGGCTCTTTGTTCAGCTCGATCATGAGCAGCTTCCCAACGGACTCAGAGCAGGACACAGAAAAAGTGGATTCCTTGAATAATAAGAGAAATGGTTTGATAGAAACTGTAACATCCTTGTTCCTGAAACAAATCCTGAAAATATGACGAGACAACACAAAAATTTGTATAAAAAGTCATTTTTTATACAACTCATTCATAAGATCTATTGCTGTTTAGACCACATTTGTGAGCAGTACCTGAAGAAATGCAGAACTTAAACTATGTTTAATCATTGGTAAGGATTTCCTAACAGTTTCACTACTAATTTATGTCTTTAATTACCGTAATGCAAAGTTGCAGAAGCATGTTGAAGTAAACACAGAGAATATTTTACACTTACTGCTCCAGTGGTGAAGGATAAAGGCCCTGTGGCGTCTGTGAGCCAAGTGTGGTGGCTCTCCCCGTCTGTCCCCACCAGCTTAATGTAGATGTTGTTGAACGTGTTGGAACAGAGCAATGTGCCAGTGTATGTGGTCACTTCATAATTTGCCATTTTCACTGTGAAGAGCAGAAAAATCTCTGTGGATGAGAAGAACAATTATTTTTCGCACTCATTATGTAAACTGTAACACAAAATCTTCCAAGTAGCTTTGGTTTGTCATTCCTCTGCATCTTTTTCAGTCCACTTGTTGCAAACTGAAATCATAAAGGATGTTTCTTACCCTTAAATGATGCCAAGAAGTTCCTTCGGTGAACAGACTGTCACACCAAAGTAATCACTGCTGAATCTTCTCCTTATACATGCAGATTGGTAGGTGTGTCAAGTCTTATGCAACAGTCAACTCAGGTGATGAAGTGTTAGATCAGATTAAACCACAAATACAAGAAACAATACTGGGAAATAATAATGCAGCACCTGTCCCAATGTAGCACTTCAAATTATCTACCAATCAAATAATGAATTATATTTAAAGAGTGTCCAGCCAAATAGAGTTGATGTTAATTTCTAAAATCTTTGTACTAAATACTACAGATAATTAAAGCTGCAAGCAGCGATGATGGGCCCTCGCAACCCGTTGCACGTTGGGGTGTGTCACAACTGCAGATGTGTTGCAACTGTTGGGTGCCAGCAACAAGGCGTGCTGCTCCCATGGGGTATGTTGGGATTGCAACACTCACAGTTTCACAGAAATGGAGGGTGATCCCCTAATTAATGTCCAGAGCTTGCCGTTATTTTGGTTGTAAAACAAATGAGCAGAAGGTATGAGCCCTGAAAATTTGAATGCAGCTCCAAAATATGAACAAATAACTGTATTATCAATTTCACAGCTCCCCTTTCTGCTCTGCTTGGCTCAGCCGCTCTTTCTCTTTCTCTCTCTCACATGCTTAATCCACAGGAGAAAAATGACAGTGTGGATTAAAGCATTACTGGATTGTCTTCTGAATGTTCCAATGACTGGTGATGAAGATAGTTCAGAGGAGCAAATACAGAGCTATAGATGTGTACAAGTTTGTTTCATTATTATCTTCAATGCTTTGATATGTCCTATCAGTTTGTTATTTTCTCTCATTTTTATGGATAAATAGACAGATACAAACTTTGTAATGTGTTTTTGCTGTTCGTTCCTGTCCTAAATAGTGTCGTAGTATTTTGTATTATCACAAGATGACAGCATAGCCTTCATTTTGGTTCCATTAAGAGAAGAGGGACTTTTGAAACTTTCAACATTTAAAATGAAAGAAAAAATAGATTTGCTGTTGTTTTACAATATGGGTCCAAGAGGCTTAATTGTAGGTCCTGAGATGACATGCAAGCTTAAGCATTTTCAAATGCTTAGGGAATATGTGCTCTGGGGGATGATTGTTTTCAATATTGTAGGGGGCGCCACTGAGCCATTAAGCAAAGGCCACCCAAAACACCAAGGGCAGTCATCTCAGATTCTCACTGTGAATTTTTGTGCCAGGCTTCAAGACTCTACAAGTTTTTTCAGCCCAGGATAATTCTACTTCCTGTTTGCGCCGAAGAAAAATTCACCATGGCTATGCCCCTTTGAGTGACGAAAAGTGTCAATGAAATGTTCAACTTTGACATGTCTTCTTACAATATCTTTAACATGGAGGTGTTTGGATGAATTCCCCAAGAGGATTTTTTTTTAATTGTGGTATCTGCAATATGCTGATTTTTGACCACAAAAAATAAAAATGGCGGACTTCCTGTTTGTTTTATGGCCAAGGTCCAAGAGGCTTTTTTTGTAGATCTTTAAATGATTAATAAGCTCAAGAACTTTCAAAATCTTAGGTTAAACCTGCTGCAGGGGCTGAATTTTTGAAATATTGGGTACCACTGAGCCAAAAGGCCATGCCTATCCACAAAATCAATATCAATCATGTTGTTTTTTTCACTTAGCATATATTTAGCAAGTTTTAGGGTTCTACAAGAAGTTAAAGCTCTTCAAATTAGTACTTCCTGTTTCATTGTGAAGGATCCTTGGTTTTTGCAAATAAGTTACATGCAGACTTGTGAGCTTTACAAATCTGATTGCCCCAATGAATCGTCATGAATTTATTAAAACTTGACAGCATTATCTCCAGTTTTGGAGGAATTAGAAACAATTATACGATTAAAGTACTTCATGCTGCCAGCGGGAGGCGCTATGATTTAGAGAAAAACACTCCAAGCGGCACTTGTTCAGGCATGCAATTCCAATAAGCACACAAAATCTAGTTAAGATATGATGATGTACAGCTGAGATATAACAGATTGTGTTTGTATGGTGGGACGGCATTGCCAAAAGTGAAATTTACCAGGATGCCACGCCCCCGCCCTTTGATGAAAATCCGCAGATCTTTAATACTGGCATGCTGACATGATAAGATGTGGAAAACAGTAATGTTTGACAGAATGTGGGGTGATTTGGCCCTGCATGTTTCCGTGACAGCAAAATAAGATTTTTTGGCAAAATAGCTAACTTTGAGGGGCCGCCATGGCCATGGCTTTCGAGTAATGAGAAAACCCTGAATAGTTTTTGACCTAAGATCTCTCTTCTTACTCTACACCAAAGATCAAGTGGTTTGGATGGACGCCCTAGGACAAGTAGTCAAATACAACCCCTATGCCTCATTTTACAAAAAAATTCAAAATGGCCGACTCCCTGTTTGACTTACGATATGGGTCCAAGAGGATTTTTTGTGCATCCTGACATGAAGCATCTGCCCACACATATTTGAAAATCCTAGGTCAAACCTGCTGGAGGGCTGAATTTTTGAAATGTTGTAGGGAGCGCAATTGAGCCAATAGGCCACGTCCACCTACAAAATGAACATAAATCATCTCAGAAAGCCAATAGGATTTTTTTTGTCAAGTTTCATTGCTCTATATGTCTTATAATCGTTTGAAAAATCTACTTCCTGTTGCATGGCGAACAAAAAATCGCCATGGCCACGCCTTTAGATGTAGATCTTTGACCATCAAACATGTGTAAGATGAACTCCTTGGGAACTGCCTGAGCAAATTTCAGCATGATTTGTCCACCCATAAAGGAATCATGGAGCAAAAAATTCAAGTGAAGTAACTTCATTGTGCCAGAGGGTGGTGCTGTGCAATTGATCAAAATTTCATATATGAATGTGTTCTGGGTGGGACTGTTATCAAGCACATGAAATGTGTCTCATATACGAGGATGTATGCCAGAGTTATGGCTGTTCAAAAATTGATGGCGAGACAAAAAAGCAACTTTTTTGTATATCGCCCCGTAGAGGCCACACCCTCTGAAGAAAAGTCACAGATTTTGTACAGACATAAATCCACTTCTCTAGGCTGTCCTAACACAAATTTCATGTAAATATCTTCAAAGGACTTTGAACAGCGGCTTCTGCTATTAGCCTTGATACTCCCTGTCAGCACTAGGTGGCGCTATAACTGAAAAAAAATATAACCATATGAATGTGTGCAGGCATGGACCTTCCATTAATCCAGGAAGTTTGAGTCAGATTGGACAATGCATGGCTGAGTTATAAACAACTTCCTTTTTTCAAAAAATATGCAAATTTGAGGGCTGCCATGGCCACGCCTTTCGACTAATGAGAAAACCCCAAATAACTTTTCATCTGCCATGTCTCATCTACCTCTGTGCCGAAGTACAAGTTGATTGGACCAAATCTCTCAGAGGAGTTAATCCAGATATGATCCCTGGAACAAGGCAAAAATACCCCAATTTTCACTTATTTATTGAAAATGGTGGATTTCCTGTTGGAGATAGAATAGTCCCACTGGGTTTTTTGTAGATCTGCCCAAGACGCATCTGTCAACAAATTTTCATTAATTTACGACAAAGTCAAAGAAGGATGGCTTAACTTTTGAAACTTTTAGGGGGCGCTATTGAGGCAATTCTGAACTGGCATGTTGCAAACCAAGAAAATATCAAATTTGTCACAAGACTGGATGCACCTGCAAAGTTTCACAACTTTTTGAATATGTTAAGGGCCTCAAAAGTCCATGCAAACTTTCCATTTTTAGCGAAAACAATTAAGTCCTCGCACCCTTAGTGCTCGGGCCCTAATTAAGAAAAAACAGCTTTCATTTCAAAGGTGAGACCATCACAGCTGTCTTTATCACCTGTTTGGGAGACAGGATGAAATAGGTGGGTCACAGAGCTGGTTTCAGTGGGTCAGGAGCTGGTTTCAGTGGGTCAGGCATCTGGGCCTGCACAAAAAACTGGCAAAAAAGTCTGTAATGCACATAAGCCCTTAGTACAAAAATATCCATACATTTATGTATATTCCTATATTTATCCCAACATATTCATCTTTATCTTGTGATAACAAAGTGAGGTTTTACCATGATATTGTGTCATGTAATTGTATCATGTCATGTTGTGTTTTTATGTAGTATGGTGGCGTGTCTAGTCACCTCATGTCATGTCATGCCATATCGTATCGTACCATATTGTATAACGTCGTGCTGTGCTGTATCATGTAATATCATGTCATACCATATCGTATCATGTCTTATTGTATTATATCATGTTGTATCGTATCATGTCTTAATGTGTTGTATCATGTTGTGTTATGTCTTATGTCATGTCATGCCGTATCAATGAATCGTGTCTTATTGTGTCGTATCATATCATATCATGTCCTATTGTATCGTATCATGTCGTGCCATATCATGTAGTATCGTATCATGTCGTGTCATATCATGTCTTATTGTAACATATCCTATCGTATTTTATCGTATAATGTCATGTCGTATCATGTCATATCATGTACCGTATCGTGTCTTATTGCGTCATATCATGTTGTGTTGTATCATGTTGTATGGTACCATGTCTTATTGTAACGTATCATGTCGTGTCATATTATGTCTTATTGTATGATGTTTTATCATGTCATCTCTTATTGTAACATATCATGTTGTGTCTTATTGTATCATGTCTTATTGTAACGTATCATGTCATGTTGTGTTTTTATGTAGTATCGTGGCGTGTCTAGTCACATCATGTCATGTCATGCCATATCGTATCGTACCATATTGTATAACGTCGTGCTGTGCTGTATCATGTAATATCATGTCATACCATGTCGTATCGTATCATGTCTTATTGTATCGTATCATGTTGTATCATATCATGTCTTATTGTGTTGTATCATGTTGTGTTATGTCTTATGTCACGTCATGCCGTATCAATGAATCGTGTCTTATTGTGTCGTATCATATCATATCATGTCCTATTGTATCGTATCATGTCGTGCCATATCATGTAGTATCGTATCATGTCGTGTCGTATCATGTCTTATTGTAACATATTGTATCGTATTATATCGTATAACGTCATGTCGTATCATGTCATATCATGTCATATCATTAAGTACCATGTACCGTATCGTGTCTTATTGCATCATATCATGTTGTGTTGAATCATGTTGTATGGTATCATGTCTTATCGTAACGTATCATGTCGTGTCATATTATGTCTTATGAATCGTGTCTTATTGTGTCGTATCATATCATATCATGTCCTATTGTATCGTATCATGTCGTGCCATATCATGTAGTATCGTATCATGTCGTGTCGTATCATGTCTTATTGTAACATATTGTATCGTATTATATCGTATAACGTCATGTCGTATCATGTCATATCATGTACCGTATCGTGTCTTATTGCGTCATATCATGTTGTGTTGTATCATGTTGTATGGTACCATGTCTTATTGTAACGTATCATGTCGTGTCATATTATGTCTTATTGTATGATGTTTTATCATGTCATCTCTTATTGTAACATATCATGTTGTGTCTTATTGTATCATGTCTTATTGTAACGTATCATGTCATGTTGTATCATGCCATATCATATCATGTCTCTATGTAACGTATCATATCGTGTCCTATTGTAATGTATCATGTTGTGTCGTATCATGTCGTATCGTATCATGTCTTATTGTAACGTATAATTTCATGTTGTATCATGTCCAGGGCTTGTCATTAACTTTTTTAACACTGGTCACAGTGGCTACTTGTTTTTGAACAGTTATTAGCCACTGAGCATTACCACTAGCTACAGTTTTGTTGTTGGGAAACTACGTACTGTATGCCATATTGGGAACGTCTGGTATGAGACAAATTACATGCTCCACTTCCATTTTTGATGGATATTTAGTTTGATACCAATATTAAAACACTGACTGTTAATACAGCTGGTTTCATAAACATATCTAATTCTCAGTCAGACAAATCTACACCAGAGAATGCTGAGGTTGCGACACTGATAAATTCCACTGGCCAAAGTGGCTAGTTGGACTCAATCTGGTACCTGCCACAGCTGAAATCCACCTGCATTTGGCTAGTTGGCTGGTGTAAATGTCTAGCCCTGATCATGTCATATTGTATCATGTCTTATTGTAACGTATCATGTCATGGTTTATCATGTCGTATCATGTTGTGTCTTATTGTAACTCATCATGTCGTGTTGTATCATGTCAGATCGTATCATGTCTCTCTGTAACGTATTGTGTCGTGTCATGTTGTATTGTCTCATGTCTTATTCTAATGTGTCATGTTGTGTTGTGTCATGTATAGTATCATGTCTTATTGTTACGTATCATGTCATGTCCTCATGTCGTATCGTATCATGTCTTATTCTAACGTGTCATGTTGTCATGTCATGTATCCTATCATGTCTTATTGTAACGTATCATGTCGTGTCATGTCATGTCATATTGTATCATGTCTTATTCTAACGTATCATGTCGTGTCATGTCGTGTTGTGTCATATCGTATCGTATCATGTCTTATTCTAACGTGTCATGTTGTGTCGTGTCATGTATAGTATCATGTCTTATTGTAACGTATCACATGGTGTCGTATCATGTCGTGTCTTATCAAGTATCATGTCGTATCATGTTGTCTTATCATGTATCATCCCGTATTATGTTGTGTCGTATCATGTTGTGTCATATCATCTCCCGTTGTATCGTGTCATGTCATGTCATGTTGTATCGTATCCTGTCTTACTGTATCGTGTTGTGTCATAGTTAATTCCTAAAAAATAGAGTAAATAAAGCATATGCATACACGCTCTTCCAGGCTTTCCGTAATGATGTCTCTAAATCTGGAAATATAAATCATTTGCTTTGTTCCATTTAATGCCCAAACTCCAACAAAGCTATAGCACTTGCCATTTTTACACCGCATGTGTTTTTTGTTTAAATATAAAACAACTTTGTGCTCCCATTAAGGCCCATAGGTGTGGTTATCTTAAACAAGGATTAGTCAGTTGTTGAACAGTCAACAGTCAGTGTTCCCCTGCTGTTGAAAAAGCACATCAGTCAGGTAGTACAATGTGTCTACTGTAGGGTTTATTCTCAGGAAATTTATGGGCAACTACCTTTAAACTTGGTTAGATAACAACCTGGCACTTTTACGCCTAACCTGTTTGGTTCAGTTGAAACAAACTTTAGTGTGTTTGCCAAGTAGGAGCGGTTCATTTTCACTGGTATAAAGCTGTCAGTTAAACTCAGGTGTAGATCACATAATGAAACTGAGACTGCTCAGAAAAGGATGGTTAAAATGTTCTTATAGTTGTGGAACTGTCAATAAAAATGGTGAAAAGCAGTCAAAAAGTGGTAAAAATGTGTTATGAATGACAGAAATGGATTTAAGTGGCAAAAATTGGAGAAAAAAGTCGTGAAAAGCAATCATAAAGTGGCAAAAATTAAAAAAGTTATGAGTGACAGAAATTGATTTTAAGTGGTGAAAAATGGCAAGAAGTGGCAAAAATGGTTTAAAGTGTCTAAAAATGGCTTATAAAAGTCAAAATGGGGGTTTATGAGGCAAGAAAATGACAAAGTAGCAAAATGGGCAGTAAAGTGGTGAAAGCAGTTAAAAAGTGGCAACAATTGGTTAAAAGCGTCAGAAATTGATTTAAAGTGCAAAACTTGGCTTAATTTGAAAAAAAATTGGTTGTGACAGAAATTGATTTGAAGTGCCAAAAAAAAGTCGAAATAAGTAGTAAAAGGGGTTAAAGAGTGGCAAGAATTGGTTAATAAAGGCAATTAAAAGGGAATAAAAGCTCCAAATATGAACAAAAAAAATTGGCAAAATGTGCTGTGAAAATGGTGAAAGTGGTTAAGAAGTGGTAAAAAATTGGCTTAAAGTTGCAAAATTGGCAGTAGACTTTGTGAAAAGTGGTAAAAAAAAAAAAAAGCACCAAAATTGGGCTAAATGGGGTAAAACTGAGCAGCTCAAGTAATGAAAAGGGTAGCAGAAATTTGCAAAAATTTCATTTAAATATCAGAACCCAATAACTTGATACACTAAGCTTCAAAATGAAGTAACTGTAGCCAGGACACCAGCATCAATGCTATTGATAACACACATGTATTGATATCATCAATAAATCACAACTGGGGAGGGCCCATTTACTGGGTTTTCAGGGAACCAGCCAATTCTGTGGACAGGCCTGATCCCCTGTTCATTATCTGCATGCAGTCTTTCACCTCTCAGCCTCATCTCACCTTTCCAATACCTTGAAGTATAGGAAAATGAAACCTCTCTGTTTGTTAATTCTCCTCTCATGGGAAACTGGAGGGCCAAGTCGTGTGTTTGTTGTCCAAAACTACCTGTTGTTGTGTTGTTGCAACCAAAATTCAGAAGACATTATCTGCAGTGGATTACATAAAAAGTCTCATATCATTAACTGCCCAGATGACATATTTCATTGAAGGGAAAATGATAGTGGGTAGAGCATTTGATGTATTTGTTTACCTGAGCACAATCCAAGTTAATACAAAAAAGCTCTAGGCTGTCACCTCCATTAAATAGAAAAAAGAAAGTGCTATGCATCTTACGCCACGTCACATTCCCGTGCTTGTGCTCCTTCATTTGCATCCGTGCCGTGCCTGGTCCACCTCGTCCATCCGTGCCGAGGCCATGAAGCGTGCCACGCCGAAGCACGGAACGATTGCACTCACACTGGCCAAACGTACCAGACTTTAGGCTGAAACAGGCCCAGGCATGGAACGGATGGCCTAGTGTGAGCACGCAGTTACCAAATGAAAGGCATACATGTTTAAACAGGTGAAGTGTGAATCAGTAGTACATATATTAAATAACACTTTTTGGTCTTGATCTGTTGTATAAGTCCTGTGTGAAAACATGGGTCAAAGTCCACATATGCTGTTTGAAGGTGAAAAAAAGGATGTGTTTCACCTAATGACTAAATGTCATCTGCCTTACTAGTTTGTACCAGTTACAGCCAGTATATCATTCATATTTTAAAATCAGGTCTGTATTGTTAGTCAAATATTGTGTAATGCAGCAATTCCAAACTTGCCATAGCTGTTTGATGGTCCTTCTCTTCCAGCGCTGACTGAACATACAGCGCACAGATGATATGTAGCAGGAGCATCGCAGCAGTATTTGATCTAGAAAATAAAAAAAAAAATTGGTGGCTGTATCAGGTAACACTGTCATATCGCCTGGAGCATTACCTAACTAGCACAGGCATGTGGATGTTGATTACTGTTTACCCACAGAAGCTGCAGTCATGTGTTTTGCCATTTATTCAATATCCTAAAAGTTCAAATATGGCCATTTTTGTAATGAAACCTTTGTTTGCAAACAGGTCAAAATTGACTTGGATCAATTGTTAGGTTTTTCAGAGTATTTTTGCAGTGCCTTTGTCATTATGTTATCAATGCATATTTCAAGTTTTCTTGAAAATGTGTTTAACACAGGATGACTGTGATTATATATAAAACTTTTGCATGAATTACTGCATCAATGCAGTGTGACATGGAGGTGATCAGTCTGTGGCACTGCAGGGGTGTTATGAAGCCCAGGTTGCTCTGATAGCAGCCTTCAGCTTGTCTGTATTGTTGTGTTTGGTGTCTTTCATCCTCCTCTTGACATTTCTCCAGAGATTCTCTATGGGACTCAGGTCAGACCATTGGCTGACCAAACAAGCAAGTGATTAATCTGGCACGCCAGATGGATTTGTTTCACCCATCCATCTGGAAAACCATTCATACACAGTGTTTGGGAAAGGGCAGGGCCTTTGAAAAAAAACTTGGAGGGTGATTGGATGAACGTTCTGTCTGCCACATCTTTATGGGCCATTCAAAGCAACAAAACACGTGACATGATCTCCAGCGAGCTGTGCCCCTACCAAAGGAGTAAACTCCATTAGAGCTGCAAAACGCGAATCATGGCGACTGTAGACATCAAGACGTCAAGCTCTGATAAAACTGGCGCTTAAGCAGTTTTGTCTGTCTTCCACCAAAATTCCACCGGTTTCTTGTTGCTGCTTATGTCACATCTCTGCTGTGCCTGAAAGTTCTGCCCCTCGATGCTGATTGGTCACTTTCTACTAGGCCCAAACAATTTCAGATGGGAGCTTTGCAAGATGGATTTGCCGGTGAGAAACATGGAAATGGGCGTATGTATCCATCTGCTTTGCAAGGTTAGCAAGTGATACCATGGCCAGAAAACCACTTTCTGGCAGTTTTATCTTCACTGTGGGCAGGTGCTAAGTCTTGCTGGAAAAGGGAATCAGAACCTCCATAAATCCTCTCAGCAGATGGAGGCATGAAGTGCTCTGAACATTGGACCAACATCAGCGGATGACATGGCCCCCAAACCATAACTGACAATGAAAACTGAAAACACTGGACTTTAAACACCTTGGATTCTGCACCTCTCTGATCTTCTTCCAGACCTTGATTTTCAAATAATATGTAAAATTTACATTTATTTGAAAACAGAACTTTAGCCCACTAAGCAATGGTCTATTTCTTTTTTCCCTTAGACTAGGTGAGAGCAGATGATGTTTTCTGTAGTACAGGAATATCTTAAGATAGAAAGAGCATGACATTTGTAGCCCATTTACTGGACCCGTTCATGTGCCATGGTACGCTGACTCCAGCTCCATCCACTCCTTGAGAAGATCCCCTAAGTTCTTGAATCTGCTTTTTTTGACAGCCCTTTAAAGGCTGAGCTCATCACTGTTGCATTGTTTCTTACCACAATTGAGAGATCAGGCTCTCAGAACAGTCTAGACAGGTTGATCTGGAGACGGGTTTAAAAATATGACGCAGCTGTTTTAAGTGGACATGACACCTGTACATGCCAACTCCCAAAACTCTAAGGTTAAAAAGTCAGAAAAGGGACAATGCTGCCACCTACTGATTAAGAGGCGTTGTTACATCACAACAATGCAACATCTTTTACTTCCGTACCCTCCCAATGTGAGACATGTTTGCTGAGTTGGAGTTTCTGGCTGTGATTGTAGGAGCTCCTAAAGGATGCATAGTGTGTATTCTTCAACAGCGTGCATTGTCTTGCTATGAGGTTGACTCTCTGCTTTGTTCTGGCAAGAAGAGACCCACCATGCTACAGATTTGCAAGAATGCAGCTCATCTTTAAAATATTGAACACATTCAAAAGTGTAACTATATGTAGTGTGGTCTAGAATAGACACTTTTAACATGTTAAATGTAAGTCTATATGAGTTTAATGAACACTTTAAATTTTGCTGTGTATTTACTTTATTATTTTATAAAGTAAAAGAGTTTATAAATCTATACTGAGTTTTAATAATTCAATCAAAATGCATCATTTATTTCCTAGGAATTAAAAAATATCTCAGTTTGATCAGTATTTCTGTTTAGAATTTATATCACTTGGTTTGTGTTTTTTTTTTTTTTTTTTTTTGTGATTTCTTAAGTTTGTTTTACAGGTTCATGCTCTGGTATTGATTTTAAACTTATTCAAGTCACTGAAAGTGTATTTAATGTAACTCTAATCATGCTTTTTAAAGGCACTTTGCTGCCACCTGTTGATTAACAGGTGCTATTACACCACATAAATCAGAAAACACACCATAAATCTTTTGATTCAATAATTTTTTTTTCATTTCTACTTTCAGATATAATTTGGTCTTTCATATTTTATCTTAAACTTTCCTTACACAATTTTTTTTCTGTATTTCAGAGTTTAGGCCTGATTCTGGAGGGAGTGGGCTGGCTCTAGCTGTGAGAGATCTGCAGTAATGAGTGAAAACTGATAAAGAAGGCTAACAGGAATCAGTTTTGATACCACTTCTGATTTCCAGGACCTGTAATGTGGACAAGTAGTCTTTAAGCACGCCAAACAGCCAATGCACATCACATTGTGATAAGTTTCTGTAAGGTTGGACATATAACTTGAACTGAGCTGCTAATAACTTCGATCCACTGCCCTTGATAACCTTAGGGTGGCAGTTCTCTGTTCAGCTGACAGGTGCTCGAGAAAATAACACAATATTGAAAAAGTCTATCTTGTTTAATGCTTTTAATTGATATCTTTTGTTCTTTATAGTTGTGAAGATAACTCTTAAAAAGAAAACACAAAAATATTTTTGTAGTTCTTATTATTTTATGCCCCAAAGAATAAACACACTTTACTGTAATTATGTGATATGATCACTTTCTCTTCCATTATACAGAGAACAAAAATGCTCCAGACCATTTAGACAAGGAAACATCTCTGATGCATTACAAATCAAAGTAGCAACATCAGTCATCCATGACAAGAATCTCCTCTGCTCCTAGAAATGAGATACTGTAACACTTCCAAATACCACTGGTTTCCATAGAAGACCAAACAGACAGTTCATATAAAAGTTTAATGTTGCATTTATGTATTGCCCTTTTTACCGCCAAATATAGATCATAAAAGGAGACATTGATACAAAAGTTATAAGTCATTACAATAGCATGTCATAAGGCACAGTCTACATCTTTAGCTTTAAGGCAAAGTCATATTTTTCCCTGAGTAATATTTTGATTGGATGCCCTGTGTGATCAGTGACAGATGAAAATTTAAGACATTGACTAAGTAGTGTGTGAATTAAAAGAAAACCCATAACCAAGCCCACCTATCTTTTAAAAGCTGTGTGTGAATCAAAAGTGAGCAAGCAATGATTAGATGCATTGTTTATTTCCCTTTTTCACTTTGGATAAAGTTAACTTGGATTGCAGAGAGAAACCAGCTGATGAGGTCAGCTTCCTCTTTAAACAGCTACACTGTTTTCCACCAGAGTTGGGTTCATGTACGTGTACGGGAGATCCAGACTCTCGTTTCTGTTTTTGATGATCACACTTTGCACCTCCAGATCTCCTTGGAAAGCCTTTATCAGCTTGCAGGGAATCTTCTCATAGAACTCTTCCTCTGGGTACTGGCCAAGAGAGACCTGATGACACCAAAAACATGACTGATGTTACAATGTAATGAGTTTTCATTCAAAGAATGGATTTTTTTTGCCCTGAGAACAGCCAAGGTAATTTTAGAGCTAAAAGTAAGCTTTACCAAAAAAACAAAGACTAACTAAAACTGTATAGTGCTCTCACAAAACTAACTAAAATGATATAAAAATAGAGACAAATATCCTTAGTTTTAGTCTTTGACACAGCCATACTGACTTGCACCTACAACCAAGTCTGGGGTGAGTAAAATTGCCTGACCTGACTGGTTAAGACTTCACACAGTAGCAGTTTTATGTCTGGAGTTGTATTCAAACATCATCGTTATGTAAATAAAATGGTAAGTGAAGAACAGCCTGTTTTATTATCTTTTTAAAAATCTACGACACTCAGCAGGGAGTCTTCTCATAGAACTGAGAAGACATCTATCTGTAAAAAACTAAAACTAACACAAAAACTAAACTAAAATGAAGCATTTTTGCCAAATAATAACTAAAGTAATCTAACACACAGCAGTCAAAACTAATAAAAACGAAACTGAAGTTGAACACACAAAGTGAAAACGGAAAAAAAAAAAAAATCCCAAACTATTATGACCTTGAGGACACATTGCAATCAAAGAAAGTATTATTTATTTTACTAGTATACACTGCATATTCAAATATGCTGCATATGAATTGACATTATTAAGTAGGCGTTTACTAGATTTTCCTGTTTTGTTTGACTTGTAGTATGTTGAGCTGGCCTCAGTATAATTTTGTTTCAAATACATATTGACCTACTTTACTCACACTTCTTTGATTCATGTAGCTTTCCATGAGGATTTGGGTACTTACAAAGTCAGTGGACTGTTTGCTGAGAAGATGAAGGACGGCCATCCCATGAACTGTCACGTTGACATCAGGGAGCGTCTCCAGTATGGTGGCCTCTGTAGTTTTTCCTTTGGTGGTTGGTGGAGGAAGTTGCATGGAGATGGGAGTGTTGGGCATCCAGGCACCAAAGTCAAACTGCAATGAACAAGAAGGTTAATCACTGACATCTTCTGAAACATGAACATGCTGATAATAATATTAAAGCCAGGCTGCAAAATCCAAATGGAGTGTTTTAGTCATGAGAGCAGCACTAGGCTCACAGATTGTATTTTCATTCCAATGATCCACACTGAAATATTTCATGCAGTCATGGTAAGATATTTCTTTTCTTGATTTATGTTTGGGTGATTTTTTATGCTTTCATTTTTGGTGCTGTTTCTATAAATGTATATCTAGCGAGGTTTTTTATTAAGCAAACATATGAAAGATAGAAATATCTGCACAATATGGTGAATTTGTCTGATCAAGCAAATGCACACTTCTCTGCCCATCACTGCAACACACACAGTGCTGTGGAGCATGCTCAGTAGGTCTCTCTTGTTGTTTAGTAAACGATGTTTAATATGGTACCATTATCATGTGTACAAAAACTGTAGATTTAAAACAATATCAAGACATTCACCTGTCCAGAATTCACAGCAGAGTGCTGCACAGAGCAGGTGAAGATCACCATGGTGACAAACTTGACCAATGCCCCCACTGTGGTAAAGCTCTGAGGAATTCCTGAGGATCAGAATGAATTAGCCATGTGATGTTCAGATGTTCTAAATGACTTGATTATATTGGTAAATTTAAATGAAGACAGAAAATACCTGTGTCTTCATTGGAGAGGAAACCCTGGACAAAAATGTCTGAAATCCACTTCTGCAGCTCAGTGTCTTTCTGGACGTCAGCATCACTCTTGTAATAGTAGTTCAGGATTCCCTTCACAAACCTTTAGAAACATGGAGAAGTTCTATCAGGACCTGTTTAGTTGACTTATACATTTGTCATATATGTGCACTTGCAGCTTAGCTCTGAATGAGACAGACTCTGAGCGTGTTAAAGCTCCATCAGTGATGTTGGAGTAGGACTTTTACCCTTCTTAAAAGACTGCTCTGTAGTATCAGTAAGAAAATGACATTTAGGGTCAAAATATCCATAAAGCAATGTACACATGCATCTCAAATGATGAGACTATCATGAAAAAGTGCCATGGACTGATTGCCTTCACGTCATGTTGCATAAATGCAATAATTCAAGCAAAAGGAGCTCCAACAACTAATTAGTGCACTGAGGAACATGATTTTCCAGAAAGTCAACATTCCTGTATTATAAATCCTATTATTGATTGGAGTTTTGATATTTTGAGATGGTGGATTTTTAATTTTCATGACCTGTAAGCCATAATCATGAAAATAAAAACAAAAAAAGTCCAGAAAATGTACACTTTGTATAAGATGAATGTAGAATATACAGTATGTAAGGTTTCCTTTTTTTAATTAAATTATGGGGAAACATGAACTTTTTTATGATTTTCAAAAATTTTCAGCTTCAGCTGTACATCATCACTCTAACTCATGATGAAAATACAGGCAAAGCAGGATAAAAGAGACGTATATCTTACTGAATTAATTAAAACATCATGGATGATCATATGATCATCTAACTGTATATCAGTTATTGCTGCAAAGCTGTATCATGATATTATTGTCACCTAGGGCCATGCGTCTTGTGTCCTGTCCTGTCTTGTCTCAAAGTCTTGTGACTTACCCTTCAATCCCCTTTCTTATGCAGCATTTTGATTTCTTTGTGCTTGCCATATGATATTTATTTTGGTAGAAGACTGTACGAAATACCTCTTTGTGTTGGTGTATTAGCCTGTGCTACTGTGGGCAGTATCCCATTGAGGTACGGAGCTCTCCTAAGAGGCAGCTCAACTTCCACTTCCACTTCATTCAAATAAGCTGACGGCCAAAATCAGCTGACATCCATAAGGCTGTGTAAACCTTGGGGTCATCTTAAGACTGAGCAAAAAGTCTAGTGACCAGACTAGGGGAATTTTTAACAGAAGTGAAAAGAATTTCAGTCACTGATCAAAAGCAAGGATCCTGAAATCCTTCATGAACTGTACAGATGAAAACGTATAGTTCTCACTAAATAAGACGGAAAGGCAGATGCATTTGCAGACCAAAATATCAAAAATATATTAATGTTAAAAATGTTTAAAGATTAGACATAAATGTTGAAAATGTGATTTAATTTTTTTTATCAAACTGATTCTTTAATTGGGTGGGGGTCCACAAAATGAATAATTTCTCCTTAGGGGAGGCTCACACAAGTGCATTCCTCTCCCACACTTTGAAACCCCCTGTGCTAGACCAAACCATGATTTCTACAACCCCCTTTACAACAGTTTTACCCTTACTGACTTCTGCTTTATATTGTATACCATTGCTATGGTATGTCACTATGATTTTGTTGAACTTGCTCTATAAAATTCAGAAAGACAACTGAATAGAGTACTTGTGGATGATATCCCAGAGCTTGAGTCCATCATCCCTGTAGTAGTAGTCTGGTAAAGACTCTAGCCCACGCTCAGCGATGTTGTCTGGTATGCAGAGGGAGCTGTAGGTCAATGAGGCCATTGATCTATTCAGGATGGTGAACTGGCCCTCTCCACCACAAGCTGCATACTAAAGACCAGCCAATATAAGGAATATTGTTAGAGACATATAAAAAGCAATGTTAAGGTAATAATCTGCTTATCTTTCCCTACATGTGTGAATGAACCATCCTTAGAGATGAGCAGGTTTCGAGCCATGAGGTTGATCTGCAGGGTGTAGCGAGTGTGAGGGATGAGGAGCTGAGGGAAAAGTGAAAGTCCGTCAGTAACACTGGTTCTTGCTAAAACATTAGAGGTCTGTTACTTTAACTCCAATCAGTGGTGTTAAATGCTGAGATGTACCTTGTACAGCGGGTGCACCATGGGCACGTTGCGCAGCAGAGACACAGCAAACACTTCAGCCAACAGATGAGTGCGCAGCAGGTGCACGTTGAGTTCATGGTAGTTGAAATCGGCACTTCGCACAAAAATCTTGGCCAACAGCCAATCATATTCAGAATCAGTAGGGAAGAAGATGGGGTTGTCTTCTCCTGGAGTCTGCTTCAGCTGTTGGAGAGGAAGGCAAAGATGTGGTTCATTTAGTTAATTTGATTCATTAAAAACGCTGGTTATATAATATCATTCATAATGCTGGGAATGTGGTGGATTTCATGAACAAGGGTTGGCCTGAAGTCTGAGTTTGAACAGTTTCAGAGGGAAACTTTCAAACAAAGAATGAGGAAGCCTGGGAGACTCTAATACTTTTTAAGGCCTGATGGACACCTAATTAGAAAACAAGGTATGTTTTGTATATATTTCTAAATAATTGTGCATATGAATTTTTGCTTTAATAGTGCTGTAAAATTAATTTATGCAAAATAATATTGCAGCTGTTATTATTTTTCGTACTATAAATGCACCATCTTAATTTCTAATCGTTGTTTTCCTATTACAGTCTCTTACCTGGATAGCTATTGGCATCAGCTTGTCATCAGGTCTTTTGTGGAACAGGACCAGAGGAGCCATCAAGTACTGCTTCTTCCCATTAATGGTGTTTGTTTCCACTCCATCCAGGAGCTTGTAGTCACACAGGTAGATGTTGCCATTCTGTTTGAATATTTTAAAAATGAAAACTGATTTTACCCTCATGCAGAGTTGATGAGTTACAGAAATGCAACTTATGAATGCATATTTGAGGCAATGTATCATTTTAAAACTATGTGCATCTAAAATCATTACATCACCTTCAGTTCCTCATCCAGCCTATGTGGACCCTGGAGGAAGATCATGTAGTCTTTGACAGGAAGGTTCTCAGGGAGGACTGAACAACGTTTGATCAACATGGGGTTGACACCATTCAGAAACTGGTAGGCGAAAAATTCATCCTCCTTCCAGTGTTTCTGGACATAGACTGAAAAAAGAAGGGAATTAAGGAAAATAGATGGTATGACTTAAAGCAAGAAATGGATTGTGAACTAAACAAACCACAAGTCTCCTCTATGTCGGTTTTTGGTTAAATCTAAACCCGTCCTCAGAACATCAAACATAATTTGCCCTGAGACATCACACTGGAAATGTGAATATGTGTCCACACCTGAATATCTTTTTTTCTCTGTTTTGTTTTCACTTTTTGTTTTTAATTTTAAGTTTGTTTTATTTTGTTTTTAATACTGTGTAGATTGTATTTGGTGAAAATGCTTCATTTTAGTTTCTTTTTATTTCCTCCTGAATGAGAACCAAAAGAGCCAGAAACAGTTAACATTATCCAATTTGAAATGAAATGAATATGGGCTCCTCTTCACTTTTCTTTTATTTATTTAGATATGATATTCAAATATAACTCAAGGGCCATAATTACCATTTTGTGGAGTCTCAATCAGTTTGGATAATTCTACCCCAGGCCAGGATGGCTGGGAAAGGATCTTGGTTGGCTCTTTTAGTATGAAAGGTTAGAGTAAATACTATAATTGACATATGTTGTAGAACATGGACACACATGCTATAAACTGTATCATGTATTTGAATGAGCTACACTATATTGCCAAAAGTATTCACTCACCCATCCAAATAATTGAAGTCAGGTGTTCCAATCACTTCCATGGCCACAGGTGTATAAAATCAAGCACCTAGGCATGCAGACTGTCTCTACAAACATTTGTGAAAGAATGGGTCGCTCTCAGGAGCTCAGTGAATTCCAGCGTGGTACTGTGATAGGGTGCCGCCTGTGCAATAAGTCCAGTCGTGAAATTTCCTCGCTCCTAAATATTCCACAGTCAGCTGTCAGTGGTATTATAACAAAGTGGAAACGACTGGGAACGACAGAAACTCAGCCACGAAGTGGTAGGCCACGTAAAATGATGGAGCAGGGTCAGTGGATGCTGAGGCACATAGTGCGCAGAGGTCACCAACTTTCTGCAGAGTCAATCGCTACAGACCTTCAAACTTCATGTGGCCTTCAGATTAGCTCAAGAACAGTGCGTAGAGAGCTTCATGGAACGGGTTTCCATGTCCAAGCAGCTGCATCCAAGCCATACATCACTAAGTGCAATGCAAAGTGTCGGATGCAGTGGTGGAAAGCACGCTACTTATGGTGTGGGGTTGTTTTTCAGGAGCTGGGCTTGGCCCCTTAGTTCCAGTGAAGGGAACTCTGAATGCTTCAGCATACCAAGAGATTTTGGACAATTCCATGCTCCCAACTTTGTGGGAATAGTTTAGGGATGGCCCCTTCCTGTTCCAACATGACTGTGCACCAGTGCACAAAGCAAGGTCCATGAAGACATGGATGAGAGAGTTTGGTGTAGATGAACTTGACTGGCCTGCGCAGAGTTCTGACCTCAACCTGATAGAACACCTTTGGGATGAACTAGAGCGGAGACTGAGAGCCAGGCCTTCTCATCCAACATCAGTGTGTGAGTTCACAAACGTGCTTCTGGAAGAATGGTCAAAATTCCAATAAACACACTCCTAAACCTTGTGGAAAGCCTTCCCAGAAGAGTTGAAGCTGTTATAGCTGCAAAGGGTGGTACGACGTCATATCAGCGTTTCTGCTAGACTTTTTTGTCCCCGGTCAAAATGACCGGCAGTCCTCAAAAATTCCGGCCATTTAGAACAACTATCAGACATTTGCTTTAACATTATTTTGCTGCATTAACAGCAGCAAAACGCACAAGTCTGATATTCTGTGATACATCGATACATACAAGTCTGCGCTAAATGGGACTGAGGACACATATTTCCAGCCCTGGCCCAAAACCGAGACAGTAGAAACTGAGCCAACAGTAAACCTGGGTAATTATTACCCTGTTATTACAGACTGGTAGACACATACACATGATTAGACCCTAGAAATGACTGCACAAAGACTTTCTCTTATTTTTCTTTGAGTAAGTGGTTTAACGTATCAAAATGAAAGCTGTGCGCTTTTCCTCACACACGCAGTCAGTTACACAATATACGCCCACGTTAAACTCATAAACAACAACAGTTAGTAATGTTAGCCTGTTAGCACATTGGCTGCTACCATAACTTAGCAGCTTACAATAGCCAAATACCATCCCCCATCGACAACAACGAAGCATCCAACCACATAACACACAAAAGTAATCTGTTTACTGGACACTGCGTTAGAACTCTGCGTTTCAAATGAAAAGTCCTCCCGTCAGTTGCTAATATCAGTCCTCATGATGATATAACTACAGTATAACCTCTGCTGAAGCAGTAAATCCAACCATCCTGGTTTATTTGGACTAGTCCCAAAAAGACAAAAGCTCCACAGTAGATAGTCCAGTCCAGTCCTCCTCTCATTGATGGCTTATCCAAGACTACTTCTGCCAATTAGCAAGGACATCACGAGCATTAGCAACCAGCTATGGGGAAGAGAGACAGAGCCTTCATTATAAGCTCCAAGCGGTCCATGCAGTTCTGCATGATGTTATTCTGTGTTGACTACAATCCAACTTTATCTGAGGATTGGTCAGAGGTAGATTTATTGAAGTCCACTACAACTCTGCTCAGCGTAGGCCTCTCTCTCTCTGCTGCATCAGTGTTCATGACGCTCAGCTATACAGTTCCCTTTGTTTCAGCCTCTTCATTACTCGCAGTGATGACACAAAATCCCTCCATACCGCTGATGATATTAAGCCTTTGGTTAACCAGGAAAACTTCACTTAGATTAAAATTCTGCTTTACGAGAAAGTTCTGGTCAAACTTTCCCTGCATAGTCTCCAGCAGTGCTGAGCCTGTCAGAAAGATAGACTTGGTTTGACGTCATCTTGCATACACAGTTAGCCATGTGCTTGGCGTCTGAGGAGACAAACAACCCCAGCACCGCAGGACAGTGGGTGTAGTAAGATTAGTCTTTTAGTTTATATTAAAGCATTCTCGCAACATACCTTTTAGGTTATACAAAATGTAATATGCTAGTGTTATTCAGTATTTCCTTATCTGGTCATTGGCAAGTTTTCTGCCACACATTTTACTGGTTATATTTTTATCTGCCAGACTTCCGCCCTTTTTACCGGCCAATGACCGGCAAATGCCGGCTAACGGATACTCAGCGTCATATTAAACCCTATGGATTAAGAATGGGATGTCGCTTAAGTTCATATGCCAGTCAAGGCAGGTGAGCGAATACTTTTGGTAGTGTAGTGTAGAAACAAGCTCACTGAAGATGAAAATCAACTTGGGTTATTGTTTGCATGAAACTTGGCTGTTTACATGAAACTGAAACAACAAAAGGACAAGAACAGATTAAGTTGGCAGGACAGTGTGAATAAATTCTTGATGCATGTGTATAAATGTGATCTGATCACTTTATGTTGCATGCATGTTAACAGTGTATTTGGAGTCCCCAGTCAGAATGATTTTAAATGAACTGAAGAAGTCTTGCACATTAAAGCATTGCTATTATGAGTCCAGATTAGATGAACTGTTCCAAAATCAGGTGATTTTTTTTTTTAACATAGGTGGGCAGCCCATTGTGAAGCTGCATGAATTAGTAGTTAGACGGATGATAGAGTAGTACCTGATGTGTCGTTGTGGTGGCAGCAGAACACCCCATAGATACTCTGCATATCAGTCCACTTCTCTGTGTTATCAGCCAGTCCATCCAGTTTCAGGTCAATCAAGCTAGAAAACAGAATCACAAAGCTGTCTTTAATAGCGCTGATTAACAGTTAGGGAAGGGAAGTAGGTATGTAGTCTTAAGATGGTAGATTTCTGACTGAAATAATGGACTTCACCCTTGAACTGCTGTGAAGTCAAACTCTATTTTCTTGGTGAAGGAGAAGTGGACCTCCAAAGGCAGAGACTGAGTGTTTTCTGCCTTAATGCAGTGGGGAATTCCATCCGCATACACCTCCCATCTAGGACAAAAAAGGAGCTTTGCAAGGTGGATTCGCCAGTGAGAAACACAGAAACAGGAGTATCCATCTGCTTTGCAAAGTTATGTTACCATGATATAAATGCACTTGTGTTGGATCATTGGCACTAGTGCTGGCATCCTGGCTAAAAGACACATTCATTTTGGAGCTAAAAAGTGTGTGTGACATTTCACTTACTCATTCATGACACTTTCAGACCCCTTTTCATCACTGTTTCCACCCATTTTTTGCCACTTTTAACCCATTTTGCAGCTATTAGCAAATTCTGTCCCTGTAACCCAATGTTGCCACTTATAAGCCATTTTTGGCATTTTTTAACCACTTCTCATCATTTTTCCCGGACCATTGTTGTCCCCTTTTGCCTCTCTTAGCCCATTTCTGCTGCTGTGTCTCTTTTAATTCATTTTTGCCACTTTTTAACCACTTTTCAACATTTTTTCCTACCCATTTTTGCCCCTGTTTGCCTTGCTTAGCCCATTTTTGCTGCAGTCTCATTTTGTCTCTTTGAACTCATTTTTGGCACTTTTTAACCACTTGTCATAATTTTTTCCTGACCATTGTTGTCTCCTTTTGCTCTTAGCCCATTTTTGTTGCATTCTCATTTTTTCCCTTGAACTCATGTTTGCCACTTTTAACTGCTTCTCACTCTTTTTTTCCTTTCTTAGCCTATTTCAGCTGCAGCTAGCCCATTTTTGCAACTTTAATCCATTTTGCCACTCTTACTTCTTTTCCACTTTTTCACCCAATCTATGCCACTTTTAACCCCTTGAAGCCCATTATCTATTATATCATATTTGATAGACACTTTATGAGACCTTTATCTAATCAAAATGATCAATAAATTACTTAAAACCATTTGAATACAACCAGATAAACTAGAAAAATGCCCTCAAGTGGATTAACAGTTGCCAAAAACACCTGATGTATCAAATGTGATACAAAAAGTGACAATTTTATGGCAATGTTTTTTTTTGAATTTTGGTAGAAGGTTAGGTCAAGTAAATTCAGTTACAAAAATGAGAATTTTCTGGCTATTATTTGAGATATCAGGCTTAAGGGGTTAACCCATTTTCCCAAATTTCAGCCTTTTTGCCTTTTTTTTGCAATGAATGAATCAATTTTCCCTTAAAGGTGTTTCACTTTGATGTGCCCCCCTTATGAGCGTCCCTGTTAGCAACAACAAAAAGAGGCTGAAAGTCCAAGTTCTGTACTGTTGCTAGTGGATGCACAAACTGCAAACACAAATGGTACCAAAAGAGGCATGCAGCTGCACAGATACTGAACTTTGAGGATTTTTCCAAATGCAATAGAAGTGGTCAAGCAGAAGGACAGTTTAAAACTTTTTTCCCTTGAAAAAGTCTTAATAGAGACTGTAATCTTCTTGGTTTTAAGGTAGTTTTTCAAACCTATAGCCAGTCCCTGCAAACATTCACATCAATGATGTAAGCTCACTTGTGAAATTTGCTTTTTTTTGGTCCTCTGCCAGTTTTTCCAAAGTTTTTCTTCCAATGGGAAAACATCTGACCAATCAAAACACACTCACTGCTAACTGAACTAAATTTGACCATCTGCTCTGATGTATCTGTGTACCAGTGAATAGAGCAAGACAACAGCGTAGGCTTTTGCCATGCAACTGTTTTTTTTGTGTTTTTTTTTAATAGAATGAACATAATTTATTTAGAAATCACATCGCTCCTGCCATTTAAAGATAGGCCTGTTAAGATTTGCTTTCATACAATTTGCTATTTTGTGCCATTTATTTGTATCACCGTTGGCGTGCAAATGCCTTTTTGCTTAACAAAATAAATGTATTAATTGAAAAGTTTAACAGCTTGGCATGCAGGTTTGTTTTAAAGGTATTTAATGAAAAAGCTTTCAGTGCTCACTGATAGTCCTCCTCTCGCTGCTTCAGCTCCTTTTCTCGAGCATACTTGCCAAGAGCATGGGTGTCTTCAAAGACCAGTAGAGCTTCAAGAAACAATCAGATTAACTTTCTCAAATATACAGTGCTGAACAAATGTATTAGACCACCTGTCATATTTGTCTCAGAGACCATCCAGCATCATGAAGTGCTTTAATGCGGATTCTTTCATTTTCAGTGAGCTCTCCATGTTTTACCATTTTGAACAGGAATGAGGAATTTCCAACTGAATTCACCTTTTGATACCCAAATTTTGGCTCATTGGGCTTCTCTGAGAAGTCAGAAATTAATCAAACATAACATTCAACCACTAAAAAGAATTTTTCTGTTCAGAAATGCAAGTAAATAACTATAATTTGAAATATTATCAAGAAATAATAATGTGCTTTATTTTTTTCTGTGTTTTTTGTAAATCAGTAAATTTGAAAATTCATGGATAACAGTAATAATTATATTTTAGCATTAAAAATATCATTTCAGTTAAAGAGCTTCTACATATTGGTGTATTAACCATTGCAGAAACATAAAAAATGATTTTGGTAATTACCAGTGCTGTTGATTTAGGGCAGCTGTGGCATAAACCTTACTTTGGGTGGTGGTCTAATAAATTTGTTAAGCACGGTACATACAGTAAACAGACATGATTCATGCTTTACAATCTGTTTTTAAAGGGGACATATTAAAAAAAAACAAAACATGTTTTTGCATTTTCATACATATACTTGGGTATCCAAAAATGCCAGCAGTCTAAAAACACAACCTCTGGTGTTCCCCTAAAGTTTTGAGCTTCCTTATACGGCCACATCATAATAACATCCTACTCGCCTTATCTCCACTCTCAGCCATTGCTCATGTTTTGCTCCTTTGCATTTAGAGGCACAAATCAAAACTACTGTTCTAGGTCAGTGTAGGGGTGCACCGATCAATCGGCGCTGATTTCCTTAATTTTGGGGGATCGGCGATCGGCCGATACTTACATATGAAACCGATCTTATCCACTGATCTTATCTACCTCTACCTACTTAAATGTGAAAAATGAAAGGCTAAAGGAACTGATATACAGGGGCACCGAAAAGGGGAGAAAAAGGAGAAGGATTCTAGGGGCCCATGATTGACAGAGGCCCAGAGAGGCCCCTAATACAGTTATAATACTGACAAAATAATATGACACACTAATTTTATTTGTTTTGGAAAAATTTCTCAATGATACAGCCTCATATATGTATTTTTTCACCACGAATCTAATGCCATCACCTGTGAGTCTACAGTGTTGGAGATATATTAGACCTGCATGTGGGGCTACAAGAGGGAAGACAGTGAGCAGTGGAGTACTGGTAGTAAAATCAAATTTTCCTTTGTTATTTTTAGTCAAATCACTTAAAACACCTTTAAGTAAACAAAATGGTGAGGCCACCTGAAATGGTGATTATGATGCTATTACTAATGGTATTAAATTATAGGAAATACTATATAATGTGTATAATGAGTCTACTTTAGTTAGTTTAACATCTGCTGCTTATTTGTTATCATGATTATTATTTATTTTATGTATTTTAATTGTTTTCTTATTGCATCTTGTTCTATAGATGATAACATTCAAATTACAATAAAACATAAAAGGCATATGGCCATTTTGTTTTTGATGGTGTTTTTAGCTGAGATTTTATTTGTTTCTCCACAGAATATAATTGCAGTTCATTTTAGTGGAAGAGGTTATTTTGTATTTGAGTGTTGTATTTTCAGGTAATTAATCTTAAGATAATTTCATGTTCAAGTATTTAAAGAAAGAGATGGGTTTTTGATTATACAGTATCAGTCTTGCAGCAAATAATTTTATCTAAATGAATTTCATTGTATTTTCAGTGCTTCCCCTACCAAGTAACTGTCATGTTGTTCTTTTCACAAATATGGGATAATCAAAAATATCATTAAAATGCATAGTTTTATGTAAAACAGAATCAAAATGGCCTACTTAGATTTCTTTTCATGGGGTCAAAAATCCCTGGCAGCACCCCTGCTGATATAGTTTAGTAGTTTGGACTAGGAATGGGCGGTAATACAATAATACTGTATACCAGGGTATTAAAAAACAGCCACGGTATTGCCTCAATTACGGCCATTAAGACGGGACCATGTGATGAGTACAGTTTTGTAAACAAATGTCTTGAAAACATGTGTCCCTCTCCACCAGCAGCACCACTGCCAGTCTGTGAAGATGCTTTGACATGATAAAAGAAATCCTGCTTGTGATTTCATTTCAATTTGGCAAATGACGAAGGCACTCAGAGCTATACCGGAGTATGTAAACTCGTGTCTGCACGCAATGGCCCGGCTCCCATAGCACTGGCCCAGCGGTGTGCTCCTCGCTAAAATCATTGTTAAAGTGCACTGCTGGTTGTACTGTGATCCACGGTATCGTGAGTTTAAAAAACACGCTAATTCTTCTTTCTGTGTGTAGATGAGTGATGACAAATGTTCACGTTTAGGCTATTAATAACCACAGGTGCTAGGTGCTGCAGCAGCAAAGTCGAGCATAACTATCCCATCAACAGATTTTAAAAACACCTGAACTTTTCTTAATGTAGCAGAGAGAATCTGAGTGCAGATGCTGTGAGCTGTGCAGCCTCTCAAAAGTAGGTCAACTCCTCCCCCTCCAGATTGGCAGAGCCTACTTAAGCCACCTGTGGCAGGTTAGCTGCCTCTTTCTCCTTTGTCTTTGCCTGGTGGCTGCCACATGGTCAGACCTGAGGTAGGTAATGTGGCCTTGGTAATTTTAGTCTGTAGTTTACTTTGAGTTTAAACCTTTTAATCATTAGTCAAATTGTGTTTGTTTTAGTTTCCTTCCTGGTTGTGCACTTTTACCTGGTCATCTTGGTGTCCACTGAATCAAGGTTTGTTAACTTCTAGAACATTGTTGAACATATTTGAATTGTTTCAATGGAAGTTAACATTTTTATCTGTCTTTTGTAGTGGTGTTAAGCAGGATCAGCGGACAGCTGGGTAAATGTAGCTACCTGGGCAGGTATGAGAAGCTGCATATTGTCAACAGGAAGTGTCTGAAATTACATCTTTTGACAGTGTAATGATTTTGGTTTTTTATTTCAGACACGATCAGCTGCTGTTTTGTCTTGTTTTGTCCACTGTTTAGCCCACTGTTTAGCCTTTAGTTTTGCTGTAGTTTGCTTGTTCTGTTTTGGCAGCATTTTATCAAATTGTCATTAAAATAGGCCTTTTTAGCTGGACCAACTGGTTTTATATAGGTTTTAACTATTTCTTTTGTGTAACTTTTTCTTTCTTGTCCCTTACAGTGCAGTGGTTGCTGGCTAGCGGTGGAGGCTAGGCACTCTGGGTGGTTCCCTGCACCCTTTTGTTGTAGTGATAGGCGGTAATACAATAATACTGGGACACAGTAGTCTGCACCTGTTTGCCGTGTTTTGCAGTGAGTTCACGTGTGGTGGGTAAGTGCACTCCTGGGACACTTCCTTTGGTAGACTGCCTCCCTCTTGCTAGCTCCCACTCACTCCCCCTTCCCTTTTTGTTGGTTTGAGCCACTTTACCTGGAGATGTTTTATTAATTAAAGACCAATTGTTGAAAAGAATAAATTGTAATAAAATTTTGATAAATCCTTTCCATAAATTTGACTTAAAATTCATTTCCAATTACTAACTCTTTTCTTCCCACAGCCACTTCCAGTCCCATTAATATATTCTTGCAATTAAACTTATAAATAAATTTTTGAGTTGCTTTTTGAACCACGTCTCTGTCTTCCTTGTAGAGTGAACCTGTGTTTGCCTCTTATCTTTAAAACTGGGTAAAACTCCTAGGGTGAAAGTCCCTAGGTGGCGTTGTCTGGCTTGTATTGGTGCAAATTTATCATAGCCCTTATCCCTACTTTGTCACATTAACCTCCATTTTTTGGGAAATGTAGATGAAGTTGTCAATGTTTGTAAAATATTTAAAGCTCTAAAGTAGTCTGCAACTTTTTCTAAGCTTCATATAAAGTGAACTCGCTGCGACAGAGCTCACCAGGCTGCACAACGCAGATATAAAAAAATTGAGGTAAATCTTTATCTGTTTTGAAGCACACGGGACATTGCTTCACACTCACAGTTAAAGTATAATAACAATTGAGGATTTTTATTTTAATTAATCTTTGTACAATAGGGTAAAGATGTCATATTTAAGTTATTATGCAGAGACACGGAGCGAAAGAGAGTGAGAGATAAAAGGAGAGGAAGGATTATTTCATCCTGAAGTATCTCTGATTGCCTGTAAGGTGTGAAAACAAAGGCTTCAACTTAAAGTCACTTCCAGCTAGGAATGAGCTGTAATATCATATACTGGGGTTTTAATAAATATCCACGTAATCGCTTTAATCAGACAGTACTGCATAAAAAAATGCCTTGAAGGTCTGTGTCCATTCCAACACTAGCACCGCTGTGTCTGTGTGTGGAGGTGCTTCAGAGGTGATGACAGTATTTCTGTTAATGATGTTGGGCCAATTTGGTAAACAACGACATGCACATACATACCGCTGCATGGAAACTCGTGTGCCATGGCATGGCATCAGCTCTGGAGGTCTGTTAACACGCTGCATTCTGCTGCAGCAGCAATGCCACGGTTTTAAAAATGTTCAAACTTATTTTTACTGCTTTGGATGTTAAATAGGTTAAGTTAATCGTTGATAATTGATTATGTTAGGCACTGAAGTCCCTAAAGTTTTATAAACTTATACAGAGAACTCGTGGCAGGAGCTCGGCATTGTTGCGCTACGAGGAAATAATATTAAAGGCCAGTCTTTATCTGTTTAAAAACACGCTGGACATTACTTAACATTCCCAAATCTTTTATGATGATAGGTTATTATGTCTCATAATTATCTGGAAGGAGTAGAGAGAAAAGAGGAAAAAGCAAACGTCTGTGTGGAGAGGGAAAGAGAGAAACGTCGTTTGCACCAGTGTCCTTAAGTAAATGTTTACTTCTATGATAAACATGTTCACCTGTTGATCTCTTCATGAGCTGCTGCAAACGCCTCCCTATAATCTTTTTTTCAAACTGAAGCATTTTGATAAAGGAATAAATGAAGCACTGTGGAGGTGGTACTACTGTGGTGCCGGTAATACCGTATACCCCGGTGTTAAAGAGTGGATACCGCCCAAGCCTAGTTTGAACAGCAATGCTCTAAACTTTTCATTTATATTTGAGAGAACTACCTCAGGTGCAGTTAAAACAACAAGTTTGTATTGTTTCATGGGTATTGTTCAATGGTTTTCAATAAAATAAGACTGTAACATTGAAGGTGTATGCTGTCAGTTATAAAAAAAATTCGGTATCGGCCGAAACCGAAATCAACAGGTCAGGCTTTTTAAAGATCAGTGATTGGTGATCGGCCAGAAAATTTCAATCGGTGCACCCCTAGGTCAGTGTCTTTAGGACCAAATAATTTTTGTTTCTGATATGAAAAATCCAAAATCAAAAACACTAAATAAAACCACTGTAAAAATGTGCCTTTGACCCTGTCAGGCAGTTTAATATTAAACTAGAAATCCACAAACAAACAAAAAGAAAAAAAACAACATTTCTTTTTTAAATTAGAAATCCAGTGGTCGTTAAATGCACTGCCCCTTCTGGGGAAGACTGTTTAGAGCTGGTTAAAGCAGAGTCAAAACCCTTCTCTAGTGCTTGAGGTGTGTTATTTTCTGACTAAAGCACAGCACAGATATTTCTTTTAGATCAAAGTGTGTGTAAGTGAAGAGTACAAACCTTTTCCCTCTCTGAATATGTGAACATCGGTGTCAGTGATCCAGCGGTAGATGGGAAAGTGGAAAGTGTGCCCCTCAGGGGTTTTCACTCTCACCTTGGCAGGGAACCAGGAGTCTACGGGGAAAATTAGGGGAGGCTCTTTGTTCAGCTCGATCATGAGCAGCTTCCCGACGGACTCAGAGCAGGACACAGAAAAAGTGGATTCCTTGAATAATAAGAGAAATGGTTTGATAGAAACTGTAACATCCTTGTTCCTGAAACAAATCCTGAAAATATGACGAGACAACACAAAAATTTGTATAAAAAGTCATTTTTTATACAACTCATTCATAAGATCTATTGCTGTTTAGACCACATTTGTGAGCAGTACCTGAAGAAATGCAGAACTTAAACTATGTTTAATCATTGGTAAGGATTTCCTAACAGTTTCACTACTAATTTATGTCTTTAATTACCATAATGCAAAGTTGCAGAAGCATGTTGAAGTAAACACAGAGAATATTTTACACTTACAGCTCCAGTGGTGAAGGATAAAGGCCCTGTGATGTCTATGAGCCAAGTGTGGTGGCTCTCCCCGTCTGTCCCCACCAGCTTAATGTAGACGTTGTTGAACGTGTTGGAATAGAGCAATGTGCCAGTGTATGTGGTCACTTCATAATTTGCCATTTTCACTGTGAAGAGCAGAAAAATCTCTGTGAATGAGAAGAACAATTATTTTTCGCACTCATTATGTAAACTGTAACACAAAATCTTCCAAGTAGCTTTGGTTTGTCATTCCTCTGCATCTTTTACAGTCCACTTGTTGCAAACTGAAATCATAAAGCATGTTTCTTACCCTTAAATGATGCCAAGAAGTTCCTTCGGTGAACAGACTGTCACACCAAATTAATCACTGCTGAATCTTCTCCTTATACATGCAGATTGGTAGGTGTGTCAAGTCTTATGCAACAGTCAACTCAGGTGATGAAGTGTTAGATCAGATTAAACCACAAATACAAGAAACAATACTGGGAAATAATAATGCAGCACCTGTCCCAATGTAGCACTTCAAATTATCTACCAATCAAATAATGAATTATATTTAAAGAGTGTCCAGCCAAATAGAGTTGATGTTAATTTCTAAAATCTTTGTATCTAAATACTACGGATAATTAAAGCTGCAAGCAGCGATGATGGGCCCTCGCAACCCGTTGCACGTTGGGGTGTGTCACAACTGCAGATGTGTTGCAACTGTTGGGTGCCAGCAACAAGGCGTGCTGCTCCCATGGGGTATGTTGGGATTGCAACACTCACAGTTTCACAGAAATGGAGGGTGATCCCCTAATTAATGTCCAGAGCTTGCCGTTATTTTGGTTGTAAAACAAATGAGCAGAAGGTATGAGCCCTGAAAATTTGAATGCAGCTCCAAAATATGAACAAATAACTGTATTATCAATTTCACAGCTCCCCTTTCTGCTCTGCTTGGCTCAGCCGCTCTTTCTCTTTCTCTCTCTCACATGCAGGACACAGAAAAAGTGGATTCCTTGAATAATAAGAGAAATGGTTTGATAGAAACTGTAACATCCTTGTTCCTGAAACAAATCCTGAAAATATGACGAGACAACACAAAAATTTGTATAAGTCATTTTTATACAACTCATTCATAAGATCTATTGCTGTTTAGACCACATTTGTGAGCAGTACCTGAAGAAATGCAGAACTTAATCTATGTTTAATCATTGGTCAGGATTTCCTAACAGTTTCACTACTAATTTATGTCTTTAATTACCATAATGCAAAGTTGCAGAAGCATGTTGAAGTAAACACAGAGAATATTTTACACTTACAGCTCCAGTGGTGAAGGATAAAGGCCCTGTGATGTCTATGGTGAATGAGAAGAACAATTATTTTTCGCACTCATTATGTAAACTGTAACACAAAATCTTCCAAGTAGCTTTGGTTTGTCATTCCTCTGCATCTTTTACAGTCCACTTGTTGCAAACTGAAATCATAAAGCATGTTTCTTACCCTTAAATGATGCCAAGAAGTTCCTTCGGTGAACAGACTGTCACACCAAATTAATCACTGCTGAATCTTCTCCTTATACATGCAGATTGGTAGGTGTGTCAAGTCTTATGCAACAGTCAACTCAGGTGATGAAATGTTAGATCGGATTAAACCACAAATACAAGAAACAATACTGGGAAATAATAATGCAGCACCTGTCCTAATGCAGCACTTCAAATTATCCACCAATCAAATAATTAATTACATTTAAAGAGTGTCCAGCCAAATAGAGTTGATATTAATGTCTAAAATCTTTGTATCTAAATACTACGGATAATTAAAGCTGCAAGCAGCGATGATGGGCCCTCGCAACCCGTTGCACGTTGGGGTGTGTCACAACTGCAGATGTGTTGCAACCGTTGGGTGCCAGCAACAAGGCGTGCTGCTCCCATGGGGTATGTTGGGATTGCAACACTCACAGTTTCACAGAAATGGAGGGTGATCCCCTAATTAATGTCCAGAGCTTGCCGTTATTTTGGTCATAAAACAAATGAGCAGAAGGTATGAGCCCTGAAAATTTGAATGCAGCTCCAAAATATGAACAAATAACTGTATTATCAATTTCACAGCTCCCCTTTCTGCTCTGCTTGGCTCAGCCGCTCTTTCTCTTTCTCTCTCTCACATGCTTAATCCACAGGAGAAAAATGACAGCGTGGATTAAAGCATTACTGTATTGTCTTCTGAATGTTCCAATGACTGGTGATGAAGATAGTTCAGAGGAGCAAATACAGAGCTATAGATGTGTACAAGTTTGTTTCATTATTATCTTTAATGCTTTGATATGTCCTATCAGTTTGTTATTTTCTCTTATTTTTATGGATAAATAGACAGATACAAACTTTGTAATGTGTTTTTGCTGTTCGTTCCTGTCCTAAATAGTGTCGTAGTATTTTGTATTATCACAAGATGACAGCATAGCCTTCATTTTGGTTCCATTAAGAGAAGAGGGACTTTTGAAACTTTCAACATGCAAAATGAAAGAAAAAATAGACTTGCTGTTGTTTTACAATATGGGTCCAAGAGGCTTAATTGTAGGTCCTGAGATGACATCTGCCCACAGCATTTTCAAATGCTTAGGGAATATGTGCTCTGGGGGATGATTGTTTGCAATATTGTAGGGGGCGCCACTGAGCCATTAAGCAAAGGCCACCCAAAACACCAAGGGCAGTCATCTCAGATTCTCACTGTGAATTTTTGTGCCAGGCTTCAAGACTCTACAAGTTTTTTCAGCCCAGGATAATTCTACTTCCTATTCGCGCCGAAGAAAAATTCACCATGGCTATGCCCCTTTGAGTGACGAAAAAGTGTCAATGAAATGTTCAACTTTGACATGTCTTCTTACAATATCTTTAACATGGAGGTGTTTGGATGAATTCCCCAAGAGGATTTTTTTTAAATTGTGGTATCTGCAATATGCTGATTTTTGACCACAAAAAATAAAAATGGCGGACTTCCTGTTTGTTTTATGGCCAAGGTCCAAGAGGCTTTTTTTTGTAGATCTTTAAATGATTAATAAGCTCAAGAACTTTCAAAATCTTAGGTTAAACCTGCTGCAGGGGCTGAATTTTTGAAATATTGGGTGCCACTGAGCCAAAAGGCTATGCCTATCCACAAAATCAATATCAATCATGTTGTTTTTTTCACTTAGCATATATTTAGCAAGTTTTAGGGTTCTACAAGAAGTTAAAGCTCTTCAAATTAGTACTTCCTGTTTCATTGTGAAGGATCCTTGGTTTTTGCAAATAAGTTACATGCAGACTTGTGAGCTTTACAAATCTGATTGCCCCAATGAATCGTCATGAATTTATTAAAACTTGACAGCATTATCTCCAGTTTTGGAGGAATTAGAAACAATTATACGATTAAAGTACTTCATGCTGCCAGCGGGAGGCGCTATGATTTAGAGAAAAACACTCCAAGCGGCACTTGTTCAGGCATGCAATTCCAATAAGCACACAAAATCTAGTTAAGATATGATGATGTACAGCTGAGATATAACAGATTGTGTTTGTATGGTGGGACGGCATTGCCAATAGCGAAATTTGCCAGGATGCCACGCCCCCGCCCTTTGATGAAAATCCGCAGATCTTTAATACTGGCATGCTGACATGATAAGATGTGGAAAACAGTAATGTTTGACAGAATGTGGGGTGATTTGGCCCTGCATGTTTCCATGACAGCAAAATAAGATTTTTTGGCAAAATAGCTAACTTTGAGGGGCCGCCATGGCCACGCCTTTCGAGTAATGAGAAAACCCTGAATAGTTTTTGACCTAAGATCTCTCTTCTTACTCTACACCAAAGATCAAGTGGTTTGGATGGACGCCCTAGGACAAGTAGTCAAATACAACCCCTATGCCTCATTTTACAAAAAAATTCAAAATGGCCGACTCCCTGTTTGACTTACGATATGGGTCCAAGAGGATTTTTTGTGCATCCTGACTTGAAGCATCTGCCCACACATATTTGAAAATCCTAGGTCAAACCTGCTGGAGGGCTGAATTTTTGAAATGTTGTAGGGAGCGCAATTGAGCCAATAGGCCACGTCCACCTACAAAATGAACATCAATCATCTCAGAAAGCCAATGAGATTTTTTTTGTCAAGTTTCATTGCTCTATATGTCTTATAATCGTTTGAAAAATCTACTTCCTGTTGCATGGCAAACAAAAAATCGCCATGGCCACGCCTTTAGATGTAGATCTTTGACCATCAAACATGTGTAAGATGAACTCCTTGGGAACTGCCTGAGCAAATTTCAGCATGATTTGTCCATCCATAAAGGAATCATGGAGCAAAAATTCAAGTGAAGTAACTTCATCGTGCCAGAGGGTGGTGCTGTGCAATTGATCAAAATTTCATATATGAATGTGTTCTGGGTGGGACTGTTATCAAGCACATGAAATGTGTCTCATATACGAGGATGTATGCCAGAGTTATGGCTGTTCAAAAATTGATGGCGAGACAAAAAAGCAACTTTTTTGTATATCGCCCCGTAGAGGTCACACCCTCTGAAGAAAAGTCACAGATTTTGTACAGACATAAATCCACTTCTCTAGGCTGTCCTAACACAAATTTCATGTAAATATCTTCAAAGGACTTTGAACAGCGGCTTCTGCTATTAGCCTTGATACTCCCTGTCAGCACTGGGTGGCGCTATGACTGAAAAGAAATATAACCATATGAATGTGTGCAGGCATGGACCTTCCATTAATCCAGGAAGTTTGAGTCAGATTGGACAATGCATGGCTGAGTTATAAACAACTTCCTTTTTTCAAAAAATATGCAAATTTGAGGGCTGCCATGGCCACGCCTTTCGACTAATGAGAAAACCCCAAATAACTTTTCATCTGCCATGTCTCATCTACCTCTGTGCCGAAGTACAAGTTGATTGGACCAAATCTCTCAGAGGAGTTAATCCAGATATGATCCCTGGAACAAGGCAAAAATACCCCAATTTTCACTTATTTATTGAAAATGGTGGATTTCCTGTTGGAGATAGAATGGTCCCACTGGGTTTTTTGTAGATCTGCCCAAGACGCATCTGTCAACAAATTTTCATTAATTTACGACAAAGTCAAAGAAGGATGGCTTAACTTTTGAAACTTTTAGGGGGCGCTATTGAGGCAATTCTGAACTGGCATGTTGCAAACCAAGAAAATATCAAATTTGTCACAAGACTGGATGCACCTGCAAAGTTTCACAACTTTTTGAATATGTTAAGGGCCTCAAAAGTCCATGCAAACTTTCCATTTTTAGCGAAAACAATTAGGTCCTCGCACCCTCAGTGCTCGGGCCCTAATTAAGAAAAAACAGCTCTCATTTCAAAGGTGAGACCATCACAGCTGTCTTTATCACCTGTTTGGGAGACGGGATGAAATAGGTGGGTCACAGAGCTGGTTTCAGTGGGTCAGGCATCTGGGCCTGCACAAAAAACTGGCAAAAAAGTCTGTAATGCACATAAGCCCTTAGTACAAAAATATCCATACATTTATGTATATTCCTATATTTATCCCAACATATTCATCTTTATCTTGTGATAACAAAGTGAGGTTTTACCATGATATTGTGTCATGTAATTGTACCATGTCATGTTGTGTTTTTATGTAGTATCGTGGCGTGTCTAGTCACATCATGTCATGTCATGCCATATCGTATCGTACCATATTGTATAACGTCGTGCTGTGCTGTATCATGTAATATCATGTCATACCATGTCGTATCGTATCATGTCTTATTGTATCGTATCATGTTGTATCATATCATGTCTTATTGTGTTGTATCATGTTGTGTTATGTCTTATGTCACGTCATGCCGTATCAATGAATCGTGTCTTATTGTGTCGTATCATATCATATCATGTCCTATTGTATCGTATCATGTCGTGCCATATCATGTAGTATCGTATCATGTCGTGTCATATCATGTCTTATTGTAACATATCCTATCGTATTTTATCGTATAATGTCATGTCGTATCATGTCATATCATGTACCGTATCGTGTCTTATTGCGTCATATCATGTTGTGTTGTATCATGTTGTATGGTACCATGTCTTATTGTAACGTATCATGTCGTGTCATATTATGTCTTATTGTATGATGTTTTATCATGTCATCTCTTATTGTAACATATCATGTTGTGTCTTATTGTATCATGTCTTATTGTAACGTATCATGTCATGTTGTATCATGCCATATCATATCATGTCTCTATGTAACGTATCATATCGTGTCCTATTGTAATGTATCATGTTGTGTCGTATCATGTCGTATCGTATCATGTCTTATTGTAACGTATAATTTCATGTTGTATCATGTCCAGGGCTTGTCATTAACTTTTTTAACACTGGTCACAGTGGCTACTTGTTTTTGAACAGTTATTAGCCACTGAGCATTACCACTAGCTACAGTTTTGTTGTTGGGAAACTACGTACTGTATGCCATATTGGGAACGTCTGGTATGAGACAAATTACATGCTCCACTTCCATTTTTGATGGATATTTAGTTTGATACCAATATTAAAACACTGACTGTTAATACAGCTGGTTTCATAAACATATCTAATTCTCAGTCAGACAAATCTACACCAGAGAATGCTGAGGTTGCGACACTGATAAATTCCACTGGCCAAAGTGGCTAGTTGGACTCAATCTGGTACCTGCCACAGCTGAAATCCACCTGCATTTGGCTAGTTGGCTGGTGTAAATGTCTAGCCCTGATCATGTCATATTGTATCATGTCTTATTGTAACGTATCATGTCATGGTTTATCATGTCGTATCATGTTGTGTCTTATTGTAACTCATCATGTCGTGTTGTATCATGTCAGATCGTATCATGTCTCTCTGTAACGTATTGTGTCGTGTCATGTTGTATTGTCTCATGTCTTATTTTAATGTGTCATGTTGTGTCGTGTCATGTATAGTATCATGTCTTATTGTTACGTATCATGTCATGTCCGCCTGTTGTATCGTATCATGTCTTACTCTAACGTGTCATGTTGTCATGTCATGTATCCTATCATGTCTTATTGTAACGTATCATGTCGTGTCATGTCATGTCATATTGTATCATGTCTTATTGTAACGTATCATGTCGTGTCATGTCTTATTTTAACGTGTCATGTTGTGTCGTGTCATGTATAGTATTATATCTTATTGTAACGTATCACATGGTGTCATATCATGTCGTGTCTTATCAAGTATCATGTCGTATCATGTTGCCATGTTTTGTCGTATCATGTTGTGTCATATCATGTTGTGTCATATCATCTCTCGTTGTATCGTGTCATGTCATGTCATGTCATGTTGTATCGTATCCTGTCCTACTGTATCGTGTTGTGTCATAGTTAATTCCTAAAAAATAGAGTAAATAAAGCATATGCATACACGCCCTTCCAGGCTTTCCGTAATGATGTCTCTAAATCTGGAAATATAAATCATTTGCTTTGTTCCATTTAATGCCCAAACTCCAACAAAGCTATAGCACTTGCCATTTTTACACCGCATGTGTTTTTTGTTTAAATATAAAACAACTTTGTGCTCCCATTAAGGCCCATGGGTGTGGTTATCTTAAACAAGGATTAGTCAGTTGTTGAACAGTCAACAGTCAGTGTTCCCCTGCTGTTGAAAAAGCACATCAGTCAGGTAGTACAATGTGTCTACTCTAAGGTTTATTCTCAGGAAATGTATGGGCAACTACCTTTAAAATTGGTTACATAACAACTTGGCACTTTTACGCCTAACCTGTTTGGTTCAGTTGAAACAAACTTTAGTGTGTTTGCCAAGTAGGAGCGGTTCATTTTCACTGGTATAGAGCTGTCAGTTAAACTCAGGTGTGGATCACATAATGAAACTGAGACTGCTTGGAAAAGGATGGTTAAAATGTTCTTATAGTTGTGGAACTGTCAATAAAAATGGTGAAAAGCAGTCAAAAAGTGGTAAAAATGTGTTATGAATGACAGAAATGGATTTAAGTGGCAAAAATTGGAGAAAAAAGTCGTGAAAAGCAATCATAAAGTGGTAAAAATTGGTTATGAGTGACAGAAACTGATTTTAACTGGTGAAAAATGGCAAGAAGTGGCAAAAATGGTTTAAAAGTGTCTAAAAATGGCTTTTAAAAGTCAAAATGGGGGTTTATGAGGCAAGAAAATGACAAAGTAGCAAAATGGGCAGTAAAGTGGTGAAAGCAGTTAAAAAGTGGCAACAATTGGTTAAAAGCGTCAGAAATTGATTTAAAGTGCAAAACTTGGCTTAATTTGAAAAAAAATTGGTTGTGACAGAAATTGATTTGAAGTGCCAAAAAAAAAGTTGAAATAAGTAGTAAAAGGGGTTAAAGAGTGGCAAGAATTGGTTAATAAAGGCAATTAAAAGGGAATAAAGGCTCCAAATATGAATGAAAAAAGTGGCAAAATGTGCTGTAAAAGTGGTGAAAGTGGTTAAGAAGTGGTAAAAAATTGGCTTAAAGTTGCAAAATTGGCAGTAGACTTTGTGAAAAGTGGTAAAAAAAAAAAAACAAAAAGCACCAAAATTGGGCTAAACGGGGTAAAACTGAGCAGCTCAAGTAATGAAAAGGGTAGCAGAAATTTGCAAAAATTTCATTTAAATATCAGAACCCAATAACTTGATACACTAAGCTTCAAAATGAAGTAACTGTAGCCAGGACACCAGCATCAATGCTATTGATAACACACATGTATTGATATCATCAATAAATCACAACTGGGGAGGGCCCATTTACTGGGTTTTCAGGGAACCAGCCAATTCTGTGGACAGGCCTGATCCCCTGTTCATTATCTGCATGCAGTCTTTCACCTCTCAGCCTCATCTCACCTTTCCAATACCTTGAAGTATAGGAAAATGAAACCTCTCTGCTTGTTGATTCTCCTCTCATGGGAAACTGGAGGGCCAAGTCGTGTGTTTGTTGTCCAAAACTACCTGTTGTTGTGTTGTTGCAACCGAAATTCAAAAGACATTATCTGCAGTGGATTATATAAAAAAGTCTCATATCATTAACTGCCCAGATGACATATTTCATTGAAGGGAAATGATAGTGGGTAGAGCATTTGATGTATTTGTTTACCTGAGCACAATCCAAGTTAATACAAAAAAGCTCTAGGCTGTCACCTCCATTAAATAGAAAAAAGAAAGTGCTATGCAATTTACGCCACGTCACATTCCCGTGCTTGTGCTCCTTCATTTGTCTCCATGCCGTGCCTGGTCCACCTCGTCCATCCGTGCCGAGGCCACGAAGCATGCCACGCCGAAGCACGGAACGATTGCACTCACACTGGCCAAACATACCAGACTTTAGGCTGAAACAGGCCCAGGCATGGAACGGATGGCCTAGTGTGAGCACGCCCTTACAGAGCAGTTACCAAATGAAAGGCATACATGTTTAAACAGGTGAAGTGTGAATCAGTAGTACATATATTAAATAATACTTTTTGTCTTGATCTGTTGTATAAGTCCTGTGTGAAAACATGGGTCAAAGTCCACATATGCTGTTTGAAGGTGAAAAAAAGGATGTGTTTCACCTAATGACTAAATGTCATCTGCCTTACTAGTTTGTACCGGTTACAGCCAGTATATCATTCATATTTTAAAATCAGGTCTGTATTGTTAGTCAAATATTGTGTAATGCAGCAATTCCAAACTTGCCATAGCTGTTTGATGGTCCTTCTCTTCCAGCGCTGACTGAACATACAGCGAACAGATGATATGTAGCAGGAGCATCGCAGCAGTATTTGATCTAGAAAATAAAGAAAAAAATTGGTGGCTGTATCAGGTAACACTGTCATATCGCCTGGAGCATTACCTAACTAGCACAGGCATGTGGATGTTGATTACTGTTTACCCACAGAAGCTGCAGTCATGTGTTTTGCCATGTGTTCAATATCCTAAAAGTTCAAATATGGCCATTTTTGTAATGAAACCTTTGTTTGCAAACAGGTCAAAATTGACTTGGATCAATTGTTAGGTTTTTCAGAGTATTTTTGCAGTGCCTTTGTCATTATGTTATCAATGCATATTTCAAGTTTTCTTGAAAATGTGTTTAACACAGGATGACTGTGATTATATATAAAACTTTTGCATGAATTACTGCATCAATGCAGTGTGACATGGAGGTGATCAGTCTGTGGCACTGCAGGGGTGTTATGAAGCCCAGGTTGCTCTGATAGCAGCCTTCAGCTTGTCTGTATTGTTGTGTTTGGTGTCTTTCATCCTCCTCTTGACATTTCTCCAGAGATTCTCTATGGGACTCAGGTCAGACCATTGGCTGACCAAACAAGCAAGTGATTAATCTGGCACGCCAGATGGATTTGTTTCACCCATCCATCTGGAAAACCATTCATACACAGTGTTTGGGAAAGGGCAGGGCCTTTGAAAAAAAACTTGGAGGGTGATTGGATGAACGTTCTGTCTGCCACATCTTTATGGGCCATTCAAAGCAACAAAACACGTGACATGATCTCCAGCGAGCTGTGCCCCTACCAAAGGAGTAAACTCCATTAGAGCTGCAAAACGCGAATCATGGCGACTGTAGACATCAAGACGTCAAGCTCTGATAAAACTGGCGCTTAAGCAGTTTTGTCTGTCTTCCACCAAAATTCCACCGGTTTCTTGTTGCTGCTAGCTTATGTCACAACTCTGCTGTGCCTGAAAGTTCTGCCCCTCGATGCTGATTGGTCACTTTCTACTAGGCCCAAACAATTTCAGATGGGAGCTTTGCAAGATGGATTTGCCGGTGAGAAACATGGAAATGGGCGTATGTATCCATCTGCTTTGCAAGGTTAGCAAGTGATACCATGGCCAGAAAACCACTTTCTGGCAGTTTTATCTTCACTGTGGGCAGGTGCTAAGTCTTGCTGGAAAAGGGAATCAGAACCTCCATAAATCCTCTCAGCAGATGGAGGCATGAAGTGCTCTGAACATTGGACCAACATCAGCGGATGACATGGCCCCCAAACCATAACTGACAATGAAAACTGAAAACACTGGACTTTATACACCTTGGATTCTGCACCTCTCTGATCTTCTTCCAGACCTTGATTTTCAAATAATATGTAAAATTTACATTTATTTGAAAACAGGACTTTAGACCACTGAGCAATGGTCTATTTCTTTTTCCCCTTAGACTAGGTGAGAGCAGATGATGTTTTCTGTAGTACAGGAATATCTTAAGATAGAAAGAGCATGACATTTGTAGCCCATTTACTGGACCCGTTCATGTGCCATGGTACGCTGACTCCAGCTCCATCCACTCCTTGAGAAGATCCCCTAAGTTCTTGAATCTGCTTTTTTTGACAGCCCTTTAAAGGCTGAGCTCATCACTGTTGCATTGTTTCTTACAAAAATTGAGAGATCAGGCTCTCAGAACAGTCTAGACAGGTTGATCTGGAGATGGGTTTAAAAATATGACGCAGCTGTTTTAAGTGGACATGACACCTGTACATGCCAACTCCCAAAACTCTAAGGTTAAAAAGTCAGAAAAGGGACAATGCTGCCACCTACTGATTAAGAGGTGTTGTTACATCACAACAATGCAACATCTTTTACTTCCGTACCCTCCCAATGTGAGACATGTTTGCTGAGTTGGAGTTTCTGGCTGTGATTGTAGGAGCTCCTAAAGGATGCATAGTGTGTATTCTTCAACAGCGTGCATTGTCTTGCTATGAGGTTGACTCTCTGCTTTGTTCTGGCAAGAAGAGACCCACCATGCTACAGATTTGCAAGAATGCAGCTCATCTTTAAAATATTGAACACATTCAAAAGTGTAACTATATGTAGTGTGGTCTAGAATAGACACTTTTAACATGTTAAATGTAAGTCTATATGAGTTTAATGAACACTTTCAATTTTGCTGTGTATTTACTTTATTATTTTATAAAGTAAAAGAGTGTATAAATCTATACTGTGTTTTAATAATTCAATCAAAATGCATCATTTATTTCCTAGGAATTAAAAAATATCTCAGTTTGATCAGTATTTCTGTTTAGAATTTATATCACTTGGTTTGTGTTTTTTGGTGATTTCTTAAGTTTGTTTTACAGGTTCATGCTCTGGTATTGATTTTAAACTTATTAAAGTCACTGAAAGTGTATTTAATGTAACTCTAATCATGCTTTTTAAAGGCACTTTGCTGCCACCTGTTGATTAACAGGTGCTATTACACCACATAGATCAGAAAATACACCATAAATCTTTTGAATAAATAATTTCTTTTCATTTCTACTTTCAGATATAATTTGGTCTTTAATATTTTATCTTAAACTTTCCTTACACATTTTTTTTCCTGTATTTCAGAGTTTAGGCCTGATTCTGGAGGGAGTGGGCTGGCTCTAGCTGTGAGAGATCTGCAGTAATGAGTGAAAACTGATAAAGAAGGCTAACAGGAATCAGTTTTGATACCACTTCTGATTTCCAGGACCTGTAATGTGGACAAGTAGTCTTTAAGCACGCCAGACAGCCAATGCACATCACATTGTGATAAGTTTCTGTAAGGTTAGACATATAACTTGAACTGAGCTGCTAATAACTTCGATCCACTGCCCTTGATAACCTTAGGGTGGCAGTTCTCTGTTTAACTGACAGGTGCTCGAGAAAAGAACACAATATTGAAAAAGTCTATCTTGTTTAATGCTTTTAATTGATATCTTTTGTTCTTTATAGTTGTGAAGATAACTCTTAAAAAGAAAACACACAAAAATATTTTTGTAGTTCTTATTATTTTATGCCCCAAAGAATAAACACACTTTACTGTAATTATGTGATATGATCACTTTCTCTTCCATTATACAGAGAACAAAAATGCTCCAGACCATTTAGACAAGGAAACATCTCTGATGCATTACAAATCAAAGTAGCAACATCAGTCATCCATGACAAGAATCTCCTCTGCTCCTAGAAATGAGATACTGTAACACTTCCAAATACCACTGGTTTCCATAGAAGACCAAACAGACAGTTCATATAAAAGTTTAATGTTGCATTTATGTATTGCCCTTTTTACCGCCAAATATAGATCATAAAAGGAGACATTGATACAAAAGTTATAAGTCATTACAATAGCATGTCATAAGGCACAGTCTACATCTTTAGCTTTAAGGCAAAGTCATATTTTTCCCTGAGTAATATTTTGATTGGATGCCCTGTGTGATCAGTGACAGATGAAAATTTAAGACATTGACTAAGTAGTGTGTGAATTAAAAGAAAACCCATAACCAAGCCCACCTATCTTTTAAAAGCTGTGTGTAAATCAAAAGTGAGCAAGCAATGATTAGATGCATTGTTTATTTCCCTTTTTCACTTTGGATAAAGTTAACTTGGATTGCAGAGAGAAACCAGCTGATGAGGTCAGCTTCCTCTTTAAACAGCTACACTGTTTTCCACCAGAGTTGGGTCCATGTACGTGTACGGGAGATCCAGACTCTCATTTCTGACTTTGATGATCACACTTTGCACCTCCAGCTCTCCTTGGAAAGCCTTTATCAGCTTGCAGGGAGTCTTCTCATAGAACTCTTCCTCTGGGTACTGGCCAAGAGAGACCTGATGATACCAAAAACATGACTGATGTTACAATGTGCTGAGTTTTCATTCAAGGATTTAAAAGGGACTTTTTTGCCCTGAGAACAGGACACATAATCAAAGAAAGTATTATTTATTTTACTAGTATACACTGCATATTCAAATATGCTGCATGTGAATTGACATTATTAAGTAGGCATTTACTAGATTTTCCTGTTTTGTTTGACTTGTAGTATGTTGAGCTGGCCTCAGTATAATTTTGTTTCAAATACATATTGACCTACTTTATTCACACTTCTTTGATTCTTGCAGCTTTTCATGAGGATTTGGGTACTTACAAAGTCAGTGGACTGCTTGCTGAGAAGATGCAGGATGGCCATCCCCTGAACTGTCACGTTGACATCAGGGAGCGTCTCCAGTATGGTGGCCTCTGTAGTTTTGCCTTTGGTGGTTGGTGGAGGAAGTTGCATGGAGATGGGAGTGTTGGGCATCCAGGCACCAAAGTCAAACTGCAATGAATGAAAAGGTCAACCACTGACATCTTCTGAAACATGAACATGCTGATAATAATATTAAAGCCAGGCTGCAGAATCCATATGGAGTGTTTTAGTCATGAGAGCAGCACTAGGCTCACAGATTGTATTTTCTCCACGATTTATCTCCAGTGTTTGGGTGATTTTTTTATGCTTTCACTTTTGGTGCTGTTTCTATAAATGTCTAGTGAGATTTTTATTAAGTAAACATATAAAAGATAAAAAAAATATCTACACAATATGGTGAATTTGTCTGATCAAGCAAATGCACACTTCTCTGCCCATCACTGCAACACACACAGTGCTGTGGAACATGCTCAGTAGGTCTCTCTTGTTGTTTAGTAAACGATGTTTAATATGGTACCATTATCATGTGTACAAAAACTGTAGATTTAAAACAATATCAAGACATTCACCTGTCCAGAATTCACAGCAGAGTGCTGCACAGAGCAGGTGAAGATCACCATGGTGACAAACTTGACCAATGCCCCCACTGTGGTAAAGCTCTGAGGAATTCCTGAGGATCAGAATGAATTAGCCATGTGATGTTCAGATGTTCTAAATGACTTGATTATATTGGTGCAAATTTAAATGAAGACAGAAAATACCTGTGTCTTCATTGGAGAGGAAACCCTGGACAAAAATGTCTGAAATCCACTTCTGCAGCTCAGTGTCTTTCTGGACGTCAGCATCACTCTTGTAATAGTAGTTCAGGATTCCCTTCACAAACCTTTAGAAACATGGAGAAGTTCTATCAGGACCTGTTTAGTTGACTTATACATTTGTCATATATGTGCACTTGCAGCTTAGCTCTGAATGAGACAGACTCTGAGCGTGTTAAAGCTCCATCAGTGATGTTGGAGTAGGACTTTTACCCTTCTTAAAAGACTGCTCTGTAGTATCAGTAAGAAAATGACATTTAGGGTCAAAATATCCATAAAGCAATGTACACATGCATCTCAAATGATGAGACTATCATGAAAAAGTGCCATGGACTGATTGCCTTCACGTCATGTTGCATAAATGCAATAATTCAAGCAAAAGGAGCTCCAACAACTAATTAGTGCACTGAGGAACATGATTTTCCAGAAAGTCAACATTCCTGTATTATAAATCCTATTATTGATTGGAGTTTTGTGATATTTTGAGATGGTGGATTTTTAATTTTCATGACCTGTAAGCCATAATCATGAAAATAAAAACAAAAAAAGTCCAGAAAATGTACACTTTGTATAAGATGAATGTAGAATATACAGTATGTAAGGTTTCCTTTTTTTAATTAAATTATGGGGAAACATGAACTTTTTTATGATTTTCAAAAATTTTCAGCTTCAGCTGTACATCATCACTCTAACTCATGATGAAAATACAGGCAAAGCAGGATAAAAGAGACGTATATCTTACTGAATTAATTAAAACATCATGGATGATCATATGATCATCTAACTGTATATCAGTTATTGCTGCAAAGCTGTATCATGATATTATTGTCACCTAGGGCCATGCGTCTTGTGTCCTGTCCTGTCTTGTCTCAAAGTCTTGTGACTTACCCTTCAATCCCCTTTCTTATGCAGCATTTTGATTTCTTTGTGCTTGCCATATGATATTTATTTTGGTAGAAGACTGTACGAAATACCTCTTTGTGTTGGTGTATTAGCCTGTGCTACTGTGGGCAGTATCCCATTGAGGTACGGAGCTCTCCTAAGAGGCAGCTCAACTTCCACTTCCACTTCATTCAAATAAGCTGACGGCCAAAATCAGCTGACATCCATAAGGCTGTGTAAACCTTGGGGTCATCTTAAGACTGAGCAAAAAGTCTAGTGACCAGACAAGGGGGAATTTTTAACAGAAGTGAAAAGAATTTCGGTCACTGATCAAAAGCAAGGATCCTGAAATCCTTCATGAACTGTACAGATGAAAACGTATAGTTCTCACTAAATAAGACGGAAAGGCAGATGCATTTGCAGACCAAAATATCGAAATATTTTAATGTTAAAAATGTTTAAAGATTGGACATAAATGTTGAAAATGTAATTTTCAAAAGAAAACTGAATAGAGTACTTGTGGATGATATCCCAGAGCTTGAGTCCATCATCCCTGTAGTAGTAGTCTGGTAAAGACTCTAGCCCACGCTCAGCGATGTTGTCTGGTATGCAGAGGGAGCTGTAGGTCAATGAGGCCATTGATCTATTCAGGATGGTGAACTGGCCCTCTCCACCACAAGCTGCATACTAAACACCAGCCAATATAAGGAATATTGTTAGAGACATATAAAAAGCAATGTTAAGGTAATAATCTGCTTATCTTTCCCTACATGTGTGAATGAACCATCCTTAGAGATGAGCAGGTTTCGAGCCATGAGGTTGATCTGCAGGGTGTAGCGAGTGTGAGGGATGAGGAGCTGAGGGAAAAGTGAAAGTCCGTCAGTAACACTGGTTCTTGCTAAAACATTAGAGGTCTGTTACTTTAACTCCAATCAGTGGTGTTAAATGCTGAGATGTACCTTGTACAGCGGGTGCACCATGGGCACGTTGCGCAGCAGAGACACAGCAAACACTTCAGCCAGCAGATGAGTGCGCAGCAGGTGCACGTTGAGTTCATGGTAGTTGAAATCGGCACTTCGCACAAAAATCTTGGCCAACAGCCAATCATATTCAGAATCAGTAGGGAAGAAGATGGGGTTGTCTTCTCCTGGAGTCTGCTTCAGCTGTTGGAGAGGAAGGCAAAGATGTGGTTCATTTAGTTAATCTGATCCATTAAAAACGCTGGTTATATAATATTATTCGTGATGTTGGGAATGTGGTGGATTTCATGAACAAGGGTTGGCCTGAAGTCTGAGTTTGAACAGTTTCAGAGGGAAACTTTCAAACAAAGAATGAGGAAGCCTGGGAGACTCTTTATCCCAGGAGCCCTTGCAGCAGGACAATTCTGCTCTCTGATAGGAGGAGGCCTGAGGAGACTCTGAAGGGGGTCTACGAATACAATCCCTGCTCTCCTAAAGTTGAATCTTGACGGCACAAGACTTTTAACTTGCTGGAACCGCAGAAGGAACATTAATGTAGCTTAGAGATAAAGTTTCTTTCTCCATCTCTGATCTTAATTTTGGCTAAATTTATGTATAAACCTAATGAGAACACAAGATAAACATATGATATTGAGGAATAAATTATTGAAGTTTAAAACATGTACATTGTCTAATTTTTGGATAAACAAATAACATAAAAATTGCCAGTGAAGACATTATGTAAATGTTCTGTATATATTTCTAAATAATTGTGCATATGAATTTTTGCTTTAATAGTGCTGTAAAATTAATTTATGCAAAATAATATTGCAGCTGTTATTATTTTTCGTACTATAAATGCACCATCTTAATTTCTAATCGTTGTTTTCCTATTACAGTCTCTTACCTGGATAGCTATTGGCATCAGCTTGTCATCAGGTCTTTTGTGGAACAGGACCAGAGGAGCCATCAAGTACTGCTTCTTCCCATTAATGGTGTTTGTTTCCACTCCATCCAGGAGCTTGTAGTCGCACAGGTAGATGTTGCCATTCTGTTTGAATATTTTAAAAATGAAAACTGATTTTACCCTCATGCAGAGTTGGTATTACAGAAATGCAACTTATGAATGCATATTTTAGGGAATGTATCATTTTAAAACTATGTGCATCTAAAATCATCACATCACCTTCAGTTCCTCATCCAGGCTATGTGGACCCTGGAGGAAGACCATGTAGTCTTTGACAGGAAGGTTCTCAGGGAGGACTGAACAACGTTGGATCAACATGGGGTTGACACCATTCAGAAACTGGTAGGTGAAAAATTCATCCTCCTTCCAGTGTTTCTGGACATAGACTGAAAAAAGAAGGGAATTAAGGAAAACCAGATTCATTTTAAGAGATCACCCTAAGTCTCCTCTATGTCGGTTTTTGTTTAAATCTAAACACACTGGAAACATCTGAATATGTGTCCATGTCTGAATATCTTTTATTCTCTGTTTTGTTTTCACTTTTTGTTTTTAATTTTAATTTTTGTTTTATTTTGTTTTTAATACTGTGTAGATTGTATTTGGTGAAAATGCTTCATTTTAGTTTAGCATTAGTTAGTTTAGTTTCTTTTTATTTCCTCCTATATGAGAACCAAAAGAGCCAGAAACAGTTAACATTATCCAATTTTGGGCTTCTCTTCACTTTTCTTTTATTTATTTAGATATGATATTCAAATATAACTCAAGGGCCATAATTGCCATTTTGTTGAAGTCTCAATCAGATCGGACAGGCCAGGATGGCTGGGAAAGGATCTTGGTTGGCTCTTTTAGTATGAAAGGTTAGAGTAAATACTATAATTGCGGAACATGGACACACATGCTATAGCATGTATATGAATGAGCTATGAACAAGCTCTCTGGAGATGAAAATCAACTGTGGTTATTGTAGGCATGACAACTTGGCCATTTACATGCAACTGAAACAAAAAAAAGGACAAGAACAGATTAAGTTGGCAGGACAGTGTGAATAAATGCTTGATGCATGTGTATAAATGTGATCAGATCACTTTATGTTGCATGCATGTTAACAGTGTATTTGGAGTCCCCAGTCAGAATGATTTTAAATGAACTGAAGAAGTCTTGCACATTAAAGCATTGCTATTATGAGTTCAGATTAGATGATCTGTTCCAAAATCAGGTGGTTTTCAACTTTCTAACATAGGTGGGCAGCCCATTGGGAAGCTGCATGAATTAGTAGTTAGACGGATGATAGAGTAGTACCTGATGTGTCGTTGTGGTGGCAGCAGAACACCCCATAGATACTCTGCATATCAGTCCACTTCACTGTTTCATCAGCCAGTCCATCCAGTTTCAGGTCAATCAAGCTAGAAAACAGAATCACAAAGCTGTCTTTAATAGCGCTGATTAACAGTTAGGGAAGGGAAGTAGGTATGTAGTCTTAACGATGGTAGATTTCTGACTGAAATAATGGACTTCACCCTTGAACTGCTGTGAAGTAAAACTCTGTCTCCTTGGTGAAGGAGAAGTGGACCTCCAAAGGCAGAGACTGAGTGTTTTCTGCTTTAATGCAGTGGGGAATTCCATCCGCATACACCTCCCATCTGGGACAAAAGAGAAGGTTAGAGTAAAGACTTTTAGAAATTAGATTGTGTACCTTGGGTTTTAATAAAGATTCAGATCACCTTGACCTTTCAATAAGGTCATCTGCACAAAATGTTTTTCTGTATCTATTGCTTTTTTCACACATAATTACTGAAAATCCAGTTCATAAGCCACACTTTTAATACTTTCATCTGAAAAGTTGGCTGCTGCTTCTACAGTATGCTAGGATAACAACCAGTATCAAGTACAGAGACTTACAACATCATCACTGCAAGAATGTGCAGCTGCCCCTGTCAAACGCAGCGAGGCCTTACCATTTAACGTTAACCTGAAACACCAGATGGGTTTGTGAAACAAATCCATAAACATCTAACACCTTGGTTCCCAACCTGGGGTCTGGGACCCCCCAGGGGGGGCGCGAGTCTTTGTCTGCTCTGAGGCTGCCAAAAATAGGTTTGCAAATATTGACTAAAACCATGATAAAGCAGTTATAAAGTAGTTCATACAGAGGTCTTTTGTTAAGAAAAGTATGCATGGACCTTTTTTAGGGTTTTATCAGTGGAACAATTAAAATCTATGTTGATTTTTGGCAGCAATGTGTCACTTTTTCTTCTCTCTTGGGTCCTAGGGAGGCTCTGCTTTTCTGAGGAGTGTGTAGGGGGCTCCAAGGAAAAATGGTTGGGAAACACTGCTCTAATACACAGTGTTTGGGAAAGGGCAGAGCCTTAAAAAAAAACCTCAGTTAGGTTGGATGGACATTCTGTGTGTCACATCTCACAGCCAATCAGAGCAACAGAACATGTGACATAGCCGCTAACAAGGTGCGCCCCTATCGAGGAGTAAGCTCCATAGAGAACTGCACAACGCGAACCATGGCGACTGTAGACATGTCAGTACACGGCTTTGTCACTTTTGAAAAGAAAACAACTCACTGCTGTTCTTTGGTCTCTTTTTAATGAAGAAATGTCAGTTTCAAATAAAGCTGACACTTTAGCAGCATCCACGCTAATCTCTTCCGCCAAAACTGTACCAACCTCTTGTTGCTGCTTGCTTAAGTCACAACTCTGCCATGCCTGAAAGTACTGCCCCTCGTCACTGATTGGTCCTGTCACTTTCTAACCAGACTATGTTACCATGATATAAATGCACTTGTGTTGATCATTGGCACTAGTGCTGGCATCCTGGCTAAAAGACACATTCATTTTGGAGCTAAAAAGTGTGTGTGACATTTCACTTACTCATTCATGACACTTTCAGACCCCCTTTCATCACTGTTTCGACCCTTTTTTGCCACTTTTAACCCATTTTGCAGCTATTAGCAAATTCTGTCTTTGTAACCCAATGTTGCCACCTATAAGCCATTTTGCCACTTTTTAACCACTTCTCATCCTTTTTCCTGGACCATTGTTGTCCCCTTTTGCCTCTCTTAGCCCATTTTTGCTGCTGTGTCTCTTTTAGCTAATTTTTGCCACTTTTTAACTACTTTTCAACATTTTTTTCTACCCATTTTTGCCCGTTTGCCTTGCTTAGCCCATTTTTTCTGCAGTCTCATTTTGTTTCTTTTAAGTCATTTTTGCCACTTTTTAACTGCTTCTCACTCTTTTTCCTTTCTTAGCCTATTTCAGCTGCAGCTAGCCCATTTTTGCAACTTTAATCCATTTTGCCACTCTTACCTCTTTTTCCACTTTTTCACCCAATCTATGCCACTTTTAACCCCTTGAAGCCCATTATCTATTATATCATATTGATACACACTTTAATGAGACCTTTATCTAATCAAAATGATCAATAAATTACTTAAAACCATTTGAATACAACCAGATAAATTAGAAAAATGCCCTCAAGTGGATTAACAGTTGCCAAAAACACCTTATGTATCAAATGTGATACAAAAAAGTGAAATTTTATGGCAATGTTTATCTTTTTGAATTTTGGTAGAAGGTTAGGTCAAGTAAACATTCAGTTACAAAAAACGAGAATTTTCTGGCTATTATTTGAGATATCAGGCTTAAGGGGTTAACCCATTTCCCCAAATTTCAGCCTTTTTTGCAATGAATAGATCAATTTTCCCTTAAAGTTGTTTCACTTCGATATGCCCCCCTTATAAGTGGCCCTGTTAGCAAAAAGAAGCTGAAAGTCCAAGTTCTGTACCGTTGCTAGTGGATGCACAAACTGCAAACACAAATGGTACCAAAAGAGGCATGCAGCTGCACAGATACTGAACTTTTAAGGATTTTTCCAAATGCAATAGAAGTGGTCAAGCAGGAGGACAGTTTAAAACTTTCTTCCCTTGAAAAAATCCAAATAGAGACTGTAATATTCTCGATTTTAAGGTAGTTTTTCAACACTTTAGCCAGTCCCTGCAAACATTCACATCAATGATGTAAGCTCACTTATGAAATTTGCTTTTTTTTGGTCCTCTGCCAGTTTTTCCAAAGTTTTGCTTCCAATGGGAAAACATCTGACCAATCAAAACACACTCACCGCTAATTGAACTAAATTTGACCATCTGTTCTGATGTATCTGTGTACCAGTGAATAGAGCAAGACAACAGCGTAGGCTTTTGCCGTGCAATATGTTTTTTAATAGAATGAACATAATTTATTTAGAAATCACATCGCTCCTGCCATTTAAAGATAGGCCAGTCAAAATTTGCTTTCATACAATTTGCTATTTTGTGCCATTTATTTGTATCACCCTTGGCGTGCAAATGCCTTTTTGCTTCATAAAATAAATGTATTAATTGAAAAGTTTAACAGCTTGGCATGCAGGTTTGTTTAAAGGTATTTAATGAAAAAGCTTTCAGTGCTCACTGATAGTCCTCCTCTCGCTGCTTCAGCTCCTTTTCCCTAGCATACTTGCCACGAGCATGGGTGTCTTCAAAGACCAGTAGAGCTTAAAGAAACAATCAGATTAATTTTCTTAAATATACATACAGTAAACAGACATGATTCGCACTTTGCAATCTGTTTTTAAAGGGGACATATTAAAAAAACATGTTTTCGCAGTTTCATACATATACTTGGGTATACAGAACATCTTCAGATGCACAAAATGTGAAATATGCCAGCAGTCTAAAAACACAAACTCTGGTGTTCCCCTAAAGATTTGAGCTTTCTTATATGGCCACATCATAGTAACACCCTACTCGCCTTATCGCCACTCTCAGCCGTTGCCCATGTTTTGCTCCTTTGCATTTAGAGGCAAAAACCAAAACTACTGTTCTACACTCTAAGAAATGAAATGTTGATTTTACTTAACTAAGTTATGTCAACCGGTTCCACACAACTGTGTTGTTTACAATGAAAAAGCAAAACACTATTAACGTGAACAGCCCATTTTAAGTAAATCTAACTTAATTATCTTACTTTAAAGCTGCATGATATTACTACATTGCATAACCACAACAACATAATGTTGGATTTGGTTAGGTTTGTGTTATTGCAACACCTTAGTTGTACTGATTGAATCACAAAGTTAAATTAATACCATTTAAGTTGCAGGGCTGCACAGTGCACTGAAAAAAATGTTTTATTGATCCTACTTAATTTTATTAATTTTAGCAGTTGCACTAAAGAAATTTGCTTAGATTCCATAATTTTTTTTCTGTTAGCATTTCTCCTTAGGTGGATTGACTTGTGCATTCATTTGCAGCAATGACTGTAAGTCATTCACTAAATCAGTAGGTGAAGTTTGAACAATGTCAATGTGCCATCCACCCTTCATTGACAGTAACAAAAGTAACATTGCCCCCTATAGGCGGGACCTCTTTAATTGAGACAGCAACTTCCCTCATGGTGCACTTTATTTAAATAAAGTGTCTGAGAATGCGTCATAGTAGAGTATCTTTGTGTGCGTGTTTGATTTAAGTGAGATGGTTATGTTCGTTTTAATCAACTGTGTTTTGTAGCCTTGAAATCTCTTACTATTGAGTGATTCCAATGAAACCTTGTTAAGTTTTCTATAAAAACTTAAAAGTTATTTTAATTTTAACACAACAAAGTTACATAATATGAACAACATCACTATTTCATTTCTTAGATTGTAGGTCAATGTCTTTAGGACCAACTAATTTTTGTTTCTGATATGAAAAATCCAAAATCAAAAACACTGTAAATATAAAAAAAAAAAACACTGTAAAAATGTACCCTTGACCCTTTCAGGCAGTTTGAAATTAAACTAAAAATCCAAAAACAATAAAAAATTAAAAATGAAAAATGAAAAATGAAAAATTAAAATAAAAAATCCAGTGGTCATTAAATGCACTGCCCCTTCTGGGGAAGACTGTTTAGAGCTGGTTTATACAGGGTTAAAACCTTTAACTAGTGCTTGATGTGTGTTATATTCTGAACAAAGCACAGCACAGACACTTTTTTAGACCAAAGTGTGTGTAAGTGAAGAGTACGAACCTTTTCCCTCTCTGAATATGTGAACATCGGTGTCAGTGATCCAGCGGTGGATGGGAAAGTGGAAAGTGTGCCCCTCAGGGGTTTTCACCCTCACCTTGGCAGGGAACCAGGAGTCTACGGGGAAAATTAGGGGAGGCTCTTTGTTCAGCTCGATCATGAGCAGCTTCCCAACGGACTCACAGCAGGACACAGAAAAAGTGGATTCCTTGAATAATGAGAGAAATGGTTTGATAGAAACTGTAACGTCCTTGTTCCTGAAACAAATCCTGAAAATATGACGAGACAACACAAAAATTTGTATAAAATGTCATTTTTTATACAACTCATTCATAAGATCTATTGCTGTTTAGACCACATTTGTGAGCAGTACCTGAAGAAATGCAGAACTTAAAATATATTTAATCATTGGTAAGGATTTCCTAACAGTTTCACTACTAATTTTATGTCTTTAATTACAATAAGGCAAAGTTGCAGAAGCATGTTGAAGTAAACAAAGAGAATATTTTACACTTACAGCTCCAGTGGTGAAGGATAAAGGCCCTGTGATGTCTATGAGCCAAGTGTGGTGGCTCTCCCCGTCTGTCCCCACCAGCGTAATGTAGACGTTGTTGAACGTGTTGGAATAGAGCAATGTGCCAGTGTATGTGGTCACTTCATAATTTGCCATTTTCACTCTAAAGAGCAGAGAAGTCTCTGAATGAGAAGAACAGTTATTTTTAGCACTCATTACAGGGCTGTACAGTGTGACATATATGTCGCAAATGCTACAAGAAAATTGGTCTGTGCTAAGAGGTTCACTCCTCATCACACAGGTGCGATGACACAGTGAGAGAGGTGCATGCATGCCAGGCACGCAGATAAGACTTTAGGTTTTACTTGTTGCCACAAAAACTTCATTCCACTTTGATTTGAGATTTGAAATTCATGCCCAGTCCATTTATTTTATATTTCTGGCAGATTGTAAATTCATGTGGAATGTTATTTTCTCTGTCATGCGCTCGCACGCTCCACCACTGATACAATGGTGAGAGAGTGACCTGCAGCAGCTCTAACAATTTACATAAAGTTTCTGCAGTGTGGGGCTGTGTTGATCTACTCCTCCATGCTCCTGCCATTCTCCCTCGTCTCTCTGTCATACACCACTGTCTGTGTCATATTAGACCTGTAAGCTAAATTCAGACACAAATTGGCTTGTTAACCAAACAGCTGCAGCTACGATAAGAGTGAGGGGAAAATGCATCGTTTTATACATTAACCCTTCATCAGAAGTTTGCGCAGACTGACGAGCCTACTTAAACGTAGCCTGTTTGTCTGAGAGTCTACAACCCACCCTCCCTGCCTTCTCTAACTCATTAATCTCCTCCTTCATCCATTCACTTCACCCAAGACTCATCTAATTGTAGTTACAGTCTAGGTTGAGATCAGCTCGGGCAGAATGACGCCTGAGATGGAACCCCCATCCTGACTCTCCCTCTGCCGAGCCTTCGTGCATCTCCCAGACTAGACTACAACTACGTACCCACATCCCTCATCTTTCATCACAACAGACAACAGTCTCGCTGCACATACTTATCAATCTTGATTAAACCTTTAATAGCATTCTGTTGTGGTGTGGTCCTTGCTAGTGAAGTTATGTGTTAGATAAAAAACAGCATATGTTCATTTAGCTCTATAAACATCAGAACCCTGCGTTATAGTACAATATGTGCCAAACTCTAACGGTGTTAAATTAATTTCTAATAATGTTAGACATGTTTTCTTATTACTTTGAGTATCAGTAAATATATATGTCCAAACTATGGCCCTAGGGCCAACTGTGGCCCTTGGTCCTTTTGAATTGGCCTCCAAGAAATCCATTAAAAAGGCCCACATAAGAACATAAAACTTGTAATTTACTCTATTTCTTAGTTTCACTAGGAATGCACAGTATTGGGGTTTATACAATATGGGGATATTTACAGATTACATTTAGTGGATCAATACCAATATATAAATGTATAGACCTAACACTTCAGTCCTTGAAACACAGTTTAAGGATGAACAAAGAAACATACTTCAGTCTTTAGAACACATTAAAGTTTAAGTAAATAGGATGAACACAGAAAAAGACTTCAGCTGTCAGTTGGTTTTGCCTAAAGTAAAAAAAAAAAATGGATGAATACAAACAAAAGGATTACTGCAGCAAATAGCAGCATGAATGGAGCTCATTTGGTCCTCTGTGTGATCTATCTCAGGGTCTGATTCCCAAATCATGTTGTTCTAATCGTTCTCAAGCACCAACATTTCTATAAAGTTGATCAGCTTCCAGCAGGTTGCTTTTGTTTTGTGTCTTAATGTGGAAATGAACCGTCAGCATCTCTCTTCTCTGTGATTGGCTGTTTGCTTTTTTAGACATTAACTCCTTAAAGCCTTAAAACACAAATTATAGCCAGAAAATTCTATATTTTTTTGGGAAATGAAATGTTTATTTCCCGTTCTACTAAAATCCCCCAAAAATCCAAATTTCCATAAAATTTTACATTTGTATTTTTTGTGTATCATTTGATATTTTAGGTGTTTTTGGTAACTGATAATCCACTTGAGGGCATTTTTATCTTTTTTCAGATTGTATTCAGAGGGTTTTTTTTTTTAGTAATTTATGATCATATTAATTGGATAAAGGTATCATAAAGGTATGTATCAAATATGCGACAACAGGCTTTAAGGGGTTAATTGAGAACTGTAATTTAGGCTGTTTTGTTTTTCAAGTACATTCACTTACTAAGGATATGTTTTGGTTGCATGTTGGTTTTAGAAATGTAACAAATATGGGGAGCAGGTGGCCTAGTGGTTAAAGGCACTCCCCATGTATGTGGGTGGCCCGGGTTCAAATCCAGCCTGAGACCCCTACCGCATGTCTCTCCCCAACTCTTGACCCTGTTTCCAACTCTATCCACTGTCCTCCTCTATCTAATAAATGCACAAAATGCCAAAAAATGCAAAAATGAAAAAAATAAATCTTAAAAAAAAGGAAATGCAACAAATATTTGATATATTGTGCTACTGTTTTTTTTTCTGTGCTACGAGATTTTCAACCTCTGTAGAACCAGCACTATGGGAACAAAAAGTTAACGTACATCCCTGCATTATATAAACTGTAACACGTAACACAGTATCTTCAGTTTGTCATTCCTCTGCATCTTTTACAGTCCACTTGTTGCAAACTGAAATCATAAAGCATGTTTCTTACCCTTAAATGAGGCCAAGAAGTTCCTTCGATGAACAGACCGTCACACCAAAGGAATCACTGCTGAATGTTCTTCTTATACATGCAGATTGGTAGGTGTGTCAAGTCTTATGCAACAGTCAACTCAGGTGATGAAATGTTAGATCGGATTAAACCACAGAATACAAGACACAATACTGAGAAATAATAATGCAGCAAACTGCCCCAATGAAGCACTTCAAATTATCCACCAATCAAATAATGAATTACATTTAAAGAGTGCCCAACCACTAAAAGTTGATGTTAATTTCTAAAATCTTTGTTTCCAAATACTACGGATAATTAAGACGCAACACCTATCATTTCAAAATAGGTGGGTCACAGAGCTGGTTTCAGTGGGCCAGGTTAGTAACGTATCATGTCATGTTCTATGATGTATTGTATCATGTTGTGTCTTATTGTAATGCATCATATTGTGTTGTATCTGTATGTTGAACTGGTTTCAATAGGTCAGGCATCTGAGCCTGCACAAAAAAAAAAAAAAAAAAAAAACTGGCAAAAAAGTGATGTAATGCACATAAGCCCTCAGTACACAAATATCCCTACATTACATTTATGTATATTCCTATATTTATCTCAGCTTATTCATCTTTATCTTGTAAGAAAAAAGTGAGGTTTCATCATGATAATGTGTAGTGTAATTGTATCATGTCATGTGTCGTTATGTTGTACCGTGGTGTGTCTAGTTGCATCATATCATGCAATATCATATAGTATCATATCGTATAACGCTGTGCTGTGTCATATCATGTCATAATGTCCTACCATGTCGTATCGTATCATATTACCTTGTGTCTTATTTTACTGTACCGTGTTGTGTTATGTCTTATCATGTCATGCCATGCCGTATCATCGTATTGTGTCTTATTGTGTTGTCCAACCATCTATTCATCTTCTTCTGCTTATCCAGGGGCAGCAGTCTCAGCAGAGAAGCCCAGACTGTCCTCTCCCCGGCCACTTCCACCAGCTCCTCTGGGAGGATACCAAGGCGTTCCCAGGCCAGCTAAGAGATGTAATCTGGCTCCTCTCAATGCGGAGGAGCAGCGGCTTTACTTTGAGTCTCTCCCAGATGTCTGAGCTGCTGACCCTTTCTCTAAGACTGAGCCCAGACACCCTGCGGAGAAAGCTCATTTAAGCCGCTTGTATTCACCATCTTGTTCTTTCAGTCAGTACCCACAGCTTGTGACCATAGGTGAGGGTTGGAACATGGATCGACTGGTAAATTGAGAGCTTCGCCTTCTGGCTCAGCTCACTCTTCACCACAACAGACCGGTATAACGCCTGCATCACTGCAGATGCCAAACCGATCTGTTTGTAAATCTCCAGCTCCATCTTTCCCTCACTCTTGAACAAGACCCCGAGATACTTGAACTCCTCCACTTGGGGCAGAGACTCTCCTCCGACCCGTAGTGGGCAGTCCACCCTTTTTTCGGCTGAGAACCATGACCTCAGACTTAGAGGTGCAAATCCTCATCCCAACCACTTCACACTCAGCTGCAAACCATCCCAGAGGTCAGTGTTCGATGAGGCCAACAGGACCACATCATCTGCAAAAAGCAGAGATGGAATCCTAAGGCTATCGAACCTGACACCCTCCACCACTTGACTGCGCCTAGAAATTCTGTTCATAAAATTTATGAACAGAACTAAACTAAACTACTACTGAAAGATACCATCTGCCCACTGCGCTGGTTTGTATCAGAGTAGTAGAGCAGTATAGCAGTATGGGCCTGAACTGATAAAAATGATAGTAATCAGTTGCACTGTAGTAATTCTGGTGCTGGCTGTGGAGGATGACTATATTTATTTACTTATTTGTGGTTTTTAGCAAAACCTACACATTTCAGTTCATACATATAAAGTGTGCTTGTACATTGTGCTTATGCATGTGTTGCTGTGATTTTACCAAAATCAGCATCATGTAGCCATTCGATTGAGCAACCTCATCTCTGGAGGTCAGGAAAACAATGGTCCATGGTGAAAATTAGCAGAAATGAGAAGCAAAAAGTGGTTAAAGGGAGGCAAAAATTGATTTAAAGAGGAAGGAAAGGAATAATACAGCAAATATAGGTTAAGAAAGGATACAAAGGCAAAAATGGGTGGTAAAATGGTGAAAAGCAGTCAAAACATGGCCAAAAATTGGCTGAAAATGGCTAAAAATGGCAGAAATTGTGTAATGTGGCAAAAAATCTTCTTATAGTTATGTAATTGTCCATTAAAATGGGGAACAGCAGTCAAAAAGTGGCAACAGAGATGGATTTAAAGTGGCAAAAATTTGGCAGAAAAAGTGGTGAAAAATGGCAAGAAGTGGCAAAGATGGTTTAAAAGTGTCTAAAAATGGCTAAAAAAAAAAGCAAAACAGGGGTTTATGGGGCAAGAAAATGACTTAAAATAGCAAATGGGCAGTAACGTGGTGAAAAGCAGTTAAAAAGTGGCAACAATTGGTTAAAAGTGTTAGTAATTGATTTAAGGTGCACAAATTGGCCTAAATTGGAAAAAATGAGGTTGTAAGTGACAGAAATTGATTTAAAGTGCCAAAAAATGAAGAAATAAGTGGTGAAAAGTGGTTAAAGAGTTGCAAGAAATGGTTAATGGAGGCAACAAAAAGGGACAAAAAAAACCTCCAATAACTCAACAACTTCATACACTTTTAAGCTTCAAAATGAAATAACTGTAGCCAGGACACCAGCATCAATGATATCATGTATTGATATCATCAATAAATCACAACTGGGGAGGGCCCATTTACTGGGTTTTCTGGGAACCAGCCAATTTTGTGGACAGGCCTGATCCCCTGTTCATTATCTGCATGCATTCTTTCACCTCTCAACCTCATCTAACCTTTCTAATACCTTGAAGTCTAGGAAAGTGAAACCTCTCTGCTTGTTGATTCTCCTCTCATGGGAAACTGGAGGGCCAAGTTGTGTTTTTGATTTACTTCCTTGTCTTTCTGCACCTAGCTACACACCATTACCTGATAATTATCAAATGTTCCTTTGGTAACAAACAAGCACTTACCTGGAACTGAACAATGTCTGAGTCCAGGCACTGTTCCAAGCCTCCAATTCCCATTTAACAAATGAATCCCTCTTTCTGGTCCAGTAAATATCTGCCTTCTCAGGAACTTTCTCAAGGCTGGAGCCTCACATAGCCAAAGACCATGTATCAGTATATCACCTGAGCATAAGTACTTCATAGCAAACTTAAAGGTAGAGCAGTGATACTCAACACATGACTCCAAAGCCACATGTGGCTCTTTTGTGATGATTTGTGGCTCTTTTATGTCTTAATTTGAAACATTCTTCCCATTTTGCCACTTGTTTTTTTCACATTTTTGCCACTTTAATCCTGCTTTTAGAGGGTATCCACTGGGTAGTAAAAGGTAGTAAATGAAATTAGCTCAAATTAAAGCCATTGAAAGGTAGTAAAAGGTAACAAATGCAATTTGACTTGGTAGTAAATTTTTCATCACCCCTTCAATATAGTATGACTTTTGCATTGATCCTGAATTTTTGTTTTAAGTTGGTTTGACTAAAAAATCAAAAATAAAATACATGTGTGAGCAGGATGGCAGGACCTGGGTTGGTGTTGATAGCCTCGATTGGTTCTGCTGCCCGGTCTGTTTCTTTGCACGCTAGGTGTCGGAATAGCATCGCAATAGGAAAATGTAAGTTTTCACAACTTTGGCTCGATGACCCAGCATTTAAAGACTGGCTTAAGCCGGTTGTGGGTAATGACCAGGAAGCTTTTTCTAAAGTGTGCAAAAAAAAAAACATAAATGTAGGGCCCTATGATTTCCACGTTAACGGAATCACGGAATTGGTCAATAAAAACAGAATTTACAATTTTCACATGGAAATCGTGGAAATTGAATTAATTTCACTGAAATGCTGTGTTTTTCAGAAAGAGGAATGTATATCTGAGCAATATGTTCCCGGGGGAACCCTAAAGCAGGCACAACTTGTCCCTCACTCACAAACACTCATCCCGCCCCCTCCTAAACAATAACAGCATGTCAAAGCGGCTGCACAAAACACCGGCAAACGTTACGAGGCCCCATAAGGGGCACTACTGTGGGACATAATGTTGCACCTTCAAGAAAACTCATCCGTGCTTTAAGTTATTTTACCTCACCACACCACCTGAGCAGGGTGCCTCACCTCATGCGAGGCACACCGCTCAACCCTCGGAGGTTCAAAATCAGGTTGGATGGACTCGAGATTTTATGAAGTCCAAATGATGTTAAATTCGAGTAACAGTTAGCTTAATAATTCCCTCTGTAGATACTATAGTTCCCTTTGGTTGCTTAACAAGCCAATACGTGCCTGTATTAACGTAGTGCTCTGATATGAGGCAGATAGACAGACAGCAAGGATGGAGAGAGCTGAGGAGAGAACTGTTACAGTCTGGAGTAGAACACAATGCAGCATCAAATTGCATGCACTGTTACTTATTAAGAGAGTGAAGAAAAGTTTAGGTAACAGGTTTACTTCTAAACATTTAACTTTAATTTGACATTCTTATTAAGTTATTATCACTCTGTGTTGGCAATAAATGGCTGAAAGTGGCTGAAAATGGCTAAAAATGGCAGAAATTGTTAAATGTGGCAAAAAATCTTCTTATAGTTATGTAATTGTCAATAAAAATGGTGAACAGCAGTCAAAAAGTGTAAAAATGTGTTGTGAGTGACAGAAATGGATTTAAAGTGGCAAAAATTTGGCAGAAAAAGTGGTGAAAAATGGCAAGAAGTGGCAAAGATGGTTTAAAAGTGTCTAAAAATGGCTAAAAAAAAAAAGCAAAACAGGGGTTTATGGGGCAAGAAAATGACTTAAAATAGCAAATGGGCAGTAACGTGGTGAAAAGCAGTTAAAAAGTGGCAACAATTGGTTAAAAGTGTTAGTAATTGATTTAAGGTGCACAAATTGGCCTAAATTGGAAAAAATGAGGTTGTAAGTGACAGAAATTGATTTAAAGTGCCAAAAAATGAAGAAATAAGTGGTGAAAAGTGGTTAAAGAGTTGCAAGAAATGGTTAATGGAGGCAACAAAAAGGGACAAAAAAAACCTCCAATAACTCAACAACTTCATACACTTTTAAGCTTCAAAATGAAATAACTGTAGCCAGGACACCAGCATCAATGATATCATGTATTGATATCATCAATAAATCACAACTGGGGAGGGCCCATTTACTGGGTTTTCTGGGAACCAGCCAATTTTGTGGACAGGCCTGATCCCCTGTTCATTATCTGCATGCATTCTTTCACCTCTCAACCTCATCTAACCTTTCTAATACCTTGAAGTCTAGGAAAGTGAAACCTCTCTGCTTGTTGATTCTCCTCTCATGGGAAACTGGAGGGCCAAGTTGTGTTTTTGATTTACTTCCTTGTCTTTCTGCACCTAGCTACACACCATTACCTGATAATTATCAAATGTTCCTTTGGTAACAAACAAGCACTTACCTGGAACTGAACAATGTCTGAGTCCAGGCACTGTTCCAAGCCTCCAATTCCCATTTAACAAATGAATCCCTCTTTCTGGTCCAGTAAATATCTGCCTTCTCAGGAACTTTCTCAAGGCTGGAGCCTCACATAGCCAAAGACCATGTATCAGTATATCACCTGAGCATAAGTACTTCATAGCAAACTTAAAGGTAGAGCAGTGATACTCAACACGTGACTCCAAAGCCACATGTGGCTCTTTTGTGATGATTTGTGGCTCTTTTATGTCTTAATTTGAAACATTCTTCCCATTTTGCCACTTGTTTTTTTCACATTTTTGCCACTTTAATCCTGCTTTTAGAGGGTATCCACTGGGTAGTAAAAGGTAGTAAATGAAATTAGCTCAAATTAAAGCCATTGAAAGGTAGTAAAAGGTAACAAATGCAATTTGACTTGGTAGTAAATTTTTCATCACCCCTTCAATATAGTATGACTTTTGCATTGATCCTGAATTTTTGTTTTAAGTTGGTTTGACTAAAAAATCAAAAATAAAATACATGTGTGAGCAGGATGGCAGGACCTGGGTTGGTGTTGATAGCCTCGATTGGTTCTGCTGCCCGGTCTGTTTCTTTGCACGCTAGGTGTCGGAATAGCATCACAATGGGAAAATGTAAGTTTTCACAACGTTGGCTTGATGACCCAGGATTTAAAGACTGGCTTAAGCTGGTCATGGGGAATGACCGGGAACCTTTTTTGTAGAGTGTGCAAAAAACACCATAAATGTAGGGCCCTATGATTTCTGCGTTAACAGAATCGTGGACTTGGTCAATTAAAATGGAATTTACAATTTTCACATGGAAATCGTGGAAATTGAATTAATTTGACTGAAATGCTGTGTTTTTCAGAAAGAGGAATGTATATCTGAGCAATATGTTCCCGGGGGAACCCTAAAGCAGGCACAACTTGTCCCTCACTCACAAACACTCATCCCGCCCCCTCCTAAACAATAACAGCATGTCAAAGCGGCTGCACAAAACACCGGCAAACGTTACGAGGCCCCATAAGGGGCAGTACTGTGGGACATAATGTTGCACCTTCAAGAAAACTCATCCGTGCTTTAAGTTATTTTACCTCACCACACCACCTGAGCAGGGTGCCTCACCTCATGCGAGGCACACCGCTCAACCCTCGGAGGTTCAAAATCAGGTTGGATGGACTCGAGATTTTATGAAGTCCAAATGATGTTAAATTCGAGTAACAGTTAGCTTAATAATTCCCTCTGTAGATACTATAGTTCCCTTTGGTTGCTTAACAAGCCAATACGTGCCTGTATTAACGTAGTGCTCTGATATGAGGCAGATAGACAGACAGCAAGGATGGAGAGAGCTGAGGAGAGAACTGTTACAGTCTGGAGTAGAACACAATGCAGCATCAAATTGCATGCACTGTTACTTATTAAGAGAGCGAAGAAAAGTTTAGGTAACAGGTTTACTTCTAAACATTTAACTTTAATTTGACATTCTTATTAAGTTATTATCACTCTGTGTTGGCAATAAATGGCTGAAAGTGGCTGAAAATGGCTAAAAATGGCAGAAATTGTTAAATGTGGCAAAAAATCTTCTTATAGTTATGTAATTGTCAATAAAAATGGTGAACAGCAGTCAAAAAGTATTAAAAATGTGTTGTGAGTGACAGAAATGGATTTAAAGTGGCAAAAATTTGGCAGAAAAAGTGGTGAAAAATGGCAAGAAGTGGCAAAGATGGTTTAAATGTGTCTAAAAATGGCTAAAAAAAAAAGCAAAACAGGGGTTTATGGGGCAAGAAAATGACTTAAAATAGCAAATGGGCAGTAACGGGCAGTAACCTCATCTCACCTTTCCGAAACCTTTAAGTCTAGGAAAGTGAAACCTCTCTGCTAGTTAATTCTTTTCTCATGGGAAACTGGAGGGCAAAGTCGTGTTTTTGTGTTCCCGATTGTTGTTTGTGTCTATGCACCTAGCTACACGACATTACCTGGTAATCATTAAACATTCCTTTGGTAACAAAAAAAAACAAAAACACTTAACTGGAACTGAACAATGTCTGAGTCCAGGCACTGTTTCAAGCCTCCCTTTTTCCATTTAACACATTAATCCCTCTTTCCGGTACAGTAAAAATCTGCCTTCTCACGAACTTTCTCAAGGCTGGAGCCTCACATAGCGAAAGACCATTGTTAATGAAATTTCTTGATTACCTATGGAGAGTCAAAAAACAAGACTGGTAAGATAGCATGCATCAAGAGTTTAATTCTCTGATTCAGAGGGAGCAACCCACACACAACCACACAGCAGTTTAGCAGTGATGAGGCTTGCCCACTGAGCAACTGGAGGACCCCCTTTTTATACCATCTAAAGCATGCCTTTGAGCAGTTGACCAAACACATGAGCTTTTGACCACCTTCAAAGAACTTCTTGAGCAGAAGGGTAATTCAGTTGGGGTGCAATAAAACAGATGGTCACTTCCCAAAAAGTGGTCTTTATGACCTTTTACAACATACAGCTGCTCAGCTCATGACTTACTGCCCTGTGGTGATCATGATGTGATTTACAGTGGAGTTGGAACAAAAGGATTCACCAGGTCATTCCTTGGTCAATAAGACAGATGCACAGCTAAACCTACAGACTAACTAAATCAGAGGTTAAAATATACAAAACATACAAAATTCCCACCACACCACGTATCAATATATCACCTGAGCATAAGTACTTCATAGCAAACTTAAAGGTAGAGCAGTGATACTAGACGCATGGCTCTAGAGCCACATGTGGCTATTTTGTGATGATTTGTGGCTCTTTTATGTCTTAATTTGAAACATTCTTCCCATTTGTGCCACTTGTTTTTTTCACTTTTCACCCATTTTTGCCACTTTAATCCTGCTTTAAGAGGGTATCCACGGGGTAGTAAAAGGTAGTAAATGAAATTAGCTCAAATTAAAGCCATTGAAAGGTAGTAAAAGGTAACACGCAATTTGACTTGGTAGTAAATTTTTCATCACCCCTGCAATATAGTATGACTTTTGCATTGATCCTGAATTTTTGTTTTAAGTTTGTTTAGCTAAAAAAAAAAATCTAAAATAAAATACATGTGTGAGCAGGATGGCAGGACCTGGGTTGGTGTTGATAGCCTCGATTGGTTCTGCTGCCCGGTCTGTTTCTTTGCACGCTAGGTGTCGGAATAGCATCACAATGGGAAAATGTAAGTTTTTCACAATGTTGGCTTGATGACCCAGGATTTAAAGACTGGCTTAAGCTGGTCATGGGGAATGACCGGGAACCTTTTTTGTAGAGTGTGCAAAAAACACCATAAATGTAGGGCCCTATGATTTCTGCGTTAACAGAATCGTGGACTTGGTCAATTAAAATGGAATTTACAATTTTCACATGGAAATCGTGGAAATTGAATGAATTTGACTGAAATGCTGTGTTTTTTAGAAAGAGGAATGTATATCTGAGTAATATGTTCCTGGGGGAACCCTAAAGCAGGCACAACTTGTCCCTCACTCACAAACACTCATCCTGCCCCCTCCTAAACAATAACAGCATGTCAAAGCGGCTGCACAAAACACCGGCAAACGTTACGAGGTCCCATAACAGGCAGTACCAGGGGACATAATGTTGCACCTTCAAGAAAACTCATCCGTGCTTTGAGTTATTTTACCTCACCACACCACCTGAGCAGGGTGCCTCACCGCACGTGAAGCACACTGCTCAACCCTTGGAGGTTCAAAATCAGGTTGGATGGACTCGAGATTTTATGAAGTCTAAAGCAGCAGGGGGGAGCAGCTCCCTTTTTCATTTTTTGGTGTGACACAGAGCAGTGCAACTGCTCAGCTATGAGCACAGATATTGCGTGTTTGTGGTAAAAAATATTGTACAGGTAGTAAAAAAGGTGTTAAAAGGTAATAAATTCAACTTTAGGATTCCTGTATAAACCCTGCTATAGCAATTTTTTGCCCCCTTTTGCCTATTTTTGCCACTTTTCGCCCATTTAAGCAGCCTTTTGCAGTTAAATTCCACTTAATTCCATCCAAAAAGTGCAAAAAATATATAAATGATACTGGAACAGTTTTAAACATTTTTAATTTTCTCCTGTTTTCTTGTCATCTTACTGTTTGATTAAAATAGAGAATAATTGGCATAATTTGAAGTAAAGTCTTTCTTACTAGAAACTGACCATTATTTAATTGCTTGTTATTATTATGACAAGTACTATTGACGTTATTAATCCCATCTGACCACTTTTTATTTCCCTTGATTTGACTTTTTTCCTCTGTGTCTCCTTTTAATGTTGTTCTCTATAGGAACACTAAAAAGCACTTTTGATTAACTGTTTTGTGCTGTGAAGCATCGGCGGAGTTAGGGGGTGGCTACATGGGCTTAGGCCCCAAATGTTTTCATAAAAGCCCTGAACCTTTTTGGTCTCAGAGCGACTCGCTCCTCTGATAAGTTACTGATTGTGCGTGAATTGGGGGTGAAGTCATCAATATGCAATCTTTGGTAAATGCCAAGGCTGCGGTAGCGAGACCAAAGTTGAATGAAGAATCATTTAGCATAGACGACACCAGATGGTCAAAACACAGGTAAAGTTTCTAAAGTATGATTTAGTAGACAGCCAACATACAGCACGTTAATTCAGCCCGAGCCCACAGCTCGTTCACGTCATGTTTCTACTTGTGTCTGTGCCGTTTAGGTCAGACTCACCACTCTGATTAAACCTAAACACACAGGCACGTCCGTTACATGAATCTGTTAGATTCTTTCAGTGCAGCATAACTTCCATCCAGGAGTAAAAGAGTGAAGCAGAGATAGAAAGGGAGAGAGTTAAAGATTAGAGGAGGAAGAGAGAGCAGAAAACAGAGTGAGTCAGAAAGGAATTGATCCGATAGTACCTATAAATGATAAGCCATTAATTCTGTTATGCTATTTGCCCTTGGGAATTTTAAAAACATACATAATAGAGTTACAGGTGTAAACTCAACACTTAAGTGTTTATTATTAGATAAGGTATACTCAATTCATTTAAAAGAAATTGTTTTTAATAGGTACGTTAAGTTCTCCCAAATAAAATATGTGCATTTCATGAATACAAGTGGTGTAAATCAATGAAAATGGCATCTGTAAAGCAGGAAAAATCTCACCGGGAGAATACCCCCAGACTTCCCTAGTCCTGGGCTAAGCCCCTGATGTTGGCAACACCTAGTTTCATCCCTGCTGTGAAGTGCTACGAAAATGAAAGCTGATGTGGTTTAATTTGATATTTCACTGGGGAAAAAGGTGGGTGGAAAACGTTTTATGATCTGTTTCTCTGAATATCCAAGTTATTAACGTTCCAGGCAGTTTAAACCATTTCATAAGAATCAATTAAGCAGTGACGCATGTTGTCAAACCCATAAACCACAGGTTTTTACATTTTACAATAAAAGACTAACATCTAATTTTCAGAACTGCACGTAGGGGAGAGTGGGGTGATTTGTGCCAACGGGGAAGTAGTGCCACCCCTTGTTTCTAGAAAACCATAGAAGAAATTGGTAATGTGACATATTTTTGAAGAGCCATCCATTTTACTCATTCTGCATAAAAGGGAGACACATGACATAAGAGATAAGCACATTTTAGCTCAAAAAGCTGTTTTTCGCCTTTCAAAGTAAAATTTCTATGATCAAGGTTTTTTGATTGTTGTGTCTGAACAATTATAGACAAGTTTGAAAACATTTCACACATGTTTTAGTGCTTTAGTAGGCTACACAATGAGTCTATACAGTTAGCATGATGTTAGCTCTAAACTGCTGGATCATGCTAGTTTTTCAAAATGGTGGGGCTGGGGTGATTTGTGCCAAAGGGCCTGGGTTAAGTTGTCCCAGTGGCGTACCCACAAACCCAGACCCACAGACACACCCAAACCCTGAAACCCACACAACCAGACTCAAATACCCACAAATCCAGACCCACACATGCAGACGCACACACCCAGAGACACAAATCCAAGACCAACAGACCTAGACCCTAAGCCACACACCTTCTCACCCAGTCCTACACACCCAGACACACACTGACACACCCACCCTAAAAAATCCACACACCAAGACCTACACAACTAGAACCAAACAAAGAAGGGCCAAGAACAGTTGAAGAAGTGAGGAGATGGGCATGCCTCATCAATGTTTGATTTACCTGCCATTTGTTTAATTTAGCTAACACTGATTTCAGTTTTGAGTTTGCACCATGTTATTAAAGAGCAGTTTTATTCAGTTTTTAAGTGGGCTAAGTTGCAATGGGATGTTCAGAAATTGGCCTGAATCACTTTATTCGTATATGTTACATAACTGACAGCGTTCTGTGTATGCCAACAGGCATCGATTGCTTAAGCCTTTTGGCCTGAAATGATTCACAAATATCATATAATGTGTATTTAGGTTTTTTGTGTTTTCCCAAAAACTTGTTTGACAATCCTCTGAAGGCCGAGCTCATCACTGTTGCATTGTTTCTTACCACAATTGAGAGATCAGGCTCTGAGAACAGCCTGTCCATTCAGCGATTGCCTTCTGTGGCTTACCCTCCTCATGAAGGGGGCCAGTGATCGTCTTCTTGACAGTTTTTCATGTCAGCAGTCTTCCCCATGATTGCAGTTGTGTGTATCAAACCAGAGTGAGAGAATAAGGCTCACAAAACCTGGATTTTTCCACAATGTTGTAATATTTTGAGATAGTGATTTTTTGTTTTGTGAGCTTTAAGCCAAAATCACCAAGATAAAAACAAAAAAGACTTGAAATGTTTTACTTTGTCTGAGTCTAGAATATATGGGAGTTTAATTTTCTGGAGTAAATCAGAGGAAAAATGAACTTTTTCATGATATTCCATGTTTTTTAGATGCACCTGCATATGAGTATTGTAACGGTCTGGTCTGCAGCCTGTCTCTCTCCTCCCTCAATCTGTGGCACACCTGAGAGTGATCTGCATTTGGAGAGGAGGATCATATGGCTGGCACACACTCTCCAGGACAAAGACCGTACAAAGAGTAGGTTGGCTTCCAAGGATTGCTTCTCCCTTGTTCCTGCCCCGTACATCTAGATTGCTGGGTTTTGCTTTGTAGTTTGTACTATAATTTGTTGGTAGTCCAATTTTATGTGATTTGTTCTTACTTGTCAATACTAAGCTTTGGTTAGGCAGAGTATGGTGCAGGCCCCCGGCCCATTGCTGGGTTGGTCACTCCCATCTTTCTCCTCTTGTCCTGTTTGGCCAGTGCCTTCAGAACTTATTAGTGATTAACTGAACTAATTGTTAATTTACATTGTCACTGAACATTTTGATAAAGTTTGGATTTTTCATTCAACCTTAAATCTGTGAGGTGTGAGCTGGTCTCTTTTTGTTTGAGATATAGTTGTTTTGATTTCATTTTAAAGGCTGTAACATGTTATTGACCAAAATAACAAAAATGGCACACAAACACACTGATTCTGTTTCAGGACATTCTCTACCCACTTGTGAAAGAGAGTAGTCATGTGCATCTAAGGGTCCAAAGAACAGCAATCCCAACACATCTGCAAGCCAATTTGACTCATCACTTCTACACTCCTAATGGATAGTACTAGCAATGGTAACACACATAGAAATAAAGTGGCCAAAGAAGAAACTGACACCAGGGGTCCATCCAAAAAGTGCAAAAAATATATAAAAGATTCTGAAACAGTTTTAAACATTTTTAATTTTCTCCTGTTTTCTTGTCATCTTACTGTTTGATTAAAATAGAGAATAATTGGCATAATTTGAAGTAAAGTCTTACTTACTAGAAACTGGCCATTATTTAATTGCTTGTTATTATTATGACAAGTACTATTGACATTATTAATCCCATCTGACCACTTTTTATTTCCCTTGATTTGACTTTTTTCCTCTGTGTCTCCTTTTAATGTTGTTCTTAACACTAAAAAGGAACACTAAAAAGCAATTTCGATTAACTGTTTTGTGCTGTGAAGCATCGGCGGAGTTAGGGGGTGGCTACATGGGCTTAGGCCCCAAATGTTTTCATAAAAGCCCTGAACCTTTTTGGTCTCAGAGCGACTCGCTCCTCTGATAAGTTACTGATTGTGCGTGAATTGGGGGTGAAGTCATCAATATGCAATCTTTGGTAAATGCCAAGGCTGCGGTAGCGAGACCAAAGTTGAATGAAGAATCATTTAGCATAGACGACACCAGATGGTCAAAACACAGGTAAAGTTTCTAAAGTATGATTTAGTAGACAGCCAACATACAGCACGTTAATTCAGCCCGAGCCCACAGCTCGTTCACGTCATGTTTCTACTTGTGTCTGTGCCGTTTAGGTCAGACTCACCACTCTGATTAAACCTAAACACACAGGCACGTCCGTTACATGAATCTGTTAGATTCTTTCAGTGCAGCATAACTTCCATCCAGGAGTAAAAGAGTGAAGCAGAGATAGAAAGGGAGAGAGTTAAAGATTAGAGGAGGAAGAGAGAGCAGAAAACAGAGTGAGTCAGAAAGGAATTGATCAGATAGTACCTATAAATGATAAGTTGTTCATTCTGTTATGCTATTTGACCTTGGGAATTTTAAAAACATACGTAATAGGGTTACAGGTGTAAACTCAACACTTATGTGTTTATTATTAGATAAGGTAAACTCAATTCATTTAAAAGAAATTGTTTTTAATAGGTACCTTAAGTTCTCCCAAATAACATATGTGCATTCCATGAATACAAACGGCATAAATCAATGAAAATGGCATCTGTAAAGCAGGAAAAATCTCACCGGGAGAATACCCCCAGACTTCCCTAGTCCTGGGCTAAGCCCCTGATGTAGGCAACACCTAGCTTCGTCCCTGCTGTGAAGTGCTACGAAAATGAAAGCTGATGTGGTTTAATTTGATATTTCACTGGGAAAAAAGGTGGGTGGAAAACGTTTTATGATCTGTTTCTCTGAATATACAAGTTATTAACGTTCCAGGAAGTTTAAACCAATTCATAAGAATCAATTAAGCAGTGACGCATGTTGTCAACCCATAGACCACAGGTTTTTACATTTTCACAGCTAAAAGACTAACATCTAATTTTCAGAACTACACATAATCATAACCAACGTAAAATTAAACAAATGAGGCAGTAAAAAGAGGATAAGGTTAAATTTGTTTTAGAACAACTTAACCAGCAGACTATTTTCCAGCTGGAAACCAATGTGTGGATATTAAGTGGTGTCCAAATCATGACATTGAGGACAATGTATTCAATTCTACATTTAGTGTAAGAAAAATGTGACCGATTGACCTGGAGATGGGTTTAAAAATATGACGTAGCTGTTTAACTGGACATGACACCTGTACATGCCAACTCACCTCATTAAAAAACGCTACGGTTAGAAAATTAGAAAAGGGACAATGCCGCCACCTACTGATTAAGAGGCGCTGTTACATCAAGACAATGCAGCGTCACATGATTTTACTTCCGTACCCTCACGAGTCCACAGTGATTCAAACGCTGACAGTGTACTCAAGGAAGTGAGCTCTGTAGGGAGCGCATTATGCTTAAGTAAACCGCACACTGAGAGCTACATTCATCTAAAACTGCTTTACTCGGTGAGCACGCATCATGTCTCTGCTGAGATTTGGAGTCACGCTGCTGCTGTTTGCACATTCAGTAAGTACCGAGACCACCTCTAATGTCAGCACTGGAGGAGCTTTCCCTTTATTATTGTTTTTATAAAATAGACAGTAAATGAAAAGCTCTGACAATTGAACTCAAACAAGGGACTAAACTCGGCTATTTCATTACAACAACATTACATATGTACTTGTGTGTAATAACTACTTTTTAAAGGTTGTCATTATTAATGACATTACGGTACTTTTCGACAATATATGTTGAAACAATGCAATGTTCGTCTTGCTGCTCAGTAGTATTGGAAAGGGCTTTAAAAGAGAATAAACTTTTCGTACCTGAGAAAGTCAGCAACAAATCACAAGTAAACACCTCCCCTGACTAAGGAGCTCAAATATGTTGGCAGAGTTATGGTGCGGAAAGCTGGCAATTTAGAGAGCATGTATAAGTTCGTTTGCAGTCATTAACTATTAAAAAGAGGAAAAAGTTGGCAATATTGGTTGCAAGGGACTTTATTAGAAGTAGTGTCCCAAAAGGTGCCAATTTAGTTTGATTACTACTGTCACATAGCTGTTTAAAATTCTGCTGTCATGGCAGCCCATCTTTTTATAGGCCTACCAGTTCAGGCAAATTTTCATCATTATGGTCTTAAACACTTATCAGCCCTTTAATGACTAAAGAAGGAAAAAAAAAATAGAATTTATAAAAATAGGTTTGATCTAGAAGTTAAAGTTACTGTATTCAAACCTTTCACAGACAGTGAAGGTTACCAGCTGATCCAAAGTCAGCTGAGATGCCAGCCCTGTGCCATAAAAGCAGCAAACTTTAACCACACAAGCTGACTCAGCTGTCTGTAAGTCATGATCAGTAAAAACCTGTAGCTATGCATGAACTTGTCTTGTGTTTTTGACCTGCAGCTAGGAGAACCTCGATCCTTCAGCGTGGACTACAAGAATGACTGCTTCAGAAAGGATGGAGACGTGTTTCGATACATATCAGGAAGTATCCACTACAGCAGGATCCCCAGAGTGTACTGGAAGGACCGGCTGCTGAAGATGTACATGGCAGGACTGAACGCCATCCAGACGTGCGTTTGCCTCGTGTTTCATTCTCTTTTTCTCATTTCATCAGCTCACAGGCTGAGGTTACAGCTGCTGTAGAGAGTAAGATAGGCTATGTTATACTGCAGGCCATAACGCTCGATTCTGATTTTTTCTTGCTTGGATCAGATTTTTTGTTTGCTCTTCACATTACATTTTTAATATAGTTTCTAGATGCAGACTGCTGTGTGAAAAGGTCATAGTCCTGATCCGCCAAACTAAACTGACAGCTGGGTTTATCCCCCAAAATACTGTCCAGTTCATAAAACAGATACATGATCTAACCATGACTGCAACGTTGTTTGGATCCTTTAGCCTCTTTACAAATAACTTTTATGATTTTGGCTTTTCTTTGACACTACAGCCACATCCTTCGTTGGCAGTTGTTACGACCTTTTTTGTAATCTAGGGGTAACCAAAAGGAGTAACATAATAAGTTTATAAAACCAAACAAGAGTAACTAACAAAAAACTCCCGACTAGAAACAAAAGTTTCAAATATTTATTTACAAGGACAATAAGTAATAACAAAATTAACCCTTAATTGACCAAGAGGTGAACAAAGGAAAAAGCCTGCTAACAAAGAGTTGACTAATGAAAAACGAAAATGGAAGTATTGACTTCGGGGAACTCAAAGGCCAAAATAACAAACAAAAACCCCAAATCTAACTACAAAAGAACCAACCTAGACTATCTGTACCAAAATTAAAATACAATTCTAAACTACCTAACTGACCACAAAACAGGAGAAAACCAAAACCCAACAAAAATGGCAGAGTTTCCCCTACCCTTCCTCTGTCTTTAACTAAAATTGTTTGATTTAATCAGTGGCAAACAGGAGCAAGCTTACAACCTTTAGGTCAACACACATCATGGCCCAGGAGTGGAGGGAGAGAGACTGAAGCTCTATCTCAGGTGTCTTTTGTAAGCTCTCAGATGAGCCAGATCAGTCTCAGCTGCTGCAGACTCCTGAGGTGTGGCAGAATGGGGCGGGGGAGGTGTGGCAGACCTGCAACACAATCAGGGTGAGAGAGGGTCCAAACAAAAACAGGATTCACCTAAACAACTCTGACTTTGCCTTATCAGAGGCCGTAACAGCAGTGCTCAGCCATTTCTTTTGAAATTGTTTAAAAAAGCAGGTCTGTTTACTTGCCTAGGCATAACACTTCACTGCCCCACCTCTGACTGCCTCTATAACTGCTGGTTTCCCTGTTTGTCATCATTCAGCACAGGACTCCTGCCTCTGTTGGTTCTGTGGCCCGCAAGCACACACCTGTGATGTGTGTTGCTTCAGAATGATGTCAGAGTCACATGAATTTGACTTGACTGGTCAGAATGCAGTCAAATCCCAAAACATGAGATATATCTGATTTAGAACCACGTGTGAAAGTAGCCTCAATGTCGTATGAACATGTCAGATTCAATGTGACCTTCACTCATTACTCTACCAGGAAAAAAATCATTTATGAGTCACATTTGAGCAAAATGATTTGGGTCACTTTTAACTGTATTGTGAATGTAGACTGAGAGAATTTGTTAACTGTGACATATCTGTATGAGTCTCCAAATGTTAGCATGTGACAGGGCTAAAGGCCTCCTGCTAAACCAGTTTCTGAGATCTCACCATACTCAGTGATTATTACCCCACACCGATGAAATCAGCAGGGGGTTATGTAAAGGGTTCTGTATCTTTGTTCGTTTTTTTGTTTGTTTGTTTGTATGTGTACGAGGTAACTCAAGAACAGAAGGTCGGATCTTCACCAAACTTTCAGGGAATATTGGGATAGTGACAGGAAAGAATCGATTAGATTTTGGTGATGATCCGCACACCCGTTCAGTTTTCCTCGCACTTCAAATTTTGAACTCCATAGTACTCAATGGGAGCGTGAGTTCCTCGGTGGCACTGCTTAGGCGTGGGTCTGCCACCTCAGACGGCCATTCTAGTTGCATACTGTAGGAGTAATCTGAAACAATTTTGAGAAGGGATTAACCCTTTTAGATATTTATCTAAATAAAGCCCCAGGTCAGTTATCACAGCTTAGAATTTTTTTTCTTTTTAAAATTAATTGGTTGTAAAGTGTAGATTTTGGGATTTTGAAGTGCTGGTCAAATAAAGCACTACATTTCAGAATCAGAAATAATCCTAGGTGGAATTAAAATTTGGGCATTACAGTTGTCCAGTAACTGTAAGCTGCTGACAACAACAAATAATATATAAAATATAGGAATATACATAGAAATATTACTAAAACAAGAAATAAAAATAAAAAATAACACACTTATTACAAGTGCAGAGAACAGAATGAAAAGAAACTATATACAACAGTAGGAATACCGAATATCAACTTGATATCTGTACTGGCAAATATTAGCTTAAAATGTTTTTTTCCCTTTGTTCATCCCCATTCCTTAAACTTTCTAGGTGTGTTCTAAGGGTTAAAGTCTCTAAACTCAACTTTCAACTTTAACAAGTTTTCTAAAGACTGAAGTTTTAGGTTTGAGCTACACATATGGGTTCTCTTTGGTGATTCACAGTCCCATCTCTCATTACTCCATGTTGCTTTACTCTGTTTTTTTCTTGCTCTCTTTATAATGGTACATACGAACAGTGTCATGCATACATCAGCTTTATGAACCTTGTAAAAACCGTGGGTGTTTTGTTTGGATTAAACTGATGTCTCTGTCACATTGAAGGTACATCCCCTGGAACTACCATGAAGAATCTCCAGGTCGCTATACTTTCAGTGGAGACCGAGACGTGGAGCATTTCCTTCAGCTGGCCAACGACATCGGCCTACTGGTCATCCTCCGGCCTGGACCATACATATGTGGAGAGTGGGACATGGTGAGCATGTTTGTCAGAGATGGACAGAAATAGACTTTCCTTTTAGCTTTTTCCTTTTAAATAAGAAAGTGTTATGATGCTGCTGTAACCCACATTAGAAAGGGGATAATACAATAACACGGCAACTGCTCTTATTAATGAACAAGAGGGTACCAATACAACCACACCAGGAAACTTTTGAGGAGTTCAGTGCTTTTAGGCCGCAGCAACCAGAATCTAAATGTAATTCTGGTTTGAAAAATGTACCCCTCAAACAATCCAACATCAAATTGAAATCATCAACTACCTCTTTGAACATATCCTCCATCTACTGGGTTGTCTTCTACTTACTGTAGTTCTCATCGTCTAATAGACTGCTGTAGCTAGCCTCTATGTATGCCTACCTTTCTCAGGATGTCAGCCAGCATCAGCTTTTTCATTTGGAGGCTAAAGAAGCATCCATCTTCCTGTATGTATTTTAGCAAATCTTTCGCAGTTTGTCAGTCATGTTTTAAAAGCAATAAGATAATCCAAAATCCACTGACTATGGATCAGATCCGAAATGTCGAAGCACACCCACATGCAATCCAGCCTTTAAAGTATGTAAACACGATGTTGCATGCAGGCTAAATGGATTAATGGTGCATGTATGTGTTGTGCTCTTGTGAACAATGAGTGTTTGCAGTGTCAGAGAAGAGGAACAGTACTCTAATCTGGATGTATGGAGGGATTTTTGATTTGTTAGAAAGCCATTGTTTTTCATGTTTATGTGTATATGCCCTATTTAATATGAAAAACATGAACTTTGAGGCAGTATCACTATAGAGTGGATCTTTAACTGCATGTGATTATTTAACTAATGCTATGCTGTCTGCTGCTGTATTCTGTTGACTAGGGCGGCCTCCCTGCCTGGCTTCTTAACAAGAAAGACATTGTGCTGAGGTCTTCAGATCCAGGTGGGAGTCCAAGATAAACGATAAATGATGAAATACAATCCCACCCCCTTGCTGTATTTTGTGCAACACTATGATCTGTTTTTGTTAGATTACATCAAAGCAGTTGATGATTGGATGGGGAAGTTGCTGCCAATGATAAAGCCGTATCTCTATCAGAACGGAGGGCCTATCATCACTGTACAGGTGAGTGTGGATTTCTTAGCATATCTGCATGTTTTTATTCATTGTTGTGTATTATTTATCCTCCAGTGGTGCCTTTGTTCTTTTAGGTGGAGAATGAATACGGCAGTTATTTTGCTTGTGACTACAACTACATGCGCCACCTGTCCAAGCTATTCCGGTCTCACCTGGGCGATGACGTGGTACTTTTCACCACAGATGGGGCTGGGGTTAGCTACCTGAAGTGTGGCTCCATTCAAGATCTCTATGCAACTGTTGACTTTGGGCCAGGTAGGTGTTCAGTTTCCAGTCAATATGCTCTTTGCTACTGCAAGCAAGCAAAGCTTATTTGTGTAGCACCTTTCATAGACACTTGCCAAAAATGCTTTACAGTCAGGTAAAAGAAGTGACATAAAATTAAAAAATAAGAGGAAGCAGCAGATCAAAGTATTTAATCAAAAGATTAAATGTGCTAAAAAAATAAAACTGTTATACTACCTTCAATAGGCTGAGACAGTTTATTGTGTGCTCTGGAGTCAAATTTTCATACTGTATAATGCCACAATATTTTGTGAAATATCATTTATATATACTTTATATTTATATATAGTATTATATATTATTAGTATTATATATATTTATATTTACTTTACTGTACAACATTGTTTCATATATCATATGGAAATGTGACCTATGGTATTATATTTAGGGCTGTGAAGATTAATCACATCTATCATTATTAACTAAGATTCCACAATTAGTGCATTCATTTTTTAAAAACATGATTAATTGCATGCTTTACTGTCCCTTTCAACACACTTTGGGTAAGCCGCTGCAGCGTCTTCCAGCAGCCACAGTGATATGAAAACAAGTACACCACTTCTCCTTAATGTTTCACATCGGTTTAAAAAACTCGGACAGCTCAGATAGATAGATCAAAAGATATTTACACGTTGGGTGTATCAAACATTTACCTTTCTACTGTCCTCTTATTTGTTTCAATCATTAATAATTCCTTTTGCCATGGTTAAGATCATGTTGTAATCTTTGATCTACCTATAAAAGCAGGTCTGTATCCATAGTTTAAATGGAAACTGTTGAATTTAAAAATGCCAATGCAATTAATCACAAATAACTGCAGAAATTTAGAGATTAATCAGGATTAATTTTTTCACTCACTTTCGACAGCCCTAATTATATTATATGGTAAAGGCTCATTAAACAGATTGATTTAATTTTCAATCTAATGATTAAGAACATGAAATGTTTTTCAAAGATTAACTTTAATATAGTGAGCTGGTGTGGCATTTTGTGGGGTTCTTAGAGAAATGACTGTACATGAGTCTTCAACTTCCTTTTTTTAAACAAACTGACCTAGGTCACATTGCAGCTTAGTCAGAAGTCATGAGGAAGCTGTACTTTATCATGCCAGAATATCCGTGTTTATTCTGTTAGGTGGAAATGTAACTGCAGCCTTTGAAGCTCAGAGACACGCTGAGCCTCATGGACCTTTGGTAAGTGTTCCCACTTGATATCACCTGAGCTCTAAAACCAAACAGGCTCTCCTCTCTGAAGCTCACAAGCTTTTCTGCTGTGTTTCCAGGTGAACTCGGAGTTTTACACTGGCTGGCTAGACCATTGGGGCTCACCTCATTCTGTTGTGTCGTCTACAATAGTCGCCAAGTCTCTTAACGAGATCCTGTCCATGGGAGCAAATGTTAACCTGTGAGTTTATAGCTAAGTCTGACAGATTTAGACACATAGGCCATTGAAGGGTTGATAAAGGGGACCTGGTCTCCACAGGGCAGGAGGGCTGCAAAGAAGACTTAAAACAACAGGTTACAGTCACACTGCACATTTATTGTATACAGGGAAACGAAGGCATTCTTCATATGTCCATGCAGATGTATCTGCTGAAAGAAAAAACAAAAACAATCATGCCGAGTTAACCTAATGCTACAATTGTTAGCAACTTAAGCAAATGTACAAACAGTACACAGAAATGATGACTAAGCATGACTGCAGAAATAGTTTGTACAGCAGACGTGTGGTAAAGTGGCCACATTGGGCTACCCCCCAGATAAAAATGTACAGATCACCTGCTGAATTTGGAAGCTGCATGAGAGATTCAACATTTGACTGTCATATTTGCTGGATGCTCTGTAGTTGATGACAGAAATGTACATGCTTTTATTTTTGGCAAACCTCTGGTTTATTCTAAGAGAGACTCTAACTACTTTAAAGGGGACATATAATGCAGAAATCACTTTTTCAGGCTTTTCTTGTAAAATATGTGCCCCTGGCCTGTCCATAATCCCCTCAAGTACTGGAACCCCCCCCCACACACACACACACACACACACACACTTTTCAGAAAATGTGTGTTGAAACAAGCTGCTGTCCTTAGATTTTTCCCCTCATGATTTCATGTGGGGAGTTAGCCCCCACCCCCAGGTTCAGTTGGCCCTCCCCGCTTGGAAGAAAGTTCTGCCCTCCTCTACTGTTCCTCCACTCAGCTGCCAGCTGAGTGGAGGGTCAGGAGAGCTACATCAATTATGCCACATCCATTTCCTGGGAGGGGCAGAGTCAGACAGCTCAGTAACATTTAAAGCCACAGACACAGAAACGGCTTGTTCTGAGCAGGGTTGAAACAGAGGGTTTCTTAGACATACAAAAATCCTATAGTGGAGTGTTTTTTCAGCAACAGACTTCACAAGCATGTTTTGGGGACCAATATAAACTTGTCTTAAAAGGGTAAAATATGTCCCCTTTAAAGTTTTTCTAATCTGTTTGTTTTTTTTTTTGTCTTTTTCAGTTACATGTTTATAGGAGGAACAAACTTTGGATACTGGAATGGTGAGTGCGCATTGGCAGATGCTGTAATCCCTTCATGAGCCAGTATAATTTCCTCTTTCCAAGACAGTAAGTAGTAGTAGTAGTGGTGGTAGTATTTTAATTAGATCATCAAACAAAACCCAGACACAAAAAATACAGTAGAGACAGTTCACACAGGGTCAGTAGTGATTTACTGAGTTGTGACTGAACAGGAATAGGCAGAAGCAAAGTGCATATGTAAGCTTATCATACATTCTGATCAGTTAAAGCTATCAGTGTCAGGAAATGCAAAGAAAATAACAACAGATACCAGCATTTCACTTGTCAATCTCAAAAACAGCATTACAAACAGGGGTGTAAAGTAACTTATTACATAAGTTAACAGTACTTGCAGTCTGTTTTCTAAACACCTTTCCAGCCAGTAAGGAGCAACACCTTGTATCCCATACATCATCAATTTTCTCAATAATTGTCATTGATCTATTGTATTACAAGCCTTCTGCAGGTCGATATACAAACTAATGGAACGCTCATCAGTTTTAATTTGCTATTTTTTCTGCCATTACCACTCAAGCAGTGGTTCTGTTTCAACTATGATTGTTGATACCTCAGGTGCCAATGGACCCTATGCCCCGCAGCCCACAAGCTACGACTATGACGCCCCACTCACGGAAGCAGGAGACCTCACACAAAAATACTTTGCTATTCGAGAGGTCATCAAAATGGTAAATAGGTTTTGCTTTTAATATCACTCTAGCTGTTTTTTTTTTGTACCATTAAGGAGAAAAGTTCAAGTGCAACAACCATGAGAAAAATTATGTTGATGTTAAATGGGAAGAACTGCTGTTTCTTTTCATAACAGTACCACCAAATACCAGAGGGTCCGGTACCACCAACAACTCCAAAGTTTGCATATGGGACTGTAATGATGAAACAGGTGTTTGAAATTATTCAAGCCTTTTTAAAAGTCAAATCATCATTAAAAAACCTACTTTTTAAAAAGACATAATTTTCTGTCTTCACAGCTCCAGACTGTGTCAGATGCCTTAGAAATCCTTTCTTTCTCAGGCCCAGTCAAAAGCGTGTATCCTCAGACTTACATTGAACTGAACCAGGTATCCTTTATTTCTTTTTTGTTTTAACTTTCAAGTTGTTTGATTGTTTTAAACACTTGCATACATGTTTGCTTTGTAGGCCTTTGGTTATGTGCTGTACAGGACTCTTCTGCCCTTTGACTGCAGCACACCTACTCCTCTGTCATCTCCACTGAACGGGGTCCATGACAGAGCATACGTGTCTGTAGACGGGGTGAGTCTTATGTCATGTTCAGGTGTTTATCTGTTGGTCCCATTCCTGTACTTGACTTTCCAACTTTGGTAGAGTCAAGAGCTCAAAGTCATAATTTGGGTACATCATGGGTGCTACTTTTTAAATGTGTCACTCATCTCATCTAGGTCCCCACATGTACAGCAAGTAGCTATTACAATCTTATTCTATACTGCATATAACAAATGGGATGAGGTGACCTTACACCAACTTTTAGTTACCTAAGCCAACTCAAGTGTAACTTTCATCTGTCTTGTCTTTTATGTCCTCAGTCATCTAGGTCAAGGCAATTCAAAGCTTAATATTAAAGGCAAATGGACTTGGTTTTGGTTCTTGTTGGTGTTTTCCTTCTCAACTGAAAGGCTTCTTTTCCTATCCATATGTAATTTTTAGAATTAAGATGAGTTGCCTCTAGGATTAAACTTTGAGTTTTGTCCTCCATGTCTCTGTGCAATATGGCATCAAATGTGCAAGATATTTTCCCAATTTCCAAGGTGTTTTCCCATTTCCCAATGTTTTCAATTGTAAGCTACATTTTTTATTATTATAACACCACATTAATACAGCATTGCTGTTGAAATGCAGCTCAACACACCACTTGACTTGTATGAAAACTTGTTTCCAAAAGGAGGTTTTAGGAATAAGTTGTGGAGAACATTTCTTATGTCTCATTATTGTTTTGTCATACTGTATCTGTGCTGATTTCTCGTCAAGGTGCCGATGGGGATTCTTGAAAGGGACAAAGCCATAACTGTGAAGGTGACCGGAAAAGCTGGCAGCCAGGTGGACATACTGGTAGAGAATATGGGCCGAATCAACTATGGAAAAAATATCAACGACTTTAAGGTTATTACATTTTTATTTTACACGACAGTACACATTAATGCTTTATCTGGTTCTCATTGGCAAGTTTAACAGTGAGGAATGGTTTCACAACAACCAAATATATTATAACCAAAATATTCAGTACCCCTTTTGTTATGTTGCAACCTGATCCTGCAGTTGTTATAATTATTTCTTATAATTACTTCTAATTAATCAACACTTGGTGCCCATAATGACTAAATGAAAACAGAATTGCAGCATTTTTTGCAAATTTATAAAAAATAAAAACTGAAATGTCACATTGACATAAGTATTCAGATCCTCTGCAAAATCCTTTGCTGCTGACATGTTTCTACATCTTGAATGGAGTCCACCTTGGCAAAACAAACTGAATGGACATGATTTGGAATGCAAGCCTCTCTATAGAAGGCCTCACAATGCATAGCAGAGCAAAAACCAAGCCATGAGGTCAAGGGCACTGCCTGCACTCAGGGACAGGATTCTTGCAAGGTACAGGACTGGGCAAGGCAACAAAAATTTCTGCTGCACTGAAGGTTCCCAAGAGCACAATGGCCTCCATAATTCTCAAATAGAAGAAATTTGGCACAACCAGGACTCTACTGAGAGATGGTCACTAGGCCAAACTGAGCAACTGGGGGAGAAGGGCCTAAGTAAGAGAGGTGACAAGATCTCTGACTGAGCTCCAGAGATCCTCCTTACAGAAGGACAGCCATTACTGCAGCCCTTCACTGATCTGGGCTTTAATTTTTAAGGGGAGATAACATAGGATTAATGATAATTAATAATTGAATTTATGTTGGGATTATAAATTCATAAATTTTCAAGAAAAAAAAAAAATTCTCTACTTTAAAATGTTGGAAATGTGCAAGAACCATATTTAAAATTATTTAGATTATAAAGTCGAAAATGGCAGAATGCTTGGAAGAAAATTGTACCAGTAAAGCTGTTTGGCTTGCAGAACCACTGCAGTTAGAAACGTAATCAAATTATACGTTTCACTGGAACAGCGCAAAAAGGAACTACTTATGATTTTAGCCCAGAATCATCACAGGATAATTATCTCAGCATCTGGAGTTTGTAGAGCCATTGCTGGACACTGCCATTCAAAAGAAAATGACACACTGACAGCATCCACATGACAATTCTGATCAAGCCATTGTTTTTGGTTTCATTTTTTGTAAATTCAAAACTTCATAGTGTTTTAAGTATAGAACTTGAGATTTTTAAGTTTAGAAAATCAAAAATGATTACTTTTAAATTTTTAATTGCATTTTTTTTGGTTTTAGATTTGTTTGTTTTAACTAAAAATTAATGGATCCTTTCAATTTTCTAGAGTTTCTCTAAGACATGCTCATACTTAGGCTCCCTCTCTGCATTTTCTCTCCTTTTTTCATGTCTCATTTTGATTTTTTTTCCTGTCAGGGCCTGGTGTCTAACCTGACTCTGGGGGCAGATGCACTCCTTAGCTGGACCATGTACAGTCTCAGTGTCGATGATGCAGTCAGTCAAGGCCTTCTTGGTGGAACAAAACCAACAGCTCCTCCTGCACCTGCTGCTCTCTCTCTTCCAGCATTCTACAAGGGAAGTTTTGTCATTCCTGATGGTATCCCTGACCTCCCACAGGACACTTACATCCAGCTGCCCCAGTGGAAGAAGGCAAGTTACACTTTTCCCTAAGAAAGACTGGTAGAATGTGATAAATGCATCAGGAACATAACCCTAATTGTTGGTGGGAACATTAATTTCTTATGACATGGACATTGGTCATTGATTAAAACACTGAAAAGAAAGAATCCTAAGAGTTTTCACAATAGAGTTATCATTTTGTATCATTTTTTGCAGAAATCTTGAGCAGGACTAGACTCATATTGAACAGCCGTCTACTGAAGTTGTGTTGGGTTTGTAAAGGGATAGAGGGAAATTCAAAAATCAGAAAAGAAAGAGAAAGAAAGAGAACAGAGGAAGATGCAGGAATAGAGAACAGGGAGATTCAGAAAAATACAGGAGGTAAATACAATAAAAAGAAGGGGAAGATACATAAAAAGAAGAGGGAGTCAGGAATAGAAAGAGAGGGAGCTGAAGAAAAAAGAGGGAAACTATGACAATGAACAATCTGTTTTTTTTTTTCTTTCAGGGTCAAGTTTGGATTAACGGCTTCAACCTGGGACGCTACTGGCCCAGTCGAGGCCCTCAGGTGACCCTCTTTGTCCCCGCCCACATTCTGACTACGGCTGTGCCCAACAATGTGACCGTCCTGGAGCTGGAGGAGGCTCCCTGCAGCTCAGGGACATGCAGTGTGGAGTTTACCACCACCCCTATCCTCAATGCAACAGTGCAGTCTGACCTAAAGCTGTACAGGAAGCTCTTCACTCGAAGCGATTTGTAGTGATATTCAAGGAACTCGCTGCTGCACCGAAGGAATCTCTTTGCACTACTCACTGATTCAGGATCAGCACTGGTCTGAGCTCAGAGAAGATATGATTTTAGAAATGTACTTTTAATGTTTTAAGTTGGTGAGTCCTGGACAAATCATCGGTGTGATTTAATGAACTCTTGGTGACTCTGCCTCACTGATTCTATTGGTACATTTGCATTTTAGGTTTTTCCTGTCCACTCTGGGATTGTTGCCAACACACCACTGCAGCCTGTATGCTAGAAAATGTTTTTTTTTTTTTTTAAAACACATCAGGGAAATATGTTGGATGCATTGTGGGAGTTTTAATCTGTTGCTTTTACGCATTTTGAAAGAAGTACTTCATGCACTGTGATTGGATGTTTGAGAAGGTAAATTAAAAACTATTTTGGAATACTCTTATAATCTTTTTTGTAAGCGGGGCGGCTGTGACTCAGTAGGTGGAGTCAGTCGTCTCAACCAGAAGATTGAGAGCTACAACAGTCATATGTGGATGTGTCCTTGGCATAGACACTTAATTGCTCCCTCTACTGTGTCAATTGTGTGTGAATGTGTGTGGATGGGTACAAATGGTTTTAGTTTTTTAAATGTCTTTTTTTATTGAAGATGTTTTAAATAAAAACAGGAACATAATTCATGGAGAAGCAAAATATTGGAAAAATGTCATGTTTGGGAGTGTATTTCAGCATCGGTAATATCAGTTTGAATGATAGATTGATAAAGAAGAAGGAACTGAAATAACTTTAAAGAAAAGTAATGAAATAATTGCAAAAAGGAAAAAATGTCTACATGGGTTAAAAGTGGCAGAAATAATGTGGTGAAAATGGGCTACTGAGAGCAAAAAACTGGTAAAAAAAAAAAAAAAAAAAAAAGACGAAGAAGAAAAAGAGAGAGAAAAAAGGCAAGAATAGGATGACCGAAAAACACAGTGACGGGACTGTTTATGGGTGACACTCCGGTCCAGAGGGTGGCGTTAGCGCTCGGGACGGACTGACTCCCAAACTCCCCGAGAAGGAAAAATACTGAGGGAGGAGGAGGAAAAAGAAAACTTAGGAGGAAGGAGGGGGAGGCCTGCTGCAATAAAATAATAATAATAACATCGAGGAAATGAACTAAAGTCAAGCGGTGTGTTGGACTTCGTCTCAGCGACGAGGTAAAAATGAAGAACGAACGGTAACGGTTAACCGTTACTACACTGAGGTAGCGAGCACTAGCTCACTGTGATTAGCATTAGCTAGCTTATGATATATTCACCTGGTTGCGGTGCTAAGGAAGCTGTCTCTTGTTAGATGTTGCCTGTCACATTCAGAGCAAGCTGGCATTTGGTTACTGTCGTCCTGTTGGCTAAATAGTTAAATAAACATGATATGATACGATAATGTTACAACGTGTTTCTTTTTCGGCAGGTCGTGGACGTCTCCATGTCTGGGACGTTGTTCAGCTTGCAGCAGAGAAGGAGCAACATGTCTGATTAAAGTACAATGTTTATGTTACTCTGACACAATTATACTATCCTACTGTATTTCACAGACATGCCTTGGTGCCCAAACATCAAAAGGAAATATCACCTTTGACCACACAGCCTGGCTTTATCACTAAGTTGGAGCCAGCCCTCTTTTATTGTTTATATCAGGTAGCAGTTTCTCAGTGTAAACACGGGCTCAAATCGAGCTGTCTCCATCTAAACCATGGTAGATAATCGCTATGCCACAGCTCTGGTCATCGGCTCTGTTCTGAGTCTGCTGGCCACAGTCTACCTCTCTGTGGCTGTGGGAACCCAGCACTGGTACCAGTACAGCAGTCCACCAGTAAAGCATGAGGGAGCACTGCAAAGTAATGCCTCCGAGTTCATCAGTGGAGACTTTGATGAGAAGTCCTATAGTGACACCATGTTTCGCCTGAATGGCACCCTGGGCCTGTGGTGGAGGTGCATCCTGGTGCCTGGACAGACACACTGGTTTAAAGAACCAGGTAAGACTTTCTGTGCATTACAAACATCTCTACATGGTTCACAGACTACTATTTATTTAGTCATTAAGTTTCCATTAATTCATTACCATGCTGATCAAAATAAACTCACTGTGTTTAAAAGTATGTCAAATTTACTTACTGTACTTGGCACATGATGTGAAATCTTGGTTCAAAAGTGTAAAATGAATAAATAAATTGTGTATTTCTGTGATTTTGAGACTATTGTTCACTGATTTCCTAACTAGCTGTTAATGAAATCTGTTTTCAAGTCAAGTCATGGTGCATAGTTGTATTTTAGCAGAGTAGCATTGATTTCAAACTTGGTGTATTGAATTGCCATTAATTATCAGTTTGAAGCACTGGTTTTGATCAATTTCCTAACAATTTAACTAGTGCTTCATCATGATACATTACGTAGGAAGTCATTGCATCCTGTGTCATGATAAATAGTTAAGCTTAATTTTTGTCTTTGTTTCTGACTTTAGACCCAAAGTTGGAGACGCAGTGTGTGAGCTTCACCCTTCCTCAGCAGTTTATTCCAAAGTACAAATTCACAGGAAAGGACAACGGTGAAGAAGATGTGCTGAGAACATGTGAGTCTTTTTTTGTATATTTTTCCATTTAAATTGTCTGAGATTGCTCTTTAGTGGTGTACCATTGTTCTTTGGTCAGTCTTTCTGTCGATATGGGTTGTGTACCCAAAGGCTATTAATTAGAGTGAAAAAAAACAGCTGTGTTAATGCTGTGGCCTAAATGTTAGTTGACAACCTTTTTCCTTGAGGAAGACAGGGTGATAGGGAACTAAGACAAAAACAATCCTTAATAAGAAAAAAACTCAAAAATGTGTTTAGTTTTTGTAAAGGAGAATGAGCGAGACTAAAGAGTAAATGTAATCGCTTTTTGTTAACTAGAGCTGGACCATATTTTTTAAAAATTTAATCAACTAAATCAAGACTTAAACTTTCACAAGCAAAAATTACTAAAATGTTATTAAATTTAAATCAAATCAAGACTAAATTTGAAATAACTGCCAAAATTAACAGTAGAGGAAGTATTTTAGACTGTTTCAATCTGAACACAGTCCTTTTTTTTCCTGTGCTTTTTTGTCTTTGTCAGATATGCCTTTAATTGTCTGAGATTTCAGAAAAGATCCTTCCCCTCAGATTGTGCCCTAAACTGTGACCTTCTTGTGTTTTGCCCCATTTCACTGCTCTGCTGTACACCTCCCATATTTTAACACACAATCACATTTCTGTAAAAGTGTTTTAGTTAATTTAATCCTCTCTTTATCAGACCTGTGGAGGTGCCAGTTTCTCCTGCCCTTGGTATCTCTGGCTTTGGTGTTTCTGAGTGGCCTTGTTGGGGTCTGTGCCTGCCTGTGCCGCAGCTTCACGCCCACTTTGGGGGTTGGAGTGCTCCATCTTCTTGCAGGTAAGACAGACATCTGCATAAATTGAATTCCAGCTTTGAACCACAGAAAGAAGCATGACAAAGAAATGTCAGGGCCCTTATGCTTAACTATGAGCTTCTGAGGGACAAAGTAGTTGAAGGGTTTAAGGTGTTACTTATGTCAGTGTGTGATGTAGAAATGTAACAAGTTACAAAGTAAAGTATAGCTAGTCAAGACTGCTGGTAACCATGTGACTGCTCATAGCTGTTCTTGTAAATTAGTAAAATGATGAGAAAGCTGAACAGCACAGGTCTTCAAGTTCAGAAAGTTCACTTGAATTGTTTATAATGCAGGAACTTGAGCACGACCTCACTGATGAAGGCTGTTTTTTGTTTATTATTTCAATGGGCACATTTTTAAATTTGGCATTTGTTATTCACCCAAGACTATAATTACATAATTTTTAATGTTTAATCGTCAGGTCAGTTTACTTATAGATCAATCCATCTGTCAAAAATATATAGGTTCCATTTTTATCACTTTTCTTAGTTGTACATGTGAAAGTTTCTTTAGATTTTTTACATTTATTTTTTCAATTTCTGATGCAGAGTTAAAAAAATCTGGGGCAGGCCTCTAAATCCAAACAACTCTGTTTAACAAAACAGCACTCCATAAGGGTATATATCAAATAAACCAAACAGCTAAACAGCATTTTGGTTTCATTGATGCATGTCCCATAAAGAGGGAGAAAAGCTGTAAAAAGTGGCCTTCCTGGTTCATGCTAAAAGCTACTCACTTAGCATTTTGAAATGGCTCACAGCGCAAACCAGGAATTGTTATTTACAGCCTTTCTCCTTCTTTATGAGAAATTCATCCATGAAACCAAAACCTTGGTTTACTGCAGAGTGAAGACTCCCTCTTCAGTGCAGCTTTGATTGAACAGTCCTCAATGTAAATCAAGAGGGAAGACACAGAGGTGGGTGCTCTGAGCAGCAGGCCTGACCTCTAATCAACCTGGAAATGCTCAGTGGGGCTGCAACTTTCTGAGGAGGGTTCAGGGTTGGGAGTTTCACATTACAGGGGATGAGTTTGGGCGATTGAAGTCGCAACTGATGGCAGAGAATAATCATGGTCCATCACAAGTAAGCAGCACCAGCAGCTTCCATTATTTAACAGTTTTCACAGAGCATCCAAGGTTTCATGGCAGCAACAAACAAGTCATGTCTTTTATGGACGCTCTGTCATGACAGCCACCTTAACAAGACGTATCCTGAAACGATGATTTAAGACTGAGACTTTTAGAAATACCAGAGGTTTTTTAAGAACCCAACTGAAAAATATATGTTACATAGGCTCCGTAAGGCCTGTAGACACTTTGATATATTTTCATTGTGTTCTTTAAATCTTCTCCTATGTAATGTGCACCGTTCATGTTTTTTTCTTTTCATCAGGCCTGTGCACTTTGGGCAGCGTCTGCTGTTTCCTGGCCGGGGTGGACTTGCTCCACCAGTTCTCCGCACCACCTGAAGGGGTGGAGGGCTCGCTGGGCTGGTCCCTCTACCTCGCCCTCATCTCCTTCCCTCTGCAGATGATGGCTGCTGCTTTGTTCATGTGGGCGGCCAGGAGCCACCGCAAAAACTACACCCGCATGACTGCTTACAGAGTAGCCTAAAGGGAGATGACGACAACAAGTTACCTGAAAACCGCTTTCTGGTAAACAGACAAGAATTTCTACATAATTTTGTTTCTTAGAAAAAAAAGTATGCAAGTCAAAGAACTGTACTGGTTGTAGTTTTTCACTTCCTTTTTCACCATCTAAAGTAGATGAAATTATCACATTGTATCAGGTATAGCAAAAAAAACCAAACCATTTTGCAGCTAATCATCTTAAGTGCTTGTAAAAAAAAAACAAAACAAAAAGGGTGTCATATCCATGATTTGTCTTATTCTGCCTTTTTTAGCATCTCAGATGTACCTTAAAAAGCATGTTCTTTACTGTACTTTAGCTATTTTAGCCTGGATTTAAAGAGTGATTTATTGTTTTGTGTGAGCTGTGTTGCTGTGCAATTCTTTTTCTGCCTTCATTTCAGTTGCCATTGCTTCAAAAGCTGCTCATCACCATATTGTCCTTAAATCAATAACAGACCATAAACTTGCACAAAACTTAAGATATTCACTTATCTAAGCCAGGGTAGCTTTCACATTTAAGTGCATGAAAGTTTAAAAGCCCCATTTTTGTAATTTTTTATGTTTATTCTTGTATTATTTAAGAAATGCAGCCTTTGCTTTGCATGCTTTTTTTCGGCAGATGTTTCTGTTGACTGTGGTAATTGTTGATTTCTCTCTGTGGTTTGTGTTACTCAATGACCTTCCTTCAAATGTAACCACTCACCTCTGATTTTCCTGTGTTTACAGATCTAGTATTTATTAATGCAGTTCATTTGAATGTAAAAGTTCCTTTGATTTGATGCCACTCAAGAAAAAACTGTGATCTTTTTGTAACATTTAAATTCAAATGTTCCAACCCAAAATTACACTACTGCCATTTCACATTTGTTGAAGAGGAGTTTCACTGTTTTTAGCTGCAGCACTTCAGGTGTTTTTTTTCTAATCATGGTCATTTAGTTTCATCAGTCACTCAACTGACTGGTTTGACTGCCAATTATCAGGTTTGCATTAATTAACCCTATTTAAATGTCTATGATATCCTACATTCAAAGATGCCAGGGACTGACAAATTCAAATATGAACTGAGGGACTGACAAATTCAAATATGAACTGAGTTTGCAAAATCTAAATTTGCAAATAAATTTGATGAATCTGCATCACATCAACATCTGCATAGATTTTTGTGATGAATTTCCTACTTCATAGCACCAAAAAAATAAACTGTGGTATTTTCATATCACAAGGTTTTGTTACATGTATGTTGTGTACACACACTCTTGCTTTTGTAAATGTTTATATGTACTCTGAAGCACACTGTAACTGATTCTGTAACAATAAATCTGTCACTTACTGACTTGTAGTTTTTTAGTCTTTTTAGAACAGAATTGGCAAACCATAAATTCTGATGATTCAATGTGTTTTTTTGTCATTCACATTGTTTATTGCAAGTTTTCTATGATGATTATTTAAAAAAATCTATTGACAATTAGAGCTCTAGTTTTATATCCTGAAGTGTTGTAGTAAATGTTTGCATACTAGCATGAATAACCAGATGCATGGAAATGCTTGCTGTCAGCAAGCATTTACCTCAAGTGTGAAAAATTGAATTTAAGATGGAAGTTTGAAATAAACTGCAGTTACTTGTGTCCTCTTGAGGCTGTAGCAAAAAACCCCAGAAACTCTCAACACCCCTTTTGAAAAAAAAGGTCCATAAATCCAACAGAAATAAACAAATTTGGTCTGAATAGCTAATCTCATTGTTTTCAGAAGGTGCATTCTGTGATTGACAGTAGGACTTTTAACAGTAAGTACCTCTCCAACTCAGCCAGTGCTATGAAAACATTTAATTTAAATTAACAATGTGTGCATCTCTTCAATCAAACAGGCAGGAAAATAATAATAGCCATAGTTACATTGTTTTATCAGCAGTTCAATGTACTTTTGGTCATAGGCCTACATGCTGTAATTGAATCCTAGCAGTGATGGTGTTTACTCTCTCTAATGTGGTATCATTTAATTGGCAGGCAGATTTGCTTCGGCTCCTTCCCTCTGCCTGTAACTTCTATGACCTAAAGTTAGGATGAGCCAGAATTTCCAAGTCCACCTCAGGAACCAATGGGTGAAGTCACTGAGACTGCTTCATACGTGGTTAACAGCCATTATCTTTGTCATAGCTGGTATCTTCATGTTAACATTCAGGCCAGTAGCCATCCTAGTGGAAGAGGGGGGAAAAAGAGGACATTTTTGCAGTTTCTCTCCTTAAATGTCAAATGTATTTTGAGTTTTAAATGATGTGCAGCTGAAGCCTGCATCGTGTCACATAGTGTCACACTTTTCTGGATGAAAAATTTGACTGTAGACTTTTTTGCTTTAGAATAAACAGATTTTTAGGCACTAATTTTGCTCTACATTGTGATGTTATTTTTAGAATATATTGAATGAGTAAAACCAGAGAGCCTTATAACTCTTAAATTTCCAGCAGCAATAATTTTACCTAGTAATTACTCAATAATTTTAGAGTAAATACATGGCAATTTTATTCTAATAACAGTAATTATCTAGCAATTGTTCCAAATAAGCTGAAAATGAAGTAATAATTTGGAATTTTACCAAGCAATACCTCACAATTATGGTAATATTAAGAAAGTATTTACCTAGTGTTAACCAAGTCATTTCTTAGAAATTAGATAATAGTATTTCTATAAGTTGCTTGATAATTCCCGGGTATTTCTTTATTTTTGTCCACTAAATTAAAGTAAGTCCTTCTTGAATAATTTGAAGTAACTTCTTAGTAATTTCTGAATGCCTTTATTTACAAATTTTTAAAAACTCCCTTCATAATTCATTATTTTTGGGGTAATTTCTGCATATCAGCTCACTGAATTGAGGCGAGTCCTTCCTCCATAATTCCCATGTAATTATGGGGTAGTTTCTTAATGCTTGTTTTAGAGTTTTAAGGAAATTTCTGAATGCTTTTCTTGGTAGCATTCTAAGTAAATAGTATTACCAACGTATTTTTGAGAAAATATTAGATAATTATACTTACTATTAAAATTACTATATAATTACTCTGCAATTACTACATAATTTCTGGGTAACTAGGACCCAAAATAAAGTGTGATCAAATTTCTTTCAAATATTTTTCTACGGTCTGCTGGTCAGTGTATAGTTTATTTCATAGAGCTGACAGTTCACTGGGATGATTCTGTGAAGAAACCATATGAAAGGAAAATGCTTAGATATGCAGATTTAGGAGCAGAAGTTGAACAGTTAGGATGGAAAGTCAGAGTTTGTCCAGTAGATGTGGGGTGTAGAGGGTATGTGGCAAGGTCAACTGTCTCATTACTCAGAAATCTAAGAGTGCAGGAACAGAGTTCGCGAAAGACAGTTAGGGAGATGTCAGAGGACAAGGTTCTGGCCAGTTAGTGGATTTGGATGAGGAGGAAAAAATGCCCACTGGGGGCTGAATATTGAGTGATGGTTGCAATTATGAGTCATGCTAGGGGAGGTAGAGTGTCAGCCCCAGTCAGGGTGTCTCACCCTAGCTCTGTTACTTCCACCCTCTTGCTAAGCCTGGGTCTGTTGAAAGTGGCAATGCTGTTTGGCCATGTGGTGGCGTAGATAAGAAAGAGAATGTTTCCATGCTGGCATGGAGAGGGGTGGTTCTGGGATGCTGGAGATCACTGTTCAACCCTCTGGAGGTGTTGGAAGGCTAATTGGACAAAACACTAGCGAAAGGGGGTTCCCACTTGACAGCTCTGGTGATGTGTTGACTTCTTTCTGTCCATCAGTCGGCACGGTTGACTTGTGCAGGCAAATAGTAAGGATTTAACTGGGTTTAGGGACTTCTTCGCTGAGCACTTATCCGATCTGCAGAGCACACGGATCTTGGGTTTGCTTAAAAAAATCGTATCCAGTCACTTCACACCATCAGGATCACTTACCAACCGTTCAACATTTATTCAGACATGCAGTTGTGCATTTCTTCCACAGTTCAAAGTATTAATATTCAAGTGTACTAAAACATGCATTTGGAGAATCATTACTCCAAAATCTGTGCAATATCACTAAATCAAGTATAAAAACATCTTTGGTGTGACGAGTCCTCACAGAGGTCGTACTCTTACAGAGAGTTGCATTTGATTTCTATACAGTGTAAAGCAAAATTCTTATTATTGCTTATGACATCTGTAGAATTTTTTTAACCATCATTGTTTGAATTTGTGCACTTAAGATTATGACAAACGTGATCACATGTGTAGTGCATTCATTTCTCTTCTGATTGCAGTTTAAAACCTGGCTACAGTCCGCCTTGCTCTCCTTCGGTCTGCTCTCAGTCTTTCTTCACACTTATGGACGGGAGGGTCAAAGTGAACTTCTTGGCTAATTGAAAAGCAATCTTCTTCTCATAGTAGGCACATTCATTTACAAAGAAAGGGTAGAGCTCTTCTCCTTCGTGCCTCACCGTGTCCCCAGAAAATGACAGAAAAATGGGGTCACCTGGTTTGAGAAGCTTGAAGTCATTGTCCTGGAAAAGGCAGAGACAGATGACAGTGAGTCATCGTGCATCAGGGACGTTTTTATCCAGTAAATGGCTTCTTTTTTTTAAATCATGCATGAAAATTTAAACATGCTTGGAAGTAAGATGCTTAACAAAATGGTTTGACATTTGGGAGAAAATGGTTGATCACTTTCTTTCTAAGAGATTAAACTGAAAACTTTTTTAATTGGTTGGTTCGAGGGACCATCCCCACCCATTTTTTCCTTGTTTATTTCAGAGTCTTAGAGCTGCAACTTTAACTGTTCTTATTACATATGGTACATCGTTATTATGAAACGCGTGTAGCTACTCTTTACCTGTAGCTGTGGGTGTATGGCAGCAGTAATCGCACTGGTTGTAGGATCCCTTGGGTAGTCTATTTTAGCCACAGGAGTGTATGCTTCAACTTCACCTCCTTCAAAAGATTCTCCTGTTGGCAAAAAAAGTAAGAGCTTTTAGTTTTAATCAGTGTTCCTTTTGTCAACTTTGTCAAAATATGACTCTAAATTGTATGCAGGCAACCTTTTTACTCAGAGGAAGACAGGAAATGTTAGTGCTAGACTGTTGGACATCTAAAATCCATGATATTTCTGCACTCTGTTCATAAACACAAGGAAAGATGAAGACAGACTGCAGCATGAGTGTGTGTGTGTCTTTTTCTGTTTGCTCCCGTGTTAAGCAGTGTGGCAGAGAGAGCACAAGCTGTTCAGTAGGTTTAATCTGTAACTCTTCTGTTTATATCAGGGGCAGTATTAAACCAAGCATCAAATTGTGCAGTGAAATGTGATCTCTCCTTATCAGCAAGAACAAAAGAGAATAGATCTCCAACCAGGTTGTTCAGGTAAAGTCACACCTCTATAATAAAATAAAATTCACAGCAAAATGGACAGTGTTAATTACGCTCATATAGAGTTACATTTAACCCTTTTGGACCACACTACATATCAACTACACTTTTGAAAGCATTTCATATTACGCAGTAGGACAGAGCCGCTGTAACTCTTGAAAATCTTTTGCGAGTTGGGTCACCTCTGGCACGAAAGAAGGCATAGTCAACCTCAAAGCAAGACAATACATACTGATGTAGAATACTATGACTCCTTAAGGTTCACCTAAAGTCACAGGTGTAAACTCTAATTGAGGCAACAACTTCACTTGTGGTGCAAATTTGTCAAACCACAAAAACAACAACAATACATCAGAATTGGGAGTAAAAATAAAACTGTAAAAAAAAAAGGTTATGTCAGTTTTGTCATCAGTTTTAATTTTAAATCAATTAAAGTATAGTTCATTAATAAGAGTATTTTACCCCCTAGCTAATTAAGTTAATTTAAGGAAGATGAAAATGCCTTACATTTGACCACCTCTGGGATAAGATTACAAGCAGTTTGCTGATCTTAATGACAAATATCTTCTATTTATGTAAATGTCTCTCACCTGAATTAAATCTCTGGAGCCACTCAATCATCAGGTCTAGTGCCTCTTTCACCGCGTTAAAGATATCAGCTCTGACCACGCCATTGGGCTGAGGACCAACCTCCAGTGCTGCAGAAAATACAAGGAACAGTACCAATATCTTATCCTTTTTCATTTAATTATTCCAAAAAAGCTTTTCCTTTGCACAGTGGCAGGCAGAAAACACTTACCAAAGCCACATTTGCCCACTGCCTCTAGGGAATAAGCCTCAGACAGGGGTATATCCAACTGGATTGCTCTCACAGGGGTTGAGGTCATCTTGCTCTGAAGACCAAATAAGCAGACTATCAGTACTGCATGCTTTGATACATAACAGACCACTGAACCTTAACATCACAAGCTGAAACCATTTTCTCTGGGAGTCTGGAACATGTCATGCTGATCCTAACATTGAGCCTTAAGCTCTGGGTTGCACCAGGAAATGTGTAACTTCAAGTATAATCTAGTTTGAGGATTGTTGAAGCTGAGAGTGAAATCTCCTTGGTGCATGAAATCCCAGACAATCGCTTACGTCTGCCTAATGGTAAAACTGCCTTTGATTTACACCCTATGACTGAAGTTATGCAGAGCTGCTGCAGCAGGCTACTGATTTACATTCCTCTCATATCTGATAACACACTGTTTAGTTTATGTTGCATGTGAAAAGTTTGCCTCTTATGTCAAATTTCAAAAATATCTTTGTATTAGTAACATTGGTAGCTGGTAAGTGGATTGAATAAAAATCCTGCTGGTATCACTCGTGAAAGCACTTAGGAAGTGAAAGTAAGCTTCTGGGTATTATCTAAACGGTTACAAAAGCTACATGAGATTAAATGGGGTTTATAGGATCATGTTTCTAAATGAAGCAAGTTATGTTGATCGTTTTGTTTTACCCTTTCATTGATTTATAAATCAGTCATGGTCAATATAATTTGGCTTTTATGACAGAAAAAACATACCTCTTTAATGTCAAAGTGAAAACCAATTTCTACAAAGTAATCCCAGTTAATCAAAAATATGTAAGTAAAATAACTGCATACGGAGTTACTGCAGGAATATTGACTGACCTAATTTAACAGAGGTCCAGCCAATTGGTACTAGTAGTCTCACAGCTAGTGAATTGTGGATCACTGAAGGGCAGTGAATGTGTTTCAAGTGATTGTTATATCAAGACAACTGGGTCTGGAAGGTCCAGTCACTGGCCAATCAGTATTCCTGGCTACCATTACACCATGAAGACAAAAGAACACTTTGGGCAAATCTGAGAAAAGGTTACTGAAAAGTGTAAGTTCAGTTAAATTCATCATCAAGAAATGGAAGGAATATGGAACATGTAAATTTGCCTCAGTCAGGCCGTCCTCACAACCTGATTGACTTTCCAAGACGAAGACAAGCTAGAGAGGTCATCAAGACACCTAGGACTACTCTGAAGGAACAAGCATCAGCAGCTGAGATGGGAGAGACTCTGCATACAACAACTATTGGCTGGGTTCTTCAAAAGTCAAAACTTTACTGGAGAGTGGTAAAGAGAAAGCCACCATTGAGGAAAACTTGACTCGACTTAGAGTTCACCAAAAGGCATACAGGAGTCTCTGTGGTGAAGTGGAAGAAAGGTCTTTGGTCTTAGGAGACCAAAATAGTGCTTTTTGGCCTCCAGACAAGACACACCATCCCCACTATGAAGCACAGTGGAAGCAGCATCATGCTGGGGGGATGCTTCATGGTCCTGGTAGGCTTGTGAAGTTAGGAGGACAATCTTATTCAGTCTGCAAGAGAACTAAGGCTTGGGAGAAGATTTATTTTCCAGCAAGACAAGGACCTGAAGCATTCAGTGAAATCTACACAGAAATGGTTTAAAGACAGCAAGGTAAATGTTCTGGAGTGGCAGAGTCAAAAGTCCGACCTCAATCCAATAGAGATTTGTGGCTGGACTTCAAAAGTGCTGTTCATACGTGATGTGTAAAATTGCAGTGTCCAGATGTGCAAGCCAAGACCTAACAACACAGACTCAGTGCTGTGATTACAGCCAAAGGTGCCTCTACTAAACACTGACTTGGAGGGTGTGACTATTAATGCAGTCACATATTTTACATTACATATTTTTTATTTACCTGACATTGCTTTGTAAATCTGCTTTCACTTTGACAATACTGAGGGATTTTTGTCACAAAAGCCAAATTATATTGACGATGAATGATTTATAAAATCAATAAAAAGGTAGAACATCCAAGGGGGTGAATGTTTTTTTGTATGCACTGTATATTTAAATATTTCTGTCCTTAGGTCAAACGCCCTTCTGAGGTTGACCTTTTTTCCTGCAACTTTGGTCACATTCCTATCTTAATCCGCATGACCTGAGGTCAGATGATTTTCTGAAACATTTGTCCTGATAACTGGATAAAGCACTGACCTGTATGTATTTGTAAATGTGCAGGGTCAGCCAGTCTAAAGAGTAGAAGATAAGACAGATGCCCATGTTGGAGGTGGTGTTGTGAAGGTCACAGAGCAGATCCACAGCCTGTTCACTTCCTTTAGGCCCGAGCTGAGCATTCAGCTCTTTGGCTCGCCTCAGCTCATAGGGTGTGGAGTCTGTCAAAGGGGTGCTGAGTGCAGGAAGAAAAGAGGAGTTAGTTCATATAAATATATTCCTGCCTAGTTGTTTGAGATGTATTAAGCTCAAAATTTGAAACAGTTGTTACCTCAATGAGGCATCAGTGAAGGAGCGGTTGAGATCTGTGTCTATGTATCTTCTACAGGCATCCACAGCCCGTGGGTTTGTCAGGACGGTGGTTATAGAAACAGATCCTCTCTGATCTGCCTTCTGTTTCTGCATTTCTCTCACCATGTACACCCCGGACATCTCATTCCCATGGGTGCCACCACAAATGGCAATACGGGACAGTGGTGGGAAAGTGACACTCTCCATCTGTTTGCAGGAAAAAAATGAGGGAAGTTTTTTCTCGCACTTCCTCAGTCTGTCTCAGGAAGCCAATTAGTAATAGAGCTGAGGTTAACATGTCTTATAACAGCCCTACCCAGTTTAAAACATAAACATGCTGAGAGAAGAGGAACCAGTGACAGGAGGGTGAAATCCGGTTCAGCCTATAGATGACCCACACATACTATCATTTAAAAGGAATAGAAGAAGTGATGGATGCTACATTCAGTGAGTATTTTAGTTTAATAGGTGACTGGCCCAGTCTCAGAGATACTGAATGAAACCCAAGCAAAGCTGTAAACTTTAACTAAACACTGTTAATAACATGAAAGAATGTTGTAGTCTGTTTGAACATTTTGTGAATGATTGAGGAGATAACTTCCCCTCATTCACAAACTGAAGGCTGTTGTCTATTCCTTGAACTTTGTTGCTTATAAAGCCAGCCAATCACAAGGCAGCAACAAGTGAATTTGTTTAGGCATGCAGATATGGTCAAAATGATGTCTTGAAGTTCAAACTGAGCACCAGAAAGGTGATTTTTTTGGTGACCTTGAACGTGCCATGGTTGTTGGAGCCACATGTGCTGGCCTGAGTATTTCACAAACTGCTGATCTGCTGGGATTTTCCACACACAACGATCCCTAGGGTTTACAGAGAATGGTCTGAAAAAGAGGAAACATCCTGTGAGTGGCAGTTCTCTGAGCCAAATGCAGTGTTAATGGCAGAGGTCAGAGGAGAATGAGCAGACTGGTTTAAACTGATATAAAGGCAACAATAACTCAGATAACAACCTGTGATGTATGCAGAGAGCATCTCTGAGAGCTAAACAGTGTCTAAGCTTGAAGCAGGTGCAGCAGGAGACCACATTTGGGGGCACTCTTGTCAGCTCAGAGCAGAAAACTGAACCCATTACAAGCTCACCAGGGTCAGAATTTGGTGTAAACCATGGGAAAGCCTGCTAGACCACCAAGATCCATGGTACATTCAAAGTCACTAAAATCACCTTTACTCTCTGTTCTCTTGCTCAGTTTGAACTTCAGCACATCACCTTGAGCATGTCCACATGCCTAGATGCATTGGTTGTTGCTGTGTGATTGGCTGATTCTATATTTGCATATTTGCAGGAGCAGTTGAGCAGGTGTACCTAATAAAGCGAGCGGTGAGTTTACAGTGTCATGTTGTCTAAAACAATGGAATGCACTTTTAAAAAGAGCCAGTCAGTAAAATAAAATGTAAAATATTATTTTATATATTTTTCTTTATTGACAAAGTCGTAATTGCCATCAAAGAGCACAACAGACACGTTAAATGTCACATTTTACTGCCTAAAACTACATGACAGTGTGTTACAAACAATGAGTCATTTTAAACACACTAATTATTATCATGCAAATTTAACTAAAAAGCATTCTGTGGGAAATGTAACAAGGGTGTCTGAGGCTCCAAAAAACCACAACTTTCTTTGTATAATTATCACTGAGAATGTGTTGGAATGAATTTCTTTGGCATGACTTCTGAGTTAATGTCCCCCAGGCTTTCAACAACACCCAAAAACAAGCAGTCACAGAGAACTTAATACAGAGGAATGCCTTCACACGTCACTGCCAGAAAGTCATGCAAAACAGCCATAATATAGGCCAAAACACAGTAAAAAAGTGAGCCTCTCTGACTTCAATAGAGCTGATAAAGTTCAATATGAAAAAAAGACACACAGGCTCAAATGAATGGGAAAACAAGGTATTCAAAGAGTCATAGCCAGCTGAATGTCTGCACCCACAGTTTGTTTATGTTTTGCACAGCATGTTCTCCTCGGATCAACTTACATGATAGACAGCACATAAAACCAACATGTTAAAAATATAAAATAAGTAACGTTCACAGCTGCAGGTCTTACCTTTGAGTCCCTCAGCTCAGCTCTCTGAGCTCCAGCAACCTTTGAACTTTGAGGAAAGTCGAATCAGGGCAGACCTACAGCAGTATTTCACAACCTGCAGTCACACAAGCTTCTTTCCAGCTGTTAACCATTCACATGTTAGGCTGAGGTGAACGCAAACTCAAGCTAGATCAACACACACAAACAGGATGTTTCCACAAAGGGTCGGCCTTCCTACTTCTATGTCTTTGGATCCTTTCCTCCAGCCCTCCTCTGTACGTTCTTGAGATCAAATTTCAAGCACACTTGATGTCACAGGAAGTTGCTCTGTGTTATTTTCTTACAAACCAGCAGGAGCCGCTCTGAGGGCTCTCTAGGCTGGGGTTCAACATCAACAAGTACAGCAACAACAAGACTGAGTTCCATGTTTACATGATGTCTCTAATGTTCAATAAAATCAGACAGGCCACATGGGGGTGACCCCAAAAATCAGGAATCTGTCAATTCTAGCCACAATATAAATTAAATTAGGATAGAATAATAATATTGTTACCTATATTAAGGAATGGCTATCATATTATATGTAAAAAAGTACTGACATAAAGAAATGCAGCACTTCTGAATATTTTTTCAAAATGAAATTAGTTACGTTATTAGCACAAAAGTAAAAGTTTTGATATTTAGATCATATCTTGAGACACTTGTAAGAGCTCTGACTGTTCCCTTTGACTTTGTTTTTTTCTCAAATAAGTTTTAAACAAATCCGAGACATTTGGTAATCATCACATTAATTTATAGTGAAATGTTTTATGGCTTCCCATGACTTATATCAAACAACAAGCATGAAGAATAAAAAACAATAATCACAGGGGAAAAATGCTCAAAGCAATAGAGAGCTTGATTATGCAATATAGTGCATACATTTTTGGCATGATTGGGCCAAAAATTGAGGCGGAATTAAGGCATGGATGTTTAGCCAACTGAGGGCATCATCAGGTGCAAAGGAGGACTGACACAACCCAGGCTGTGCTCTGGATGTCCTTGCATATTACCAGAGGCATGGGAATATAATTTGTAGAGAAAATGAGAACGTCTACACCTTAAGAGTACTGTGCAGGCAGATGGTAAGATTGCCGTGGGCCCCTGGTCATGCTGTGGATATCCTATATCCCTTTGTGCATATTACAAGGGGTGAAAAGGCCTGGACAAAGATGAGAGATGCCCTGACCGTGGCTGCCGAAAGAAACACATAGCATCGTCACATGTCAAGCATGACGACCATCAAGCATTCTTTGCTGTAACACCTTTTCACCACATTTTTTTTTTTGCATGTTTTAGCCACTTTTAACCCATTTTTGCCTCCTTTGACTCTTTTTTGAGACTTAACCATTTTTTTTTACTCTTTTGCCCTCTTTGTTTATTTTTGCCTCTTCTAATCCTGTATCACCACTTTTTCTGACAGTTTTTGCATTTTTAGCCCCATTTTTGCCACTTTAAATTGATTTTTTTTTCACTTGTAACACCTATTGAACTTGTTTTCGCCTGTTTTAACCATTGTTTTTACCCATTTTTGCCACTTATGACCCATTTTTGTCACTTCTTAACAATGTTTTCAAGAGTACTTTGATGCAAACAAGATGGCTGACATACATCCAATCCATACCGGACGTCTCAACCAGAAATCCATACGTCTAAGGTTAGGCTTAGGCATTAAAACCCGAGTGGTTAGGTTCAGGGTAAGGCAGTGGGGAAGGTGATATATTTGAGATCCAGCACCAAGGGTTAGGCTTAGGCACGAAAAAGACATGAAGACATGAAGAAGAAACTTCTGCTTGGGACTTCCAGCATGGATTGGATGTATAGCGATGCCCATGTCGGCCATCTTGACTGCAGTTGGGTCCCTCTCAATTTTTTCACCACTTTTAGACCCAATAGTGCTCTCAGATGGACTTTTTCGGAATTACACATCTTAGTTCAGCCTTAATTTTTTTAGCCCATACATGGCCTAAAAGTACTTCGTTCTGCCCAGTATTGTCAGTTAAAACCACTACATGCTTTACAGACATCTATACCCTTTAACTTCATCTCAGAACATGAATAAGCTTTCTGCACAAGCTCAAGTTCTCTGATGAACTTTTTTTCCTCAAAGCTATTTAGACATTTTCACTATGACAAATATAAGTGCGATCAGTGAGTGGGTAGGTTGCAGACCCTCACTCCCATGTAACTCCAACATGTTCATTTAAATAGTTCAAAACAGTCAGTCTTACTTTTTCTTGGCCCACTCATTGAAATGCAAACATTTAAAAGCATCCTGTGGCACACTGGAAAGACACTAATCCTCAGTTTGGGAGTAACTAATCTATTGTATGTAAAAATGTTGATTACCTCACATCTTTCCAATCTTCTCCCCCGTGTAACCCATCTGCCCTCTTCAGTTTCTCTCTCTCTCTCCCTGAAGGGGAGCCTAAAGCTCTATTTAGACGTGTAATCCTGCAGGATCAGTCACTTGATTATAAGCTGCTTCCTTTCGCTTGTTCACTCTGTTTCGACGTCTCTTATCCTCTCGTTCTTTCTGTCTCTTAATTTAATCCAGTGGATTTCTTTTCATTTCATTTCAGGTTATTTCAATTCAGTGAAATCCACTGAGCTGCAAATGGATTCTGTTCCTACTGCTAGACGAGGCATCTGATGACATTTAGTTGATCCTCCCAAGGCGTTACAAAGCCTTGACCTTACACTTTTATAATGTAATGGATAGCGATCACAATTGGTCATTATTTTATTTTAAAATGACATTTCACAGGTTCCCTTCAGCTGCATGTCTAAAGGTTACAGATTCAAGCAGACATACAGATGTTTTTCCTTTCAGAAGATGGCAGAAAAGCTCTCTACCAACACCAAATGTTCATACTTCTCTGATTTCTCCTGAGGGAAACAAAAGAAGTAGATAAAGTGTCAAACTGAAACTAAACTATCAGCATTATTATTTAATGCAGCAGCATGTGTTTATTTCTGCTCTCTTTGTTATCTGAACTCATTTCCTGGTGTTCTGTGACTTCAGATCAATTCATCTCATGGATTTACATGTATTTATAGAACAGATGCTAAAAACTGAACCAGTATAAACCTCTCAGATTTGTTTGATTGAATAACAAATATCAAAACTGAAAGATGCACAACAAACAACATTTTTATGATAGGTAAGGTCAGTGCAGTTTAATCCTGTAAGATCTAAACCATCAAATAAGTATTATATTTAGGTAAATACACATAAGATTACATACATCTAAATTTGGTAATATTAACTCAGGAAGTTATATCAAATGTAAATAATCTAAAGGTAAACCTTGTCAGTGTTAACAACTTTCTGGAGTAAAATCTCCCAAAACATTTGAAAAATATCTGAGGTAAATCTGCCTCTGGATTAAAAGATTGTATTCGGCATCTCTAGCCATATGAGGAAAGGGAAAACTCCCTCATATTAACAAGATTTTTGATACGCTGACTCAAAAATAACTAATTATGCTGTTTCCTTGTTAGTCTTTATACTCCTGCAAGCCTGAATTATTAGAGAGCATTACACAGAAAAGGGACGCTAGTTGTTATGGTTATGCATTCTTTCAAATGGTCAGGAGGGGGCGATCCCACAGTCTGATGACAGAAGTATGACAGTAGTAATATAAACTTAAAACAAAAAGTGAGGCAATTTGTGTTTGGTACATTATTTCTTTGTTGTAATACTTCTCGGTAATAAATCTTATACCGTTGGAAAGCCTGTTTATTACCCTTTTAAATGGTGCCAGATTTGTAAGGATCAGGCATTTGTGGGATGAGCAGCAGAGCTGAGTATGTAGGTTGCGCCCATGAATAATGTGTCAGATCTTCTCTGCCAATGCCAAACAGCTAATTCTGCCATTGACTCTTGTTTGGTGTTTGGTGGATTGGATGATTGAAGTCTAAAGAAACATGACATATTGACAATTTAACAATTTATTCATTCAACAAACAGGAGCCTCAGTAGTGTGTTGAAGCACCATACACAACCACAACAGCCTGGCTCCTCCTCCTCATACTGGTCACCAGCCTGGTCACAGACTGCTGTGGGATGGCATCCCATTCTTCAACCAGCATTTGTCGCAAGTCAGCCAACGTGGATGTGTTGGTCACTCTGGTACGAACAGCACACCCAAGCTGATCCCACAAGTGTTCAATGGAGTTTAGGTCAGGACTGCTGGCAGGCCATTCCATCCTCTCCACTCCCAAATTCTGGAGGTAGTCTCTGATAAACCCCACCCTGTTGGGGCGAGTGTTGTTATCTTGGAGGATAGAGTTCTTGCTGACAGGGTGAGAAAACAGTATTCTTGGGGTGTTGTCTTCTTGGGACGCCCACTTCACGGCCTGTCTCTGACATTCCCCATTATATGGAACTTGGCCTTCAGTTTGGAGATGGTACTAGGGTTTATTCCAAACAATGCCACAACTTGGTTTTGTAGAACACCAGCTTGAAGTTGCCCAACTGACAGGCCATATCCAGATCAGTCAAACATGGCATGCCGATTCTTGAAGCAGACATCTACTGACCACTGTATCAGGGCCCATGCTCACAGGTGCTGCCAGTCAGGCACCTGATACGCACCTGGGCGTACCAGAAGCTCAAAACAAGAGTCAATAGCAACAGCAAAATAAGCTGTTTGGCATTGGCAGAGAAGATTTGGCACATTTTTCATGGGCGCAACCCACATACTCAGCTGTGCTGCTCATCCCACAAATGCATGATTCTTACAAATGTGACACCATTTAAAAGGGTAATAAACAGGCTTTCCAACGGTATAAGATTTATTACCAAGAAGCATTGTTACAACAAAGAAATAATGTACCAAACACAAATTGCTTTACTTTTTTGTTTTAAGTTTAGATTTGTTCTGACTGGGTTTTATAGAGATGGGAATTCTCTTTTTTTAGAGATCTGGTCGTTTGGCTAAGCTCACCAAGAAGAGCTGGCTCTTTCAGCTCCCAAACGGCTCAACATTCGGGTACCAGTTTGGCCTGCAAAATTTAGCAATGTCATGACATATGTTTGATATTTACTGGGACTTTACCACAATTGTGTTTAATTGCTGTAACATTAATTTTACACTATCAAGCTTGTGTCTCTAATACATGGTGTGCATGTGTGGAGAAAAGATAATCCCTACTAATCAATCAAATAACACACAGAGACACACAAAATATATAATAGTAATAAGAATAAGAATATGACGCGGCTCTCAAATGGGATACAGATCTTACCGTTCACATAATAGAGCCAGCTCTTTGTATTGTCTTGTTCACCAACACACATCACTATTGTTTCAGTCCTGAAGAGCATGAGATCCTTGAACTCTAATTGACAAGATATCCTGTTCAAAATAGTCCAAGCTCATTTCAGATGCCTTCAACATTTTTGATGCGGGTTCCAGGATATACTGTAAGTCTGAGTGGATTAGGAGGTTGACAGGTTGGAAAAACAATAAAGACACCATAGAATTACAAGGCCCATTAAGCAAACCAGAAGTCCAATACAGCCACGAAGAATGGGGAAGGGAATGGGATACAGAATTAAAGGGAAAGTCACGACATAGATCAAACAGTAAAGTTAAATCAGCATCCACCAATACTGGTAGTATCTATCATTTCTGATTCGTTTGAAGACGTTGGGAAATCTTTTTCTGATTGGCTGATATATGCTAATGCAGATTTGTTGTTTGAGTTACGTGACAGGGTTGATCCACCCGTTTTAGTTTAACTCTGTAAAGAGTCAGCTGATCTAAGTTCCGCCCACTCTGATTTCAAACCTGGGGGATGCGTGGGTGGAGTTTTCCTTCATGTACTTGGGAAGAGTGTTTAGATGTGTTTAATATGTATCTAGTTGTGTTTGGATTTTTCCTGTTGTACTATGACACCTGTTAGGGTACTTTTGATCATGTTTCTGGTGGATTGTGGTTGTTTTTTTGATGTGAGACACATTGGCACCATGAGTGAAGTTATCCACTTGGAGTTCCTGCTTCTGACATTGGGTGCTTGCAAAGGGTGCATAGTCTGTAATAGTCATCAGTACTGTATGCTTTGCCCATTTATGACTATGATGATTTGTTCTTGTCAGAGGAGACCCACCTTGCTTTAGTTGGAGATACAAATTCTCTTGTTGTCCTTGACAATAAGAAAAGATCATAATTAACTCCTCATCAGCTACTTAGTACTTTATACTTAAAGCAAACTTTACATTTTTATACTTTACTTTATAGATCAGTACTTTTACTTTCATGTAAGTCAGTTTTAACTCAAGTACCTGTAATTTTACTTGCAAAAAATAGTTGTGTACATTTACCACCTGTGACTAAAATATTCAGCTGAATTCCTCTCTGAGGTGAAGTGAGTGTTGTTGGTGTTTGTGTTCATCAGTCATCCACGCTGTTGTTGATTTTCTTAAGGACATGAAATGATGTAGAGCACTTTTACAAGTTGACTCGTCCCCACAGGGCCTGTATTGACTTACCTGTATCAAACTCTTCTTGTCATTTGCTTCACACACAAATCAAACATGATCCTGTCACACACAGACAACAGACAGAGATACACACATCTCTTCCCTACTGTTGCTTCCCTTGTGATTAAAAAAAATCCTGAATTATTAATAAGAGAAAGAGGATTTTTTTTCTAAAGCTGCTAACGATATAATGAGCATGTTTCTTCTAACCAGTGACCTTTTTCGGTACGAGGGGAAAGGGTGTGTTTGGAGGAGGTTTGAACCGTGACATTTGAGACAGGGAGTGGCCTGAAAGAGGTGGCCTCTGGGTAATGAGGTCTTGCTGAGAGGAAAGAGACGTTTTACCTGTTTCCAGGTCTTCTGCTACAGCTGTGTATTCTTAGGATAAACTGGCTGATAAAAGTAGACTCCACTGGTCTATATCAGAGTGCACAGGAGATGCTTTATCTTAAAGGAGGTCACACCTGACAAGTGGTCTACTGACAGGAAATGACACATTGTGTAACGCAGCACCTAAAAACAAGCACAGCAGGTCGAGTTAAGCTAATTGGCAACAGTGCTCAGCAGGAGAAAAGGCACTAATTAGGTATTTTCTCTGGGAGGCAGATACTTTTACAGACCTCAGTTTCAACACTGTTGCTGAGAGAGAGATGCTGAGCACAGAGCTGAGAATAAACCCATTTCTCCAGGCTCCACTACACCACTGAGCTTTACTATTATGTTTAGGCACCTTCACACAGTGTTCATTTTGTCGATTAAAACTATGACTAAAACTATTCATCGACAGCCTTTTTTTCCATGACAAAAACTAGACTAATACTAACAAAAATAGATCTTTGATGGCCAAAACTGACAAAAACTAAGTTTAGTTTTCATCAAGATGACTAAAACTAGATTAAAATGTAATTTAGTTTTTGTCGGACATTCAAAATCTTTGATATTTATCCACTGTGGGTAAATCTGTCAAAATGCAACGCATCTATAGCTATTCTGCCTCTCAGCTGTAGAAAGCAGGGACCCCAAGTTTGGCAGAGCGCAGAGAACACACTACAATGAATTGGTATCAGATTTAGGCAAGATTTGGCCTAAAAGTAAAGACTCAAATATGAGGACCTTTCATGGAGTAAAACTAGACTAAAATGTTTTGAGTTTTCGTTCATCTAAAGACTAAAACTAAAATAAAAAATAGCTGCCTAAATTACCACTACTTCAATATAAGTGTGTGACTAGTCTGAGACCAGAAAAAGCATTTTTAAAACTTATTTATTAATAGCTTAATTCAAAAATAGTAGCTGTATTACACAACCCCAATTCCAAAAAAGTTGGGGCGCTGTGTAAACAACATATCGGATGTTGAAAGTGGGATATTTTACAATTTTATTAAAAATATTAGCTCTTTTTTATATCAAGGCAACAACACAACTAAAAAAGTAGGGACAGGGCAACAAAAGACTGAGAAAGTAAATGGTACACATAAAACCAGCTGCAGGAACATTTTGCAGTTAATTAGGTTGATTGGCAGCAGGTGTATGAGTCTCTCAGAAGTAAAGATGGGCAGAGGTTCACCAGCATGTGAAAACTGTGCATACTAATTGTGGACAATTTATAACTAGTTGGTTAAGAAGCTGATACCCTGTGTTTATGCAGCATCAGGACCTCTCTCTCTCTCTTTCCTCTCTCGTTCTCTCTGATCACATGTAAAGTCCCTCGCGCGCGCGTTGCGCATCTGAGTTGCCAGACAGATTTGTGTGGTTTGCCCTCATAAGCAGTGGAGAGTGTAGGACCGCTGAGAAATGGCCTCTGAACGGGATGAAACCAACAGTACCACCGCCAGCAGCAGCAGCAGTAACCACACAAACCAGTTCGTGCAGCCCGCGTGGCGCATCGCTCTCTGGTCCGTGTTGTACAGCACTGTGCTCGCCGTGGCGGTTTTCGGAAATTTGATCGTGATTTGGATTATTTTGGCGCACAAGCGGATGAGAACTGTCACAAACTATTTTCTGCTCAACTTAGCTTTCTCCGATGCGTCCATGGCTGCCTTCAACACGCTCATCAACTTCATTTACGCTGCGCACGGAGAGTGGTACTTTGGGGAGGTCTACTGCAGGTTTCACAACTTCTTCCCGGTCACGGCGGTGTTCGCCAGCATCTACTGCATGACAGCGATAGCTATAGACAGGTAGGAGAAGGATACCACCATACAGATGCCATAAAAGTGACCATATGCATTAGATCAGATTTCTTGTTCTTCCCCTATTTTACAACGTGAGATATTTCACATTTTATTTTCAACATGCCTTTCATTCATTATCCTTTACATTGGCCTAACTTCACATTTAAGAGTGAAAATGATTCTGCATATCCCTTGAACTACAGTCTTGGAGCTTTGCTTAGAGAGATTTGTGATTTTAATCTCAAAGGCGCACATAATGCTCCTTTGAGTTTCAAGTCTCTATTTTCATTGTGCAACAATTAAAACTTCTCCCTAAGCAGTGCAATGCAGGATAAGTAGAAAAGCAACAGTATAAGGAAGACAATGAAAAATGGTAGCAACTAAATTGACATAGGGATCAAAGGAGCAACAGGTAATATTAAAAGGTGTCATTACTATAGTTATTTCTTACAGTGAAATTTACTACATTACACAAGAAGCTAATATAATGCTGGTAAATCAAGCCGTAATGTGCTTTTGTGTGTTTTTAGTAGAAATCTAGTATTCAGATGTAAAATACTTAACTTGAAGCAAACATCTTCTCTAAGAAAATTATAACATCTTTTGTATTTTTGATCTTTGATTTATTTATGTGGTTTGCACAATCAAACAATCTTAATCAGTACCAACTCAAGACCTTTTTACAGATGACAGAGCTTCTCAGTCTTCTTCCTTTGTACCCATGACAGGGGCTGACTCACCATGTTTGAGGGGCAGGAGCAAAGATGGTAACGAAGGGCACCTGATGTATGTAGTGGGACACCAGCGCCAAAAAAGTTGTCAAATATTTTACATAAAACAGTTACAAAAGCTGGATAATATTCAACATTTTTAATTATGATTACAGCTCATAAAACTCTGTGAAATAGATTAGTAACAATGAAATATTAAAAAAAATTGATTTCATAAAGATGCACAAGAAGGATATAAGTGCAAAATAAATTTTATACCTAGGAACTTGTAGCACTTAATTGTATTGTCTCCACCGCTGGACATGTGCACTCTCAGGTGCCCTGGCGAATAGTTCATCACTTATTGTTCACTGGAAGGGCAGTATGATGGGTAATTTATCATGTTTCATCCATTTAAATGGCACCATTGAGGGCGCTGTCAAATTTGGTTCATCTAAAGGGTACTTGAGAGAGCACTTTGTCAAAGGTTCTCGATTCAGAGGGCTCTCGAGAGCCACTTTATCATGTTTATCTACCTATAGGGGCATCAGAGAGCACACTTATGCAGAAATTTTTCAAACAGTAGGGCACCAAGGGAGGGAATTGTCACTGCCAAACAGAGAAATTTGATTCATCACTCCACAGAACATGTTTCTACTGCTCCACAGTCCAGTGTCGGTGTGCCTTACACCACGCTGACACTTGGCATTGGACTTGGTGATGTGAGGCTTGCATGCAGCTGCTCAGCCATGGAAACCCATTCCATGAGGCTCATGCCACACAGTTTTCTGTGCTTACATTAATGCCAGTGGAAATTCAGTACTCTTCAAGTATGGAACCAGCAGAGCGCTGGTGACTTTTTGCACACCATGAACCTTAGCAGTCATTGACCCCAGTGATTTTACGAGGTCCTCTGCTTCGTGACTAGGTTGTTGTTGTTCCTAAACACTTCCACTTTAAAAAAAAATCACTTACAGTTGACTGTGGAATATCCAGCAGGGATAAATCTACACAAACTATCTCATTGCAAAGGAAGCATCAATCACAGCACCACACTTGAAGTCACTGATTTCTTCAGAATGACCCATTTTGTATCACAATCGTTTGGAGACTACATGGATAGGTGCATGATTTTTTACACCTGTAGCAGCAGGTCTGATTGAAACGCCTGAACTCAATAATTAACAGTTATGGCCAAATACATTTGTCCATGCAGTGTATGACATATGTTTGGTATATCAGCAGATGCTACCATTCTGAGTTATATCAAATTAGCAGGCTTTTTTAACATCTGCATTTGTTTGGTTTGTGAACAAACTGAAAACAAAGATGGCTGAAGCTCTAAACTTAGACCATCGCAAAAGTTTAGAGCTTTATCAAAAATCTTTTCAAATCAAAACACTGATGAGAAAATATCTTCAGCAATTTGTTCAGTGGAATAATGAGCCATTATGAGTGCCTCAAATGGCCCATAGCTGGGTGTTCCTTCTGGCATTTGATCAATTTCCAGATGGCCAGTTGCATCTTTTTGTACCTAATTGAAGCTGCTATACCCCCAAGACGGGCACTGACATTTGCACTGATAACAGAATATAGAGCCACGACATGCACAGAAGAGAGTTAGCTGGTCACTGGCAATGATGCCACTTCAGCTAACCACAGCACACATTAAATGTTTAGGACCAGAACCAATGAAACATCAAAGACCCTGCAGGTCAGTACAGTCTAGAGAAGAGCAGATCCTTGTCTCTGCTGGAGCACATTTTCATGGTTATTGAAAGTTTTGTGACAGTACTTTGGGCACATTTTCTCTTCCCTTTCCCCCCTAGCAATACAGTTGAAAACACTGCAATGAGCTGTTGATAATAATGTTACATCCATTGTTTTAAAAGCTCATTTAAACAAGGCTTACTTGGACTTTAATCATCATGACAATAATTTAACATCATGGCAGAAAAAAATTATTCAACGCTTGCTCTAAATGTATATTTTACCTATCTGTCTGCATAGATGAGTCTGGGTTTATGATGTATACCACAGCCTGTCCAAAGTGTTGCTTTGTCTGTCACAATATATGGTAACAGCAAATGCAGCCATTTTATTATAACACTGACAATAAGTTCCCTTTAAACCATTACAATTACTCATGACTTAACAGAGTCGACAGTGCTTTCAGGAGGAGGTGACACTTGAACCACAGACTCATTTTATCAAACAGCTTTGAACTTCTTTCCTTGATAATCTTCTGAGAAACAGTCAGTGAGTCACAGTGACCTTTTCTGTAAAACCAATCTGTGATAATGGCCGCATTATAAGCCCACTTGTTTTATATCAAGTTTTCATCCTGGAATTGAAAGTTCTGACTCTGTCGCTGTGGCATCTAACGTGCAGGTACATGGCCATCATCCATCCTCTGAAGCCTCGTCTGTCAGGGAAAGCCACCACAGGAGTCATCGTGTGTATCTGGAGTCTGGCTGTTGTTCTGGCCTTCCCCCTCTGCTACTTCTCCACCACCCGGACTCTTCCCCGCAGGACCATCTGCTATGTGGCCTGGCCCCGCATGGCTGATGACTCCTTCATGTGAGAATGAACCAGGAATTACATCTCATGATGATCAAACTTAATGCATTTGACTCCAATATTGCATGACTGTAACATATGTGTAGATCTTATTTATTTATTTTACATGTTAATCCCACTTTTCTTTACACACTGATTTTAAAACCTCAGTTGACCTCCTTGAATAAAAGGATTTTACAGATATGCTTGAAAGATTTAGCACATGCCCATCACTCTCAGCCATCTTGGATTGAATAAAACCATCAAGCAGTGAATATTTGGATGATAAGATAGAAACTACTCTTACAATACTGCTATCTACTTACATTGCCCTGAAGGGGGTTGGAAAAATAACCATGATAAACCAACCTAAAATGCAGTTATATTAACTGTACACAAATGAGGGACACTGTGCATCAAAGGGTTAATTATCTCCATGTGTTATTTTGTTTAACCTGTCTATATTTGCTTGTCATTCAATAACTTCAGTCCTGTAATATTTCTGTCCATTTCTGCAGGTATCACATCATTGTGACGGTCCTGGTCTATGTTCTGCCCCTAGTGGTGATGGGCATCACTTACACCATTGTGGGTGTGACTTTGTGGGGAGGGGAGATCCCTGGAGACTCGTCTGATAACTATCATGGACAACTCAGAGCTAAACGGAAGGTAAACGGCAACATATCAAGCAATATACGACTACTTTGTACACATTTAGTTTGTTAAAAAGGGGAAGCACTGATGATTTCTTCAAAGGGGTGTTTCAGTATTTCTGAAGTTGGGTTGTATAATGTACTTAGCAATATAGTCTCCAGTGATTTCAGAGAGTGTTGCCCCTTTACATATGACATTGTGCTGATGACAAGCTAGGCTATTCAGCATAGCAGATGGGTATAGTTTCTCTGCATAATTCAGGAAGTTCAAGGAAAAAATGAGCCAAAATACAATGCTGGCTCAAATGTACACTTTATTAAACATTTTTGAAGCATTTTATCTTTCACTGTAAAACCCTCTGTACTTGGCACTATTTTGCAATGCAAGCTTTGGCTTCCGGCTATGTGCCCTTCCGCCTCAGCATATCTGAATAGCTGTTTTGGTCTGCAGAATTTGTTATCGGAAACAAGAAATCACTAGAAAAGCACTCGGAGAGCACAGACCTCCGCCATTAGCCCTATCTCCCAATGGTGAAGAATCCTTTAAAAAGTTCCTGGATCCAGACGGTGATCCAGATCACTCCCAAAATCTAACCAGTTCTTCCTTATGCCATTTCTGACATTTCCTGAAAATTTCATCAAAATCCGTCCGTAACTTTTTGAGTTATGTTGCTAACAAACAAACTAACAAACCCACCTGATCACATAACCTCCTTGGCGGAGGTAACTAACCTAAGACAACAGTAAAATGAACGATTTTGGCTCAAGTGCTGATAGGCTCTTCACTGTGAATATAAGGGGATACTTTATGAACCTGCGCACACAAACGAACAACTTCTACAGATGGAGACTCGGAAAGTAAGCAGGTAGAGATACTTTAGTGGAGACTGGTAAGCAGGAGAGATCTGAGTAACCTGGTGGTGTAAGTGTGTATACTGTGAGCCCATGTTCATGAGAGCTTCTGGTGTCGTGAGTGGGACTTAGTTACAACACTTCTTCAGGACATTTCTGATCAAAGATAGCAGCTCTTAGATGCATGCAGCCTGCATCCCTCCCCATCCAGAGTTCCCTGCCTTACTGAATGTTGGAGTTTTACCAACCTAAACTTTCTCAAAGTAATTTGGAGAAACCAACCCCAACCAGAAGAGCTGAATGGAAATTTATCATCCAAGTAAGCTTATGACTGGTGCTTCATTCCTTCTAATGGCTGATAATAAGACAAACTACAGTCAACACAATATGTTTACTTTATGGAAACATTTTATCAACTGTTACAGTGGAAAACTGAGCTGAGATAACTAGTTTTAGATTAGTTACTTTTTGTTTCCTCTGATGAAGCCTGCAGACCCAAACAACTGTTCAGATACGCTGAGGTGGAAGAACATGTAGCTAGTAACTGAAGCTCACAATGTAAAATAGTGCCAAACACAGAGGCTTTCTAACCTGACACGCCAGATGGATGTGTTTCACTCATCCATCTGGTCCATTGGAGGGTGATTGGATGAACGTTCTGTCCGTCACATCTTTATGGGCCAATCAGAGCAACAAAACACGTGACATCGTAGCCTCAAACAGAGGTGTGCCGCTTACGACAAGTAAACTCCATAGAGAGCTGCATAACGCAAACTATAGTGACTTTAAACATGTCAGTACACAACTTTTGCTGTTTTTTTTTAAGAGAAAATGAACTCAACACTGTTCTTTATTCTTCTTTTAACAAAGAAATATCATCAAGTTCTGATAAAACTTAGCTTTAGCAGCATCCATGCAAATGTCTTCCGCCATAATTCAATCCAGCCTCTTGTCATTGCTTGCTTACGTCATGTGCTGCTCAGTGTCAGCCAGCATGTTCTTGAAAGTTACTCACTGTAGTTTAGGATCACCTGAAGTAGGAACTACACCTTGTATGTTGCACACTTCACTGCCCTGTAGGAGGAAGGGCATGTGCATATGCATGCTCTTACATTACAAAGTCTCACCACCAGTTATTGGCCTATACCTCAGTGGGTTTTGTCATTTTGCAAATCTGTGTGGATGGCAGTTATTACCAAAATGTTGTCTTAGAGTTAAGGTTGGAAGCATCTGCTTATTGGGTCTTTGTTAAAAAAAAAAACAGCAACAGTTATCAAGAAGATTTCCCTAAGTTCTTAAAATGCTGCAACATTTTGCTAGGAAAAAGAGCCAGATGGTTCCCTGTTGCAACAAAATAAAGCAGTGTGGTCCAGATTATTAAAAGTATTTGGTCTGAATAGAAAACAAAAGCTCTGCTGGTGTCATATCCCCATCTGTATATTTACCAGAGCTACCCTCTTATTAGCGTGTTGTAATGTCCTTGGATTAGTAGCACATTGGCCCACAACAGCATTAACAGTCCACGTGTTTGGAGTGAACTGTGCTGTTTGGGGAGAAGACAAAACACAACACAATCAGTGTGATAAAACACTCTGGACCACTTACATTTTAAATGGGTATGAAGTGTCATACAGAGCAGCAGAGTGCATTAACTCAGCACTGTGAAGGGAACCTTCCCTCTACCATCACCAGCTTGTTTAAGTTGTTCTGATATCCCCTTTTGTAACCTGTTATCTAATACCACACTGTCTGCTAAGAAGAGTCCACAGACACTTGTTCCTCTTACGTTAGACGTCATTGGTCGGACCGCTCCGTGTGCTCCACAGCAGCGGCTGTGAGGGTCTCCACGGTTTAACTGGGATTAAGGTCATCACAGCTGTAATGACAAACATCTATCTCGGCAGCTGTGGATTAACGCTAAAGAATACAATTTATTGATAAAAGATCACAAATAAAACATGTTAACATCATCCAGAGAGAGTGCAGAGGTTAGAGGTTTGAGGTATTTACTGATGAAAGATGTTTTGTATCAAATTATGCAAAGATTTTTGGCAAATCACTTCCCAAAACAAACCCAATTTAGTACATAAATCCACTTATAAAAACAAAGTTGAAGTCAGATTTATGCAGTCATAAAGAAGCTAAAGACATTTAAAACCTAACAGTCACTTTAAATTAAGTTTCTATTGTGAGTGATGTATTTTGTGATACAACCATTTTGATTTCACACTGTCAGTGCACAAATGTAGAGACAGACACACAGAGGACAGGTGCAGATGTGCCATTTTCAATCTTTGGAGGGCTTTATTGAAAAGAATAATCAGAAGCAGAATATTGCTGGCAAAATTGAGCCATGAGAGATCAAAGAGATTTCATAAATGTCATAAAACAAAGCTACAAGACAATACCAGGCCCAATTCAAAGACCCACGCTGGCCAAATGCCATCTGGGTTTGAGATAAGAGGAAGTCATTCTCATCTCTGTCCTCCAGATGAGCTTCTGCAGAGGCTTTAATAGCCTTCTTTAACCCCCCACAGCTCTGCATTGTGCTGATGGCTTCTGTGTCACTCTTTCAGCCACTCTACCTGAAACCTGCTGCGTCTGCTGCGTCATCACTGACCTTTTCTTCCTTCCATTCTGAGCCTGTTTAATAGAAACATCAAAGTTATGACAATGAAGGAAACAGAAAAGAAGTAAAAGACATTGTAGGCACTAAGAGCAACTTTGACTTTAGATATTCAAAATTACTGTGAAATTTCAGATAAAGAATATTTTCAACATGAAGCTGATATTTTTTCAGTTTATGTGGCCGGACACATCAGTTCAGAGTGAGGGCTTAGCACATCTTCAAAATACAATGCAATGCACATGCAAGATGCACATATCTGGTAGGGGTGATGTGGAGAGCCAGGGATGTTACAGTGTTACAAAAGGCAAGTATATGCAAGACTACAAGGTCTTAAATTTGTAGCTCTTTCCATTTTTATTTCTGTCTAAAGAGACTGTGAGCTAGTTTCTCTCCTTTTGTTTTTATAATTACTTTTGATTACAAGTGGGATTCTGATAGAGCTCCAGCAGATCCAACATCAGTCTGCACGCTTGTTTATGTTCTGGCCGATTGAGCCATCATTGCTTCGTTAAAGCTCTGCTGTGTCCCTAGCTAGCAAGTTAATTATGTAATAGAGTGATGTGTGCATGTAAATGATCAATACATGCAAGTTTTTTGAGAAGTGGTTGGAGCACAAGGTGTTAGAGCTGAGGCTTGGGCCAATGCTTGTTAACATTCTACAAGATTTTGCAAAAATAAAAAGGTGCTTTTCAGTGAAGCTTTTGCCGAGTGGTAATACTAGCACAAAGTCTGTTAGTAATAGCACTGCAAAGCTGTATTTGTATTCTACAACGACAAAAACTACCTGTATTTTGACTACATTGTCACATTTCTATCTTATAATCTACACAAAACATGCAGATACCTGTGCCACCAATGAAACTGGTTTGAGATTAAAGATACAATGGGGTCTCTAATGTATAATGAGGGACTTGAAAAAGGTCTTAAGTATTAAGTATAAATTAAAAAGTTAGTCCCTGTAGAGTGAAATCCAAATTTTTTATCCAAAAACACTAGATATAATTAATTATGTTGCTGTAAACGTGAAAACACTGAGATTTATGTGTGACTGAATTTTGGATACAGAGCATTAGAAAGTTGTTCCCCTCTTTTGTCGCGAGGTTAAACTTGGGCAGAGCAAATAAAGTGCCACATGACACCACCTGATGTAATGGTGATTTACTCAGGCTCCCTCATGCTCAACAATATCAAATCACTGAGCAGCTAATCTTAATACAGTTTGTTACAGTTTGTCAGGTTCCCAAATCTATCAGCCATGGTGGCCTACGGTTCATTAAAAGCATCATAACAGAGAGATTTGTGACAGAAAACAGACTTTGACTCTGCTTTGGCCCAAAGCCAGGCAGCTGTGCTCTGACCATATTGCATCATAAAGTCAAACTAACTGGCAGGCTAATTACTGGAGTGCTGGTCTAGTTTTTACTTGAGCAGATACAAATGTCTTACCTGCTGAAGGTGTGTTTTAATCCATATTTCACTCTTCTTTAGGCTTGGACCATTTAAAGAAGCAGATTGTGGCTTTGTCTCTCTCGAAGCAGCAACAGCTCAATCCCCCGTCTGTTAGCAGTGTGATGTGAAAGTTTAGTAAAGTATCCAATGATAGACACATTCTATTCCTGCCAAGTATGTCACAACTGAAGCCTTGAATTCTAATAATTAATGAAATTTTATTTTGAAGAGTAATATCAGGAAGGGGGGAGTTTTAGGCAGTATTTTAACAACAAAAAGGTCTCATGAATGGGAGAGACTTTATTCACATAACTCAGGAAATTAGATATGAACTTGATATTGCATGCCACTTGCAAAGCACTGCCATGTGGACATAAACGTCAAAATATACCATAAACTTTGCATGAGCATTTACCATTTATCAAAGTTTATCTGTTGTGGCCAAACATTTCATGCTGGAATAAATAAAGTATTAAGACTATTTTGCAGGGTAGAAAAAAATGACCTGTTGGACAAACTCTGATCTGATTTTATGGTCAAATATTGGTAACAGCACTGGCCCTAATTTTTACAATCAGTACATCCTTAAGGTATCGTTATCAATTAATTACTGTTAACTGAAAGTAAAGCGATATTTGCTAGTCAGACTGGCATAACAGGCTACTGCATATTAGGGGCCCTTGAGGAAATCCAATACCGGATCACACTTTCTGTTATCGAGTACAGTGACCAGCTAAGATGGCTTTAAATGCTAATAATGAAGCTGGACACATACGCAAATACAAGATCAAACAAATAGTTTGAGATCAAATAGTATTTCTGCTTCCTCTTGCAGGTGGTGAAGATGATGATCATTGTCGTGGTGACATTTGCCCTCTGCTGGCTGCCTTATCACGTCTACTTCATCGTGACGGGTCTCAACAAGAGTCTGAGCAGGTGGAAGTACATCCAGCAGGTTTACCTGTCAGTGCTGTGGCTGGCCATGAGCTCCACCATGTACAATCCCATCATCTACTGCTGCCTCAACAGCAGGTGAGTACAAAAGCAGCCTCCATAACAACACAGACGCTCTAGTTTAACTTCACATACAGAATCGTACTCACAAACAGAGAGGCTGGTTTTGGTTGCAGGTTCCGTGCTGGTTTTAAGCGGGCTTTCCGCTGGTGTCCCTTCGTGCATGTCTCTTCCTACGATGAGCTGGAACTTCACGACACAAGACTTCGACCAAGGAACCAAAGCAGCATGTGCACCCTCTCTCGAGTTGACACCAGCATTGTTAGCAAAGACAAGAGTCTCTGTTCCCATGGAAACAGGTCAAGACTCAGCTCTGAGCCTATAAAAACAGTCAACACTCAGTCTGGAGAACACTGTTAAGGGTTTTTTTAAAAGCTTGTTTTAAGCTAAGAAATGCGGAAATGATTATTGACTTAATAGGCTGACAAATGATGAGTAACTGATAGGTGTGGTGAATATATTTTTCACATATTACAGAGATTATCAGATTAGAGGGGGAAGGTTGATGTCAGTAGTTATAGCAATGTGAGCCATTGATTAACAGCTGCATTGACATTTCAAACAGGCAAAAAGGTGCTCTAACTTCATCAGACCACACAACCAAAATATAAATGTTTTTATAGCCCCATGACCAAAACTTTTAGAGGTTATTACTTGTGACCAGTGTGAATAAAAAGCCACACACCTTCTCAGAATTCAAAGAAATAAAAACTATTCTTTAAATCAAATCCCACAAGTTTAATTTGTGTTCAACAGTTACAAGCTGAAAACAGCCAAACTATTCCTGCTTATGTTCATGGTGGAAATTTGTACAAGTACAGGCTTAGGAATATGTATTTCTCATTTTAGTCTCATTTTTCTTGTTATCAGGATTGATGCCTTTTATTGATCCACAGGGTTTATTTCATAGGTTTATTTATAATTTGCTGCTGTTTTTGTGCAATATGGTTTTGGTTGATTTTATGTCTGAAGGTTTATCTTCGGCAGGGCTTCAGTAAGAAGAAAACATAATGGCCCTCATTTATCAAACTTGCATGGAAACAAGCGCAGATTTGGAGTAGAAATCACCTCACCACAAGGTCCATGTTTGATTTGTGAAACATGCATATCTGGCCAGTCATGGTGTTTGAATGAGCAGATGTTGATAAATGCTGCAGCTGAAAACAATCGTCGTGTTAACAATACACATCTGTATATTCCTGGTTCAGCCGGCCTCGCCCACTGAGTTTACGATTTGGGGATATACTACGGCGAAGAAACCTGCTCTTTTTGTTAGGGTATCGGTTTCCATGTCAGGGAAGTTAAGGAAAAATGAAATATTTGTTGTTTCTCAGCCTGAGATGTGGCATTAAAGTGGATCAGATATATTTAAAAAGGAAATCGTATCTGTAGTTAACAGCGATGTTGCAGACAACTAAACTCCAGCTGATATTACAATATTAAATTCATACATAAGTGATGTATAACTTGTGTGATATTGTCACAAGACTTTATATTTAGATTATAATATTATCAACATGCTTTATATTTGAGGTTTTAAAAATGAGTCAACTCTTATGATTAGGAAAATAAAGCTGGCTATTAAAAAGTAGCAGGAGGAGGCCAACCTAAAACTTAGAGAAGAGTGGTTTTATACCTCATTTTCAGGTTTATAACTAATGTAGGCTAATTTCAAGTGCCAGACAGTGAAATGCCTGTTCATGTTAATAAACTGCTCTCTTCTAACTGTTCATATTTGAGGAGATAACAGAAAGCCGTAAATGTCTGATGAATGGTTTGCTATTATTTCTATTTCTAATCTGAATAGATTTCTTGCTCAGCACATCAGTCGTAATTCTGACATTTTAGACCTTGGATACCGTCCTGTCTTTTACAGCCTCCAGCCATGTGTCCTGGTATAATACGCTCACAGTAGCAGATTAGTTTGATTATTTAAGCCTCCAGTCAGGCTGATTCATTATGATCTGATGTAAAGTTATTTTTTGGTTTTGTTGTCAGTTTTTAAACACTTTTCTGATTTACAGTTAAATAGTTTAGAGCTAATAACTCCTCTCCCCGTTAAACCCTTAACCCAATCACTGCAGCCTGAAAAGTTCGTGTACGCGAACTCAGACCTGGCGTGGGATTTGAGTGCGTCATATGCTCACATCTGGATCTGTGTGCCAATCTGTGTGTGGAGATGAGCGTCCCCCCCACGTTTTCTGGCGTACGCACATTTGATAAATGAGGGCCAGTGTGAGGCAAAATACAGTTTTGCCTAGTCTGCAGAGAGATTTGATCTGGCAAATGTGAGGAATTTGTTGGGCTTTTTAAATATAGTTTCACAAAAGTGTGAAAAGTGTTTTTCTTTTATATCACTTTATACACTGTAATAGTACTGTTTTAGGGGATGTTGACTGTGTTATATTGATATTACACTTTCAGATGTTACTGTTAGGAATTTCTATGATGAAATCACAAACCATTCATGCTGACTGAGCTCATTGTGAATCATCCAGTTTTTTTTAAATATTTTTTTAAATATATTACACAGGATACATCATCAGCTGAACTGAATACTTTAAGCTGCTTTTGACATTTTGTTTAATGGTGTGTGTTGCTATTATATAACATGGTTGTAACTGAAATACTGTAGTCTTATATTTACTGCCAGTATTAATGCTACTGAAGCAGCGTTAATGCTCTTAAATCTGATAGAGGACAGTATTATATATGTGTTTCTGTCCTCTGAGTTTTTAACAGAATGTAACCTCACAAGTGCTTACAGCTGTCGTTTTTGATAGTTAAAAATACAGTGTGCCATTTTAAAACTGTTTATAAAACTGTTTACTGTTGGATAGATTCTTTAAGTGTACAGATGTGGAAAATATATTTGTGTGCAGCATCTAGACAGACACAAATCATTTACAGTTATAAAGTGAATGTGTGTTTTAATTTTTGTTTTTTATGTAAAAAACAAACAATAAAAGCTGGCATTCCCTCTGTGTTTGCTCATCCACTTTATTTAAAGTTCTAACTTCAGGGCGAGGTGTCTAACAGAAATAATGTATCCTTCTGCAGGACGCAGATCAACAACAGTACACTGTTATGAGTAAATTTTGAAGATCATTTTTATGTCATCAGACTTTAAATCATCTATTCCATAATTAACTCAGAAACTGATTTTTAATATACAGTACTGTGCAGAGCTTTTAGGAATGTTTTGGCCAAAACAGAAGACTGAAGTAAGGTGTGCAATAGCCTGTAAGCCCACCAGAGGGCACCATCAGGCAGGAAGGAGGATTGACACTTCTGCTACGCTGCATAGCCCAGCTTCTCCCCCTCCAATGTTCACTGAAATCACTGGAGGCTATTGCCACTACTTCTACCAAGTACCTCATACAACCCAACTTCAAAAATGCAGAAACATTCATTCGAGGTCACACAAGAAAACGGAAGAGTAGTCATGAATATGTGTAAATAGAAGGTGATCATAATACAGTAAACGAGGCAGACAAACTTTGACAGCTACAGCTGTAGAATTAGAACATGTAAGACAAGGTATCATGTGCAAGCAATGCGTGTGGTGACTGACATGTTTTGCACAGCTTTGGCTTTTTTAATGATTACAGCTACAACATTAAGACGAAGGAGGACTTTGTTTTTTGGAGTTTTGATGACTCAAAATTAGTACCCCTCCCTGTCAAGGGCAGTGTAGCTTCTTCTTAAAGATCCTTACTGCTTCTTCTTCTAGTTCCCCCCTCACACACTTCACACTCTTAGGGAGTTTAGCAACACTGACTTAAATGTTGACACCCATAAATGTGCTTAACATAGCAAACCTAGAAACATTAAAAAGAAAAGGGAAACACTTTGCTTTTGAAGAGGGTCAGAAATTATTGAGTGGCAACAGTGTTTCAACACTGCCCCCACAGGTCACAGTGGTATTGCAACATTTGATCTGTATCTATGTGCTTTCTGAGAAGGTGCAGAAATAAGCACAACACAAATGCAGAGTACGGGCAGAAAGTTCCATCTGTATCTGTACATATATGAAACATAGGGTATAATTTAGCCATAAGCCAACTGCTTTGTCAAGGGGGTATCAAAACTGGCACAAATTGAAACTTCCTCACAGGAGCTAAACCTAGTACAGAAAGTAAAGAAATTTATGTTTTGTAGATTTGCTGTATAATGCCCTCATTTATCAGTCTTATACTGTTGAAAAGCCTCTTTATTTCCCTTTTAAATGGAGCCACATTTGTAAGGAACATGCACATGTGGGATGAGCAGCAGAGCTGAGTATGTGGGTTATGCCTATAAATAAATTGCCAGATGTTCTCTGCCAATGCCAAACAGCTTATTCTGCCATTGACTCTTGTTTGGTGTTTGGTGGATTGGATGATTGAAGTCTGAGGAAACATGACATATTGACAATTTAACAACTGATTAATTTAACAAACAGGAGCCTCAGTAGTGTGTGGAAGAACCATACACAGCCACAACAGCCTGGCACCTCCTCCTTATGCTGCTCACTAGCCTGGTCACACACTGCTGTGGGATGGCATCCCATTCTTCATCCAGCATTTGTCATGGGGTTGTGTTGGTCACTCTGGCACAAACAGCATGCCCACAAGTGTTCAATGGAGTTGGGGTCAGGACTGCTGACAGGCTGTTCCATCCTCTCCACTCCCAAGTTCCCTGATAAACCCTGCTCTGTGGGAGCGAGCGTTGTAACCTTGGAGGATGGAGTCTGGTCCCAATATATGTGGTTGCAGCTGGTTGCAGAATCTCATTTCAGTATGCCTACACAGAGATTGCCTCCAATGATGATAAGCCCTGTTTTACCAATGAAGGAGATGACCTTCCACACCATCACACTGCTTCCATCAAAAGATGTTACTCTATCAATGCAATAATCAGCATAGCATTCTCCGTGTCTTCTCCACACTTTGACCCTGCGATCCAACTGCTGTAGGTAAAATCTGGACTCATTGCTGATCATAACGTGGCTCAACCCACATACTCAGCTCTGCTGCTCATCCCACAAATGCATGTTCCTGTAAACAGGCTTTTCAGTAGTATGAGATTTAGGCTATTGCCTCACGTGTCAGTCAAGTTAACATGTACTGAGGTTTGAAATCTAACTGGCCATTCTAGTTGTCAAAGAGGTGCAAAAATGATGAATCAAGAAATAGAACTATTAAATCACTTTATTTGTTCATGCATCTCACGCAGCTCAGCTCTTACATATAAGCTGATATTATCCGCTGAAAGTGTCACATTTCTGCTGTTAAATGCAGAAAATAACACTGATATCAATAACTTCATTTTGTCTTTATATCCCAAAAGAAAGGCAGCTGTTCATAAGTTGACTAAAGTAATTATTTGCTGTTATATTTAAAAGAAAGGCTGTTTCAGTGTGCATAAATCATAGAAGCAGTTTTAAAAGTAGTTTTAGTATATTTTAAAGTGGACAAAAGCGAGCAGCAGGCTGATCTGCAGGACAGATTGTTCACTGTTTAAATGGAAAAACAAAGCAGTGTTTGTGCTGTAACAAATCTCAGTGCAGTCTGAAGTCCTAAATTTGTTCCCACAAGAGTTTCAGGATAAAAAGAGGAGAGGCCAAACCACGAGCACCAACATGAGCCACTGAGCTGAAACCACAGCTGGGGACCTGGAGAAAGAGGGAGCAAGAGAGAGAGATTTCTTTTAGATTTCACAACATTGATTTATCTTAGTCTTAAATCTAAACCTTCTGTTTGCAGACAAGTATTTTTGTCTTTAATTTCTAACACATTTTGTTTATTTCAACTGAAAGATTTCTTTATTTCTGCGTCACTTGTTTATAAGTAGTCCGGGCTAAATTGGAAACAGGCGATGTCATCTACGTGGGAACACCAATCAGGAGTTAGGGGAGTGTGAGCTAAAATTAGCTGAGTTGTTTTTTACTCTCTGCATTGTCTGTGGGATCTAGTTAAACCATTCACACATATAGGGTCTTAATGTCTGGATGAAGTGTCTGATGTTTCCAGTTTAATTCCTTAAAAACACATTCAATTTTGTGCATGTTCAAAAAAGAACATACTACAGGCTCTCAGCTGATCATAATTTTGTTTTTATTGGGATGTTTTTATTTCTAATCAGAAGTAAGGAGAGGGTACCCACAGACCGTTTATCTACTTCAGAACTGAAGTAGCTACTGTAATTCACCAGTACAACATATATCCAGTTTTAGATTTTTTTAAAGTCAGCTTTATTCATGAACAAAGTCTGGCAGTTTCATGAAATAGCTATACTGCAAACATTACAGACTAAGCAAAATTTCATGAATAAAACAGAGAAAAGATAAGAGGTCTAATCCAAGATTAAACTTTATTTAGAAGTAGACACAATAAATGGTGGCTTACTTTAGCTATGTGAGCTTTACCTAATGCTAACATAGCTATGCTAGCTATGTAATTAACATTACTTTATAAGTTAGTTTTAGCAATGTGAGCTTTGGCAAACATAGCTAAAGCTAATTTAGCTACTAACTTATGATGATGCTATGCGAGCTTAGCTTAGCTATGTTAGCTATGTAGTTTACACAGCCAATGGAGGCACATATGCTTGCTCTGTTAGAATGTTTTCATGGAGGATGAACATTTTTCCTGTCAGCAGACTGTTTACTCAGCTTTATTAAATGTTTGGTCATCAGGTTTTGCAGGTCAGGTTTTCAACTTTTAACTTTTGGTATCTTAACGGCTACCTAAACCCTTACACGTAATCCTAAAGGGAAGTTAAATTTAATTTTATTTTGAAAGTTTTAGCATGTATTTCAGATGAATGGTCTGTGAGAGTGGCCGTCAGAAATGTACGGTCTGCAGTCAGACTGTTTTGCATAAAAGAGGACATTCTGGAAAAAAACACTTTTTAGTATTTCATACTTATACATACGTCCAGGTATATGGAGTATCTGTTGACCCATAAAATGTGAAATAAGCCAACCTAGTCCTACATTCATGGTCAGCCTATGTCTAAATGCATGTGAAAGGGATAGGTGGCTCATTCACATTTAAAGATACATGCGTCAAAATCAAGTGAACTGAGAAAGGCTGTGCAGAGCTGGTTTAGGATCAAAAACTTCCTCTGCTGCTTCATCTGTATTATATTTTTACCAAAGCACAGCACAGGCATTCCATTTAGACCACAGAGGCTGTCACCTTTAAAAGACATCTTTTGACTTAGATTTTGTCTCATCGGGCAGATCCATCTTGCAAAGCGTCTTCTACAACATTTGTCCCTGGTCTGAGAATTTATGGACCAATCAGCATCATTCAGAGAAAACGAGGCAGAAGCTACAGGCAGTTTAGTTTTACTGCAGGCAATGATGACTGGTGATTTGAATTGATTTAGCCTTATGGGCATTTTTTTTTTTTTATCACACTGGAAAACATTTCCTTGTTAAAAGAACAAGCAAAGACCTGCACCATAAGCTTTTCTTAGCGGAAAGGATGTTTTTTTGCTCTTATCCTCACTTGTTTGGACAAGAATTTTATTTATTAAGTGGCTCCAGTGGTATTTAACAGTGATAGCAGCTGCTTATTGAGCTAATGTTATGTAGTTTGCTCCCCTGGACTGGGCGTGTCTGTGTCTCTGATTGGCCCATAATGAATGAGACAGACAGGACATTTTTCCTGTTACCCTTTGGGATTTTTTCAAAGCTTCTGCCCTTCTCAAACACAGACTATGGGCAGTAAGCCAGATGTGTGAAACAGTCTATCTGGCAAAGAGGGATAAAAGCTGCCATTTCTTCTTGGAGCTGGTAGTTGCCATGTAAAGTGTCTACAACAGAATCATGGCCCTGTGAACTCCACTTATGGAACAAAAGAAGGGAAAGTTCTCTGTTTCCTTTTTTAGGGAAGAAGCCAAGCCAAAATGTCTTATTTTTAAATATCAGTCAGAGGCCAGCAGAAGGGGCTCAAATGGTCATGAAGAGAAGTCCAACCAAATAATTTCCCTTCTCAGCTGATTTATTTCTTCTGTAATCAATTTCCAACAATTTAGTGACTGCTATTGCTAGTTTCAAGTCCTCTTTAATGCACTTTAAAAAAAATTCAAACACAAACTTTAAACTTCAACCTTAACATTTCATGCAAAAACAGTGATTCTTACCGTGAGAAAATGTAACAGTTGTGTGAGCTTCTCATTTCTGGCTGTTCCAAAATGATGGCAGTGTATTCAGCCTCGTTCACCTGGTCATTTACTTTAGTCACATTCATCACTGTGAACTCTTCAGCTGGAGATAAGAGCACCATATTTGAATCCTTACTGCAAACTGAGTCATCCAGGTTGAGGAAAAAGCAAGAGGTGATGTTAAAAATAAATTGCCCATCCCAGTCTTCCAACTTCTGCAGCTCACTGTAGCTATCAGTGACTATGGTGAACCCTCCAAATCTCACCTTTGAGCCAACCTGTGCTGTGTATTTGTCTGTGAGTAAATGCAAAGTCCTACACTGCTTTGTGTTTGGATTTCGCACAAGCTTAATTGCATCCATGAGTAGGAAGTGAAGAGATTTGAAATGGAAAGAGCGTTCATAGATGCTTTCGTTCACTCCCAGTCTCTTCACTGCATTATTAAAGGTGTTTCTAAAATCTTGATCCCCGTTAACTATGGCTGAAAGGGCAGTAGTGTGTTCTTTTACTCCTCCATGGATCAGCTTTGAACACTTTTCATTATCAGTCCATGCTTTCTTGAATCCCTCATCACGATCCAGCTCTTGTGTCAACAAGCCTGAGTCGATGAACGTCTTCATTGCCTGTTCACGGCATCCAGTGTAAAGGTCGTCTACGGCATCAGGGGTCATGTCCAGTACTTTTGTGGCCCCTGCAGACAACTTAAAAGGAAAAAAACAGTTTAAACAGTTAAAAATATATATCATCAAATGTTAACCCTACGAGTACTGGATGACCATTTGAAGAAGATAATACTCACTTTGGGAGAGAAAACTATGCAAATAAACCCAGCAAGAAGCAGCTTCCTTGTGTCCCACATTTTAAGACTTTGCTCGTCTCTTGTCTCCACAGAAAAGGCTAAAACAGAAACAGATGCTTTAAAAACCCTGCAGGATCAAACTTGATTAAAAGTTCTGTGACTCTACAACTCAGAAATGAGATGATCTGGATTGTTTCTCAGTAACGCTGTTCGTACAAGCCCTCAACAATTACACCGCCCTCTCACAAAGTTCAAATAATGGAAAACTTAACTGAAAGCAAATGTTGAAAAAAGCTGGTAGGAACATACCTTAAGAGGGGAACACTAATCTCCAGGAGTGTGTGAAAAATGGAGTAATATGAAAGCGTGCAGGGTGTGATCTTCCTCTGCTGTTGGTGGGAAGTGGAAAACCTTATCTCAGCAAGCAACTCCTTTCTGCCTTTCCTGAGGAAGGAAGTAATATGCCACCGGGAGCTTGGGTTTGTTCTCAACAGGCTACTGAATTACTCTAGTAAGCTTCTGTCGATTTCTAAACGTCTGTATAAACCAGATAAATTAAACAATCCAAGCATTCAACCAACATTCATCTTAAGTAAAGATGTTCAGCTTCAAAATATCATGTTTAAATGCTGATGAATTGTTGTGAGTAGTCGTTATTTAGGAGTTATATTAATCCTTCTATTTTCTTCATTTGGATAACATGTTCATTGTACTTGTGGGTCAAATTTGATTTAATCCAGGTTCATAATTTAAGCATGATTGCAGAATGAGTCACCAATTTCTATTACACCATTTCATCCACCTTCATTTCAGCTTATTCATATTTATATGTATTTTTTACATTTATGGTTAGTTGCCCTTATTTACATGGCATTGTTTCTTGTTTTTAATTTAAAAAACAACAATAATGTTGAAGTGATTTAAAGGTAGTTATAATCAGAAGGTCATTGAATGGAAGTAGAAAAATCAAGTTTTACTGCCAAGAACATTTTCACATACAAGGAATTTGACTCGGTGCTTGGTGCAGAGCAAATAACACAGAGAAAGAGTAAAAATAATAATAGCCTATAACTAAAAGTAGATTATTATTGAAAAATATAGTAGCAAAATGAAAATATGAAATAGGTAACAGTATGTAAAAGGGAGCAAATAAGGAGAAGCTGTCCCTATGTTCAGGTTTACTAGAGCCTAAAGAATATTAAAAACTGTGCAGTTGTAAACAGAATCCAGGTGCATCTAAAAAAATAGAATATCATGAAAAAGTTCAATATTTTTTGTCACTCGTTTCCGAAAGTGAAACCCATATATTATATAGACTCATTACACATAGGGTGAAATATTTCAAGTCTTTATTTCTTGAAATGTTGATGATTATGGCTTACAGATAATGAAAACCCAAAATTCAGTGTCTCATAAAATTAGAATATTACATAAGATCAATAAAAAAAGGATATTTTAAACAGAAATGTCAGGCTTCTGAAAGGTCTGTTCATTTCTCTGCACTCAATACTCGGTTGGACCTCCTTTTGCATGAATTACTGCATCAATGCGGCGTGGCATGGAGGCGATCAGCCTGTGGCACTGTTCAGGTGTAATGGAAGCCCATGTTGCTTTGATAGCGGCCTTCAGGTCATCTGCATTGTTGGGTCTGGTGTCTCTCATCTTCCTCTTGACAATGACATGGTCATTGAACTGGCTTTTGGTACCTTTGGCAGTGTGGGCAGGAGCCAAGTCCTGCTAGAAAATGAAATCAGCATCTCCATAAAGCTTGTCAGCAGAAGGAAGCATGAAGTGCTCTAAAATGTCCTGGTAGATGGCTGCGTTGACTGTGGACTTCAGAAAACACAGTGGACCAACACCAGCAGATACCATGGTAGCCCAGATCATCTCTGACTGTGGAAACTTCACTCTGGACTTGAAGCAACGTGGATCTGTGCCTCTCCACTCTTCCTCCAGACTCTGGGACCTTGATTTCCAAATGACATGCAAAATTGTCTTTCATCTGAAAAGACGACTTTGGACCACTGAGCAACAGTCCATTTCTTTTTTATCACAGCCCTTCTTCACGCTTCTGACGTTGTCTCTGGTTCAGAAGTGGCTTGACACGAGGAATGCCACATTTGTAGCCCATGTCTATTGGTCTGTGCCTCAGTCCACTCCTTGTGAAGCTCCCCCAAAGCCTTGAATAGATTTTGCTTGACAATCCTCTCAAGGCTGCGGTTATTCCTTATGCTGGTGCACCTTTTCCTACCACACTTTTTCCTTCCACTCAACTTTCTTTGAATATGCTTGGATACAGCACTCTGTGAACAACCAGCTTCTTTAGAAATGACTTTTTGTGGCTAACCCTCCTTGTGGAGGGTGTCAGTGACTGTATTCTGGACCTCTGTCAAGTCTGCAGTCTTTCCCATGATTGTGTAGCCTACTGACCCAGACTGGGAGACCATTTAAAGGCTCAGGAAACCTTTGCAGGTGTTTGGAGTTAATTAGCTGATTAGGGTGACACCATGACTTTCCAATATCGAACTTTTTCACAATATCATAATTTTCTGAGACACTGAATTTGGGGTTTTCTTATCTGTAAGCCATAATTATCAAAAATTCAACAAATAAAGGCTTGAACTATTTCACTCTATTTGTAATGAGTCTATATAATATATGGGTTTCACTTTAAGAAACAAGTGACAAAAAATATTGAACTTTTTCATATTCTAATTTTTTTGAGATGCACCTGTAGATAAGCCTGATGCAGGTTAATGTGACCCATACATTTGCTTAAACATGCATTATTTTTAATGGATAATAATGACCAAACTATGCAAGTTTTTGATGAGAGCAAATAATCACATATGCTTTTTGAAGGTGTGGGTCAAATCTCACCCTGTCTGGTTTGTCTGTTTGAAAAACATGAATAATCTTTCACCTGATTCTGTGCTAGAGCTTTACGGATGCATGGATCCAAAACTGGGATTAAAAACCTTGTTCTCTACAGGTAAAGCAGCAGAAAAATAAACACAGTAAAAAAGCATTACAAACCATGTAGTGAAAAGTGTAAAATATTTACAATAAAACAGTTATTTAACAATATAAATGAAATGTCAAATAAGATAAGGGAATAGAAATAAACATAAAAATAACGAAAAAGTTATTAATACTGGGCTTAAATGCAGCAAGTATAAAGAATGTAAACATATGTTAATTATAGGTAGAGGTGTGCAAGAAAAAGACAGACCACTTTCCATAGCTGTGAATAACTTTACATTGATCGTTACTGTTTTATGCATCAGAACTGTTTTGTGTATGGCAGTAATTATTTAAAGTTCAAGTATAGTGTGCTGAAAATAATCAGAAAAAAACAATGGTAAAATTAATGGTTGTTAAAGCTAACTTTATTCCATCTTTATCCCAATTTGAACACTTATTTTTGTCATTCATAGTTAATTTGACCCAAGCACATCAAATATTACCTTGTGTTGGTTTCAAATGTACTGGCAAATGTGAATTATTTCGGCCATGGTTGTAGCACCCCTGGGTGATTTTTGACCCGCTGAGACAACAATAGCTTTGAACTTTTAAGAAAGATATTAGCTCATCTTGAATTTTATGGCAACAACACATCTAAAAAAAAAGGTAGGGACCGGGCAACAAAGTGCTGCAAGTAAGTGGTTCAAATGAAAAACAGCTAGAGGAGCGTTTTGCAACAATTAGTTTAACTGGCAACAGGTCAGTGACATGACTGGGTGTAAAAGGAGCAGGAGGAGAGGCAGAGTCTCTCAGAAGTAAAGATGGGCAGAGGTTCACCAATCTGTGAACAACTGTGTCTACAAAAATGTGCAAAAATTTCAGAAAAATGTTCAGAAGATGTGAAGACTGAGTATGCCACCTTCTACAGAGCATAACATTATCAGAAAATGAAGAAAATCTGGAGAAATCTCTGTGTGCCAGGGACAAGACTAGAAATAAATAAATATTAGGTGGCACTGCATTAGAAACAGGCATGACTCTGTACTGGAAATTCCTGCATGGGCCCAGGAACACATCCAGAAATCACTATCTGTCAACAGAGTTCACTGTGCCAGTTTTTTTTTAATGTATTTATTTATTATAAGGAACAATGCACATTAATGAACATGGATATTTAAAAGCGCCATAAGCTAATTTCCATCTTTAGTCCCTGGCAGGTTGATGGTAGAGTACATTAAACATATACTTAAGTTAAAGCTGTGTCACATAAAGAAGAAGCCATATCTGAACACAGTCCAGAAACTCTCTGGGGCTTGTCTAAAATGGAAACTCCCAAACTCCCATAATCTATTGTAAATATTGATCATGACAGGGATTGGCAAAGGGTGTGCTAGGGAGTTATTTTAGGCAAGTACATCAAATTAATGTATGTTAGAAATATAACTTTTTAAAGTAAGGTAAAAATTGACCCCAGGACAATATGTTAGCTAACTCTAAACACAAGGGCCAAAACAAGCAGAGATTATTTTGCTTTGATTGTGAGGGGGGAAGGCATAAATACGTGGATATCTGGTACATGAGGAAAAAAGTACAAGTCAGATTTATGTGGGAGTTGGAGTTCCATGAAATCTTTGGCTTTCTTTAAACTCAGAAGCTGCAAACGTGCCTAGGTATTTAGCGTTGTTGTTCCTTGTTTTTTCCTCAGAGATGTTCAGTTCCTTGTTAACATCTATTCTTCAAAGTTATGTTCCACTTCCTGACCCCCCTTGCTTCCTTTCTTTTATGTCCAGTATGAGCCTCATTGAGATTAGATTAGCAGATTTTCAGTGTGGCTCCAGTATCCTCCCATCCTCACTAAGTTAAAGCTGTATGAAGTCGGTTAACCCTCTAAAACCTACGCCTCAAAATGTCTGTCTAGACTCTTTTTCTTATTTTAACCATAAAAATGGCACAAAATGTACCATGAGTAAGTGCTTTTGCCCATTTTCCAAAAACACTTGACCTTTCAATATCTGACTGCAAATTAAAATTTACTACATGTTAAAATATTAATTTGCAGTGAGTAGAATAAATATACAGATTCTGTGTGATTAATTATAATCTTCGTTACAGTTTAAAGACTGTATTTTCTTTTTCGGTTGACTGTTTGTAACACTATTTTACCAGTCGTAGCCACAGGCTTTTATTTTTGAAACTGCCAATGACGTACATAACCGGAAAAGGAGGAACTTCCGGTTCCGGACGCGCCAAAAAGGAAAACAAGACGCCTGACGGGTAAATATGTGTTTACATTTTTCCAACGAATACATTTCACCCAGTAACAGTAAGACATTTGAAATGACATTTAAGGTTATCACGACAATTATTAAACACACTGGACTTTTTTCTCCTTCGGCTGAAATCCGGTGGTGAGTGATTAAAAACTTTATTAAAACGGGACTCTGCTAGCTGATGCTTTAGCTCTTAATATCTGAATTATCTCTGACATAACGCATCGAGGCTTGTCACTCGGATATTACTTGGCAGTCTTTAAGTATCCAAATATATTTTTTAAAAAGATGTTAAAAATAAGCCCACTGTCAGAATATTTTGCGTTTCCAATTCGTCAGATGGGATATCCTGCTTATTGTAATTAAAAGTTACATAATCATGGGGTCCGTACAATTTGATCGCTGCACTACGGTGAAATCGATTAAATCCTGACTGTTGACTGCAGTATCAGTACATCAACTAAAGTAAAATTAGGAGACATTTCAGTGGATTGTGGCTGCAGTGATAACGCAAAAAATATGGCTAAGTTGGTCTATTTGAATGTTTGTGTTTAATTTAAACATGATGTACTGTTTTCTGTTATGAAATCAAGCACATTTCAAGACATTTACCTTTTCTCCTCTACAATACAAATATACAGGTGCATCCTCAAAAAAAAAAAAAAAAGAATATCATGTTAAAGTTAATTGGTTTCCTGTAATCTAATTCTAGCAGTCAAACTTCTATTTATTCCAAATTCATCTCTTACAAAGTGAAATATTTCGATTTTTTCTGTTTAAATGATGATGATAACAGCATACGGCTCACACAAATAAAAAAAATCCTCAATCCCAAAATATTAGAATATCACAAAACATCAGTCCAAAAAAGGGTTTATATTACAGAAATGCTGGCCTTCTGGAAATTTCTGCTCATTTATGCACTCAGTAGTTGGTTGGAGCTCCTTTTGTACAAATTACTGAATCAGTATGACGTGGCTTGGAGCCAATCAGTCTGTGTCACTGCCGGGTGTTGTGAAGCCTGGCTTACTCTGATAGCAGCCTTCTGTTCGTCTGTATTGTTGGGTTTTGTGTCTCTCATCTCATTTCCCCAGAGATTCTCTACAACAAAAAAAAGTCTTGAAGTATTTTACTTTGTATGAGATGAATCTAGAATTTATGGAAGTTGACTATATTCTATGTTTTTAGACACATGAGTATTGGTTCACACGAAGATGATGCTTTAATATGAATTTCCTGTATCAATTTGTGAGCATTCCCCATTCTTAAATAAGACAAATATAAGTTTATGTGATATTAATAGTGGTGTGACTGACAGATATTGGTAGAAAAAAAGGCACTGTTTTTTTTCGTATTTGAAGGGTGATGGGAGTGCTGAAGTTCAAGGATCCTTCCTGCTGAAGTTCAAGTATCCTTCCTGCTGAAGTGTCTTTTCAGCAACATTGAACACACAGCTTCAAAGGTGAATTGAAGGTTCATATAGAAGCGGTTAACAGGGGCCCAGCGATGAGGAAGTGGGGGGACCGCCTGAAAAAGGTCGAGCAGCTTGCTCAGTCATTCCAGCAGAACCCCCTGGCCTTACGCTACAAACCGCGGCTGTGGCCTTGCCAGCCTTCCTCTGTCTGGAAGCTCTTTCCTCGCCAAAGTATGGCTATCAGCTTCGCCCAGAGCTGCAGAGAGGTGAAACATTTCCTGAACATCCCGTACCATCCTGATTTGAATTCCTGTGCATGAAGGAAAGAATGCTGACATATGTGCCTTGCTATCTCTAGGCTGTACATATTTTTGCACTTGAGAAAGAAAACACACCCCAGGGTCAAAGGATCTATCTGGTTACCAGCTACACTGAGCTCTGGCATTACTACAGGTAAATGTCCCAGGATATAATGACATGAATCTTCATGTTTAGAAAAAGGGCAGTAATGTGATCTTTTTTTTCTTTAGGACCTATACTCAGTCCTTGATGCACTGTTATGAGGTGATACCAGAAGGTGCTGTTTGTAAGCTTTACTTTGACCTGGAGTTTCACAAACCCTCAAACAAAGGAGCTGATGGTAAAGCTATGGTGTCGTCACTCATCCAGGTAGAGTTCTCATCACATCTTTAACGGAAGTTTATCCTTGCACAAGCTCTTCAAATGATTTTAAAAGGAGCAGTGCTTAAAGTGTGAAAAATAGCACGTTAAAGCAATGATAAGATTGCTGAATCTTTCCTAAATGTGAGGTATTAAGGAAGTCTTTCCACCATATTTATTGAATGGGACTTGTTTCACCTATTTGTGTGTGAGTATGTATTTTTAAGGACTATATTCAACTAAAAAAATTTCACAGTAGAAAAATTGGACTCTGCATTCCCTCTTTAATACTTGTAAGTGCAGCCTTAAAAACATGATATTTTCCACTGAACCAGAGCAAGTCAACATGTGCCACAAAGTGGTGCAGCCTCATGCTGCCCTCTATCTTCTATCCTCTGTATGTCTAGCAAGGGGAAGAGATGGCTTGCATACTAGTCGACTTAATGTCTTCTGACCTTTCTCAAAAAGTAATCTTTCAGTGTAAAGCCTTCAAACTTTTTCTTTATAAAGGCACTGTGAAAAAAGGGACTGAGATTCACTGTTTAAGTTGGCAAGGCAAGATAAGAAATAACATGGGAGCAGTGTCTGTTAGTTCAAGCTGAACCTGCTGATTTAGGGAAAAAACTGGTGACTCTGCTTTTTTAACAGTTATCTGTTGGCTAATTTGTACTAGTAAAGGGAAAACTGTGAGCATATTGACTGTCTCTGTCTTAAGGTAACCATGGTGGTTGCAATCAGCTTAGTGGTCACCAATGACCCAGACCTCTTGAATTATCCTTCAAGATATATAAAATGTTATTTAGCCATATAACTTGCAAAATGACATTCAATGTCATGAAAAAAATCAGTGCAGTGCCGTCATTCACTTCTCTGTTTTATCTTGAACTCACATACAGTCAGAGTGAGTGAGTCAGTATGTTTGCATGGATGCTCTTTGTCTCTATCACTGACACTTTCTTGTGCACTTCCTCTGTGTCATAAATTCATTTACATTTGGCTACTCTTTTTGCAATTTTGCATGTGGCCGAAAAGAAACATAGGTGATTACATTACTGTAAATATAACTACAAATTCACTGCACATAGTTGTATAGAGACTGAGAAGAAGAAATACAACTATTTAGACATTTTTTTAGAACAATAACAGCCCAGAGGTTTAAACATTCAATAAACACTTTTATTACTCCTTCACCAGATCCTTTATGCTCAAGATTGAATTCTTGTTTTCTCTCTGCCTCATTTGTGCTAGCTTTACTTTCTTTTTTCACAGTATATTTATAGTACAGATGTTAAAGCTTTTCCACTGACGTCTAAAGTCTCTGTGAATGGTTTCAGATGGAGACAGCTGTCACATATGAGCGTGCATTCTGAGATTTGCATAGATCTTGTTTTAGTTTTCTGACAAAATGAAACAAATGAAAATTCAGTTTGTTGGGTTGTTATATAAGGTAGTGCTGCACAATTCATCTATTCACATTTTTAGTTGTGTCAGGCTGTGCAATTACACAAGCGCATAAAAGGCTGCAATAATTTTTGTAAGAAGAAGTAGTACTCAAGTCAAGCAAGTAGACTCATAATACATTTTATGTATTAGGTTTTAATGTCTATTTCTCATTGCAATAATGCCCAGTATAATTGCACATCATCACCAAATCATGCAGCGCTGGTATGAGGTATGCCTACACTGAAAAACAGGTGCTTTTTTCTGAAAATTTTTTCCTTCTCCTGTGTTCATTTTCATTTCGTTGTTGGTAGTTTTGCAGCACATTTCTAGTGCTCTGGACTGCTTACAATGCACCGCCTCCACCACTTGGGCGTATTGCTGTATTTGCAGTTAGAAATGACAAGTTCATCAAATTTAGGGTTCAGGAAAACCCCTGCTAACTTATTAGTAATGAAAGGTACTTTGATGCAGAGACATCTGGGTGCAGATGCTTTGTCTGATTAATTTGCAGATGTGGTCATTTTGTGTATGTGTATGACTTATTGCTCTTTGTCTGAAACTCTGTTGCTGCCTGTCTTGACCAGGACAGTTTTTAAAAAAGATGTTTAATCTCAAGAAGTTTTTCCCCTGGTTAAGCAGATGCTAGCTCAATAAAAAACAAAAGGTACAAACTGCAAACTGCTGCAGTTATATGAATAAATTCACAAATGTTAGCAAGCAGGTAATGATGATTGTATAATGGCACTTAACAGTTTTGAGGGGAGGACCCTCAGACACCTTACTTTATTAGTGTCATCTTTAATAATTGTTTAGCTGATTGTTCTTATTTATGTGTTTACCAACCTCCAGTTCCTTAAGACGCATCTTACATTTCACTAAAACTTAACCTGGAGTCTTTGTCCTGCCGTCCCTTGTCAGTCACACGTCTGGTCAGTGTGTTTTGTCTGTTGACAGTTTGTTTGTGACAAGCTAATGGAAATTTATGGGATCGAGTGCACCCCAAAAAACATCCTGAATCTGGACTCCAGCACAGAAGAGAAGTTCAGCCGACATCTCATCTTCAATCTCCAAAACGCAGCCTTCAAAGACAACATACATGTGGGTATGTTCTTTGTTGTACAAAGTAAACGTTGCTTTATTCATGTGTAACTTCAGTAATATGGAAACTGAAAGCTGCCATTGTTATAAATGAATTGTTTAATAGACAAAATAATGAAGAAACTGTTCAAATTCTTTGCAGGTAGATTCATCCATGCAATTCTTCAACCAGTCCTGAGCACACCCAAAAGAGTCAGTTTCCTGAACGCTGGAACTGATTCAGAATTACCCAATGGAAAGACGAGGTTTGTTTCTCACACCTTCTCAGATTATAGCTTTTCCTGGAGCCATCCATTTAGTATTTCTCAACCATGCACTGGCAGACAAGAACGAGCCATATCTCAGGAGAAATCGTCAAAAGAAGGCGAGCTGGCTGAGAGTCCAGAGACAAAGAGGCGCAAAAAAGAAGAGACAGACCTGGGGTTCCTTCAAGTGAAAAACAAGGATGGTCAAGACTGCCTCTTTGTGGATCTTGGTAAGAAAAACGTGCTTTTGTTTGTCCTTTTATAAGCCCATATCCGACACTCATTTTAGTCAGTGTTGTCTTTGTGCATTCAGCAACACGTCATGTTCAGCTCTGTAAACATTTCCTGTATGTAAATTATTTCTTGAATAACAGGAGTTTACACAAAGAATAGAAATTTCCGCCTTTACAAATCATCAAAAGTGGGAAAGAATGCAGCGTTCCACATGGCAGACGATAGCAAATTTACCACCAAACCAGAGAAAGGAGTTTCTGCAGAGGAAAGTGTGTTCTTGGCTTCATTAGTCTGCAATGTGAGGTACGTTTCTCATGTTTTTACTAAATACTCTGTTCACTGAAAGTTTCACCACCAGGTGTCAGCGTTAGAGCTTATTTTTGTGTAACGCTAGATTCACAGGTCAGAGAATTCTTACCTGGGACATCACACCAACAAAGGAGTCCAAAACATCAGGACCTCAAAACCAGCAGGGGTCAGCCTCCAGTTCAGGTGACTCTCAAGTCACAGCAGATGCTTTTGTCTGTATTGTACTTAAACACATAAATTAATTATGTAACAGTGTCACCACAGTTTGTAACTGCATTTTTAACAATCCTTCACTTACAGAGCCCATTTCTGGCTACCTGTCGTCCCCTCATCAAGAAGTGGACAACTTTGTTTTAAGTTTGGTTCAAAAGAATGGCGTACAAGGAAGTAAGTGCTGATGCAGTTTTACAAAACATATGCACGTTCACTTTAGGACCTCACACTGTCACTAAAACTCACTGCACTTAAAAAATGGGTTTCAAGAAAAATGGGGGGAAAAAGACACTAATGAAACCCTACAAGATAATTCACTGAAAATGAAATATCACTAAGCAGCTTGTGGTCATGAAATTTTTCTGGTAAATGTTTTGATAGGGTCCACATTCTTTGTTCACAAACCTTTAAGTTTAACATGCAATGTTTAACTGTTGTCATCTTTTATTCAACAGGCATCAGACGATGGAATTACTTTGCTGCTGAGCAACTGATCGTCTACGACATCGCTAAATACCGCTGGTGTGAAAATGTGCAGAGGTTTCATAAAAGCAACAACATCATGTAGGTAGTTTTCCAGCTCTACAGGGTGAGTTTGAATGTGCTCCACTCCCTCTGATTTAGTCTCATCCCTCTCTGCAGGATTGTTGTGGATCTCAAAGAGGAAGTTTGGTATCAGAAGTGTCATGATCCTGAATGCAGGAACTTCAGGTCATCAAGTATGTAATGACCTTTAGAGCTAATGTTTTGCATTTGATAGAACTTGGGGGCATTTAAAGAAAAACTGTCTGAGATCAAACTTTTCTGTTACAGGTTACCCACTACCACAGGAGATCTGCGTCCGCTACATCCTGACACTGGTTTGTTTTCTTCACATTTTAACAACCATCTGTATCCACTTAACAAAAAATTCCATTAAATGTGTTTTTTCCTTTTAAACTCAAAGACATCATACTTGTCTTACAACATCCTGTTTCTTTTCACTGGAAGGATGAAGAAGACCAAGCTTACTTAATGGACGACTATGGCAACATTGAACCTAGCCAGATGCCAGCCAGAAACCCACAGAGCACAGTACACCCAGAGGAGGACTCTGCTGATATGTGGGGAGATAAAGAGGATGACAAGGACTATTTAGAAAGCCTGGAAGAGTTTGAACAGAACAATGGAGACATTTCAGATGAGCTTCTGCTTACATGTATGACTGATTTTGAAACCCAGTAGAGCAGGGCTTTCCACAGGTACCAGTTGTCAGCTGGTCAATCCTAGCTGGTTGCTTTTGCCTGCTGTTGACTGTACACAGTTTGACTGTGAAGTTGTGATCTGCTTTTCCTGTACATTTTATAAGCACTTACTTCAGCTAAGCTATAACATGCATGTGAAGGATTCTTGTTCGTCTGTGTTAACCCTGTCCCCAAGAGTGCTCATGCCTCTGAACCCCTCTAAACTGGCTAATTTTCCCTCTGGATAACTACGGCATATGTCTGTGGAAAGCCCTGGAAAGTGTAAAGTTTGACTGGTAACACCTCAGTACTTCTGTTCAGTGTTGATATGCAATTTAACGGATGATTGATGTCTAAAAGCACTTTGTAGTTGTATACAGCACTGTGCAGAACTTTAAGGCATGTTTGGACACCATTGAGGCCAAAATAAGGTGTGTAATTGCAAGTTTGCCCATCTAAGGGCACCATTGGGCAGAAAGGAGGATTGACAAAACCCCAGTCTTGCTGTGGATGTCCTTGCATATTACTGGGAGCAAGGCAAAATAATTTGTTGAAAAAATAACTAAGTCCACACCTTTAGGTCAGAGTAAGGGGTGGATGTGGCGACTGAACATGGCCTAGGGTACCGTCCAGGCAAGTAGTAGGGTTGTCACGATCCCCTGGTCGTGTTGTTAATGTCTCCAGATGTGCCACCAGGGATGAAAAGGCATGGACAAAAGAAATGCCATTGAGCTTGACCTTGGCTGCTAAGTGACACGTGTGTCAACATGTACCAAGCTTGACTGACTACACAACCCCTCCAGCCTTGGGTTGTGGCACATCAGGCCCTGTGATAAATCCTTAGAGCCCTACATGCCTAAAACTTACACACTTTACTGTACATGTGTAAATACTTGTCAAGAACAGCTTCTTCCAATGATTATGATGGAACTTTGTACTTAAAAGAGCAGACAAGTTTTCAACTGGTTGCCATTGTTACCAGTGTCTGACTGTTGCAAATATTCCCAGTTACACACACTGCACCTTTAACGCTTTTTTAAGCTGCTTACATTTGAATGTTTTAAAAACGTATTAAGCTCTTAAAACTGATAATTTACCAGTAAGTTTATTTTAAAGACAACCAATTTGTGGCACTTTGTTGATGTTATGGCAAGTTCCATCAACCAGATGCTTAATATTCAAAGACGGCCTTATTGGTCTAAGATTTTATTTTCCTTTTAATAAAACAGACTTTGTATCACAGTTTTGTTAAAAGCATTTATTTAGTACAGTAGACAAAGATACTGTACTTGTAACAGCAGTACAAACCGCACCTTTGTCTTTTCATGGCATAAGAATAAAAAAAGCATGGCTTGAAATGTCAATGAGGTGTTTGCCGTTTTAGCCATGTTAAATATTCATAATTCACATAAAACGTCGAAATCAACAACAAAAAGCTTTTAACAGCTGAATTGCTGCTCCATTTTACAAAGGCCAGATTTCAAGGACCAGTGGCGAAAAGTTGATGTGAAATGCTGACCGACAAGAAACTTTATATGAACCACTGTTCAATAATATTTACCCTGAATGTTAATGTTGTGCTTTATACAAATGACAGTAAGCAGCTTCATCTTGCAAACTGTGGCACTGAAATGGGAAACTTTAAAGTATAAGAACTGCTTTAAGAGTAACATTCATTATTTTTCATGCATTGTTAAAAGAAAAACAGACACAACCAAAACAAAGGCACAAAAACAGTCTGTCAAGCAACAAGGCTTTCATCTAAAATGTGCACCAATGGAGGTTTATCAGCACTTATAAACACAGGAATGGGCACGATACTCTGCATACAAATAGACTTTTCTTTATAGCAGATACATTATTTACAGGTTTAATGCTTACATTAAATATCATCTTAAATACATGGCCAAAACATTAAATAGTCTGGTATATAAATACTCATTTGTCAAAGCAGGTTTATATGATTTTTTTACTGCAGCTCCCAAAAATACAAACTCACAGAAAATGTTTTGCTGGACCTTTCTGATCCGAGTTGTTTGTCACACTCGGTTAAGGCAGTTTAGGCATGAGTCTTTTCTTGTTTTAAACCATTACTGTGAGTAATTTCTACCAGTTAATAGATGACAGCATTGACCGTGCCTATAAAAAAGTATTCACCTCCTTGGATGTTTTACCCTTTTATTGATTTCATGAATCAATAATGGTGAATATAATTTGGCTTTTTTGCTTTTATGTAGAATAAGTGTTTGCATATATTTTAACTCCCTTTAAAGTGACTGACCTAATTCAACAGAGGTCCAGCCAGCTGGTGCTATTAGTCTCACCATTAGTGAAATTGGGATCACCTGTGTGCAGTGAATGTGTCTGAAGTGATTGTAGTATAAAGACACATGTGTCTGGAAGGTCCAGTCGCTGCTTAATCAGTATTCCTGGCTGCCATTGCACTATGAAGACAAAGAACACTCCATGCAACTCAGGGAAGATGTTGAAAAGTATAGGTCAGGGGATGTATACAAAAATTGAAGGTACTGAACATGTGGAAGGAATAAGCCATGTGTAAATCTGCCTAGATCAGGCCGTCATCACTAACTGAGTGACAGTGCAAGAGGGAGACTAGAGAGAGAGGCACCAAGACACATACGACTACTCTAAAGGAGTTTCAAGCTTCAGCAGCTGAGATGAGAGACTCTGCTTACAACAACTATGACCCAGGTTCTTCACCAGTCAGCTTTATAGGAGACAGAGAAGAGTAACACACTGTTGAAGAAAACTCATTAAATCTCATCTAGAGTTCACCAAAAGGCATGTGGGAGACTCCATGGTCAAGTGGAAGAAGGTTTTTTGGTCCGATGAGACCAAAATGGTGCTTTAGGGCTATCAGACAAGACGCTATGTTTGGTGGACACCAAACACTGCACATCACTGCAAACATCATCCACACTGTGGGGATGCTTCTTGGCCCTGGCAGGCTTGTGAAGGCAGAGGGTAAAATGAATGTGGCAAAATATAGGAAAATCCTGTAAGACAATCTTGTCTAGTCTGCAAGAGAACTACGACCTGGGAGAAGATTTATTTTCCAGCAAGACAATGACCTGGAGCATAGCAAGAAAGCTACACAGAAATGGTTTAAAGACAACAGGGTGAATCTTCTGGAGTGGCTGAGTGAAAGCCCAGACCTCAATCCAATAGAGAATTTGTGGATTGACTTAAAAAAGGCCTGATCACCATGCAGCCTGACAGAGCTTGAGCAGTTGCAAAGAAGAATGGTGAAAGTTACAGTGTCCAGATGTGAAGGCCTGATTAAGACCTGTCCACATAGGTGCTTCTACTAAATACTGACTTATAGGGGGTAAATATTTACAGTCACTTGTTTTACATTTGATATTTTATTTAATTGAGATACCTTTGTAGAAATCTGTTTTCCTTCTGACATTTAAGAGTTTTTGTAATAAAATTATATACTGGCCATGATTGGTCTATAAAATGAATAAAAGTGTAAAACATGATGAATACTGAATACTGGGGATGAATACTTTTTATCAGCACTGTACATATTCTGAACCATTGAGCCAATCCTTATTGGATAAAATATAGTGGCACAATTTCTAGATGAATCAGGGACAGAACAAACATAATGAGGGTCATTATTCATTCAATGAAAAGTTACTCCCATAAATTGTAAATATATCCTCTGGCAGATAAATAGCAGGAAAGCCCCTGTGTCTCCATTCTGGCTGTGTGCTCTTAATGATTGTCTCTTTCTAAACAGCGGTCCTCACTTCCAGCTTACATCTTAATTTTGGCATAAAGTTCATCAATTAACTCTCTGAAGCGGCTCCGAAGCTCAGTCCTCTTAGCCTTCAGCGTGGGCGTCAGCAGGCCGTTCTGGACGGAAAACAGTTCAGGATGTAGTGCAATATCTCTCACCTGCAGGGAAAATAGGAAAGATCACTGAAGAAGAGTGTGAAAAGATATACCTGAAGTAAGGTCAAACAAACAAGTTTTACTGTAAATTATGTTCTGGTGTCTATTTTGTCATTTGCTTTACAAAGAAGCCAGAAAAGTGAAAATACATTTTTTAGATTTTTAGCCCCAAAAGACTTGGCAAACCTGCTTTTTGTTAAATCAATTGTTTAAAATAATAAATGAACACATTTAAAATCAAATGCTGTAAAGGTGGGAAGCCTTAAGTTATGAGTCATAAAATTAAATTTCGGATCTTCTGTTTGAAAAAAAAAAACAAAAAAAAAACCTCTTTGACAGATCAGTTCAAAGTGTTTTGTACTAGGCAAGGTAATCAATTAATCATACAAGCTCCAATTTTAAGAGAGGAAATTTTAAAAATATATATTTTTTAAAATAGAATTATCAGTGTTCTCATGTGTCCTCCTGGAAAACAGTTGACTAACTTTCCAGTCATGGAAAATGAGTGAAACCGCAAAATATTCAGAATAATATTCTGCTCCCCTGGAAAAATTAAATATTTTTCTAATCAAAGTTTGCCAAAACAGATGACACTGTCATGTGAGAGGATTAAAAGATATTAAGGATCATATCAAACAGTAAATGTCATTTTTAGAACAGGTGACGCATTAGTGACAGCTCTAGACCTGAAAGTTGTGTCTTTGAAAAATCAAGTCTGAGCACGGTAAGTTGTGCAAGAACATAAATTGTTCTCAGTATTACTATTATTTTGAGTAAGGCAGGTGCAAGATACTTTCACTGGCCATTTATACATAATCTGGACTATATTTTTTTATATTTTTTTAGAGCAAATGAAATGAAAATCTATTTAGTTATACATGTCCAAACCATTACTAATACATACTTAGATTAATACATTTAAGTGCTTTACATCTTCAGGTGTATTATATTATCATTAAATCCTCATCATTCTCAAGGATCTACAAGCTCATGGTTAAAGCCATACAGAATACATCTTTTGAATCAGACTTCTATAGAAAGCGACACGTAGTTTACAGTCATGCTGCGTTATGTCCATGCTCTCTAGTGTCACTGTAAAGGTCTGAATAAAATGATCTCTAGAGAAGAGTGGGACCATGTTTATGTTAGAGCACTTCAGGAAATGTACTTCATCAATTTGAATGTATATTTTAAGGAATTTAAATTAAGTAAAACATGTCACTAATCACCTGCTCAAAAGACTTGAGTCCACCTTCTTTCCCCAGCCTCAGAAGGTCCTCCAAAATGGCATTTTTCACATCCTAGAAACAGAACAATGTTAGCACGCATTTCAAGATTTGAGATGTCACTCTGGTCACAATTCTCTGGTGCAAGAGACTCTGGGACCTTGATGTCCAAATGAAATTTACTCTCATGTGAAAACAGCACTGAGCAGTTATTTTTCTCCTTAGCCCAGGTGAGACGCTAGTGACACTATCTGACACTAGGACCATGACACATGAAGCCCATTTCCTGGCCCCGTCAGTGTGTGGTGGCTCTTGATCCACTGACTCCAGCCTCAGTCCACTCTTTGTGAAGCTCTCTTAAGTTCTTGAATCTGCTTTGTTTGACAATCCTCTGAAGGCTGAGCTCATTCCTGTTGCTTGTGCACCCTTTCTTCTCCCTCTCAGTCAACTTTTCATGAATATGCTCTGATAAAGCACTCTGAGAACAACCTGTCCTTTCAGCAGTGACCTTCTGTGGCTTACCCTCCTTTGTGGAGGGTGTCAACGATTGTCTTCCGGACAAATGTCAAGTCAGCAGTCTTCCCCATGATTGTGGCTGTGTGTACTGGACCAGAGTGAACGAAATAACGGACAAGAATTTGGACTTTTCAGAAACATTCTAATATTTTGAAATAGTGGTTTGATTTCCGTGGACTGTAGGCTGTAATTATCAAAATTAAAACAAAAAATATTTTGAAACATTTCACTTTGTGCAGTATAAATCTAGAATTTATGGAGGTTTCACTTTTTAAAATTTATTTACTCGTTTGGTGGTGTTGTGTGTTTGTTGTTGCTGATATTCCCACATCTTACCGGGTTTTTGCACAGTTCAGAGTAAGATCCTTCAATCCCTTTCTTCTTGATCCACAGAGGTAAAAAGTCAGGATCAGGTACCACGATCCCAACCAGGCACGCCTGAAAATAACAGAACGATACACGAAATGATCAGTGCCAAAAATCATAAAACACTAATACAGTTCTGTCCCTCAAAATACTAACATCTGATATTTGATTTCAACACCAGTTTCATATCATCATCTCACCTGTAAGCTGTCTCCGTGAACAAATATCTGAGCCACTGGGTCACTGAGGTTATAGATGGTTTCTATTTTCTCTGGGGCGATGTATTCTCCTTGTGCTAGCTTAAAAATGTGCTTCTTTCTGTCAGTGATCTTCAAGGTGCCATTCTGCAATGAAAAAGAAAAAGAAGTTCAAGATAAGCTCCAACAAACATAATACTGCTGCAAAGATCAATAGTGCCCTTACAGGAAGCCATTTCCCAATGTCTCCTGTGTGCAGCCATCCATCATCATCTATCGCTTCTGCTGTTTTCTCTGGATCCTTCAGATATCCCTTGAAAACATTTGGTCCTTTGACACATATCTAGAGGAGGAGATACACATGATGAAATGACTTTTCAATATATCAAAGAAATAAGATAACCTATACTTATCTGACAGCAGTTAAATATTTGATGAAACAACACAATCATCAGGCCAAAGTTTAAATATGGTTAAATAACACCATATCTACCATGCCATAGACTACACTGGAATTTGGAACATACATTCAGGTACCAGTATCAACTGCAGTGGTCATTTTTGTTTAAATCAAACACCTTCAAATCTTCAGATTTTTCCCTGAGCCTGGACTGTTCTTTATGAGTGGGATTAGTTTGGCCTCTTAAGTTATAATTACAGTCATGAAAAAAGCAAATACTGAAATTATTTCTCAAGTATTTTTGAGCTAATTTGCACAGATTCAGTCCAAAATAAAGCACTAATACAGTTTCTATTTGCTTGCATGATCTTGATGGTAGCTGCTTACCTCTCCCTCTCCATTGGCAGCAAAATAATTCATTTCTGCCACGTCCACCAGTTTAATAGCATTACAGGGCAGAGGAGGACCAACATGGCCTGAAAAAAAACAAATAAAAAAATGTAAATCTTTCACCTGTCTAACAAAGATGAGGGCAACATTTAGGAGCTGCTGTAGATTTTACCTGCTGTCCAGTCCCCAGGCATTGACATAGAGCATCCAGCTGTACATTCAGTCTGACCGTAGCCCTCATAAAACTTAAGAGCAAAGGAAGTATTTTTCTTAAAATAAACCTGATAAAAAAACAATCATAATCATTAACATTAGATGGGGTGTGCATTTGGCTCACCTGACAGCCCAGTGCAGCTCGTAGAAACGTCAGGATGGTTGGAGAAACTGGAGCTGCTCCTGTAATCATGAGTCTGACACGACCGCCCAAACTAGCCTTCAGAACAAGAAACAAACAGTAACACTTAATATCAAAAATGAAACACATTAGCTGTTAGGGCTGCTCAATTATGGCAAAAAAACATAATCCTGATTATTTTGATAGGTGTTGAGATCAATTGATAAAACAAATTTATTCGATTTTAGAACATCTGCAGCACATGCACTTACCAAACTAACACTCAACACTTTGAAAAAATAAAATAAATGAGTAAAAATAACCCAACAAAATTATATCTAATAACAATCAACAAAAATAATTATTTTATGGCCAACGTATAACAACAGATGGTGAAGCTTGTACCACATGATGTGTCATATGGACTAAACTGCATGTCGCACAGTAACTGTTTGATCATGACTACCTTGCTTTCATGATTGTGTAAAGCTAAAATCATGACTGAAACTAGATTAATTTTCCAGCACTACTAGCTGTAGTGCTGTTGACATCAGAATTACTGCAAGACAAGTAAAAAAAAGACTGGTGTTTACTAGACTTTCAGATAAAATTACAAATATTTAGTCTTCAATAATATAGTAAATATATAGAGTAAATATATAGATTTAAAAATCAAATTCATAAAAATGGTTATTTATCATTGTGTCTCTGCAGCTGCATGCAAACCTTGATCAAACCCCAATCTGATTATATAAGTGAAAAAGTTTATCAAGAAAATACAAAGAATAAAAACAACTGGATTTAAAAATTCAATCATATGTACCTGTACTTTTTTGAAGATGAGTTTATCCCACATACTGTCTTTTCTCACCACACCATTTTTAAGGTCAGCCTCCTTCCTCCTGAAGGCAAAATCAAGCAGCCATTTCTTCAGCGGTGTATTAGCTTGGCTGAACACCTGAGGAGAATTAGGGCATACTTATTTAAGGAGGGTCATGATGCTAGTTTGCCACAAAGCTTTGAATATAACATTAAACAGAGAGAGCAAAGCAATACAACTGTCAGTGCAGAATTTCCTGAAAATAAGACTGTGAATCAGCAGGCTTTCCTCATAGCTACGACAAACCTACATATTAACATCATTTTACATATTTTCCTGACCTTATCAAACATTCGGTTGAGGAGACGTGGGACCACAGGAAAGACTGTCGGCTGCAGTGTTTTCAGGTCATCCATCAGAAGGCGAATATCCCCTTGGAAATAGCCGATTCGAGCCCCATGGATGAGGATGACACCCTTATGAGAAGAGAGAAGCTTACTCCTACTGTGGTTTCAATTTCCCCCACAAGGGGGCAGTGCTTGTTTTCAATATTTTACAACATAGCAGATGTTTGCCATTAAAACTGTTGGGAACTTTACAATTTTTGTTAGTTTCATAACAGATCACACAGTTGGCCAGTTCCTTTAAAGCTACAGGTGGCTGGTTATTATTTAACATAGGTTCGGAGCACACGGCCAACAAAATACCAAATTTCAAGAACTACTTTTCAAGAAAGTACCCCCCCCCAACCAATAAAAAATATTCTTACTTTCTATTCAATGCAAACTTTAAAAAGTTTGATACTAGGCTTCAAGATACTTTTAATTTCTTGAACTGAACTGAACATGTTTTAGCCAAAGCTAAGTTTAAAGAAAATCATTAAATGTCATAAAAATAAAAAAGTACTTGTGTTTTCAGTATTTCTAGTAAAAAGCAACTTTTTTATACATTTTCTTCAAAACATTCTGAAAACCCCTTCCAGATAAGTTTGATATATGACCCCTGATAGCAATCTGACATAGGTTTTAAAATCCAGTTAAGCCCCAGAACAGTTACATATCAAACTGTGTGTTAAGCCAAACACATACCTGCACAACTCTCTCAAACATGTGAGCTAGGGGGAGATAGGAAACATGAATGTCATGGAGGTCCAGCATGCAGTGTACCTGCAGAGGACACACAAAACAAAACACATGCATGTTTGCAGCTCAGGCATGGCGTACTGTACCTCCACCACCCTCTCAAACATGTGGGCCAAAGGGAGGTAGGAGATGAGCACATCTTTACTGCTGGGCTTCAGTGTGCCCTGGGTGGCACCAGGGGGCAACACAGGGAAAGACAGAGGAGGTAGAGAGGCAGATGTGACAGGATAAAGGGGAAAAAAAAGGCCCGGCAGGATTCATGTAACACAAGGGCCACCTGAAAGCTCAATGCTTACCCCCCCATTAGTCCAGAGGGACACAATCAGAAGGATGCTTCTTTCTGCCCTTTTATATATTAATCATCATATTCTTGATTCAAATTTTTTAATAGTGGAAAATTGAGAAAAACACTCTTAAATTTGCTGCATCACGCTGTACCTACTTTCACTCAACACCACATTTAGGACCAGGCCTTATGATTAATCTCATGATAGTTGCTTCCTTGCTGTAATAAAAAGTACTGTAGTGTACTGCCTTGTCTTTGGTGTGCAGCTTTAGCTTAATAGTGGAAAATATGTGCAATTAGTAGAAAAGTGGTTCAAATTATACTTAAAAAAAATTAGACAGGAGATTGGCTCCCTTTTGTTTAAACCTGAGTATTACAGACTATGTGGACAAAAGTATTTGGCCACACCTGTTAATTATTGAATTCAGGTGTTTCAATCAGACACGTTGCCACACATATAAAATCAAGCACTGAGCCATGCAGTCTCCATTTGCAAACATTCGTGATACAAAATGGGTTGTTCTCAAGAGCTCTGTGACCTTAGACATGGTAGTGAGATGGATGCCACCTTTGCAATAAGACATATATTAAATTATTGTTATATTGTTATATTATTATTATTATTATTATATTATAATATTTGATCCCTGCCGGATATTCCACTTTCAACTGTAAGTGATATTATTTGAAAGTGGAAGCATTTAGGAACAACAGCAACCCAGCCTCAAAGCAGAAGACCACATAAAATCACAGGGCAGGGTCGACGACTGCTGAGGCACATGGTGTATAAGGCTATGTTCACACTGCAGGCCTTCATGCTTAATTCTGATCTTTTCTCCAATCTGATTTTTTTTGTCTGTTCACACTGCAGTCAACTTCCAAAAGATCAGATACATATCTGATTTAGAACCACATTCGAAAGTGGGCTGATTCTGATTCGAAAAGGTCAGATTCAGTGTGACTTACGCTGTTCACACTGTCAGAGAAAAATCAGACACGAGCCATATGTGAGCAAAAAAAATCTGATTCAGGTCACTTTCAACTGCAGTGTGAATGTAGCCTTCGGGTGAGTCCATAGCTGGAGAGTTTAGAACTTCACTGGCATTAATGTAAGCACAAAAACTGTGCATTGGGAACTTTGTGGAATGGGTTTCCATGGCCGAGCAGCAGCATGTAAACCTCACATCATTAAGTCTAATGCCAGACATTGGATGGAGTGGTGTAAAGCACACTGACACTCAGATGGGCAGTCAGATGGGCAAGTTTGGGTTTGGTGGATGCCAGGAGAGCGTTACCTGCCTGACTGTGATGTGCCAAGTGTGAAGGTTGGTGGAGGATGGATAATGGTATGGGGCTGCTTCAGCATACCAAGACATTTTGGACAATGCTATGCTTCCTACTTTGTGGCAACAGTTTGTGGAAGGCCCTTTTCTATTCCAACATGACTGTGCACAAACAAGGACTAGAAAGTGAAGGACTGATGAGTTTGGTATGAGGCCTGAGAAGAGCCCTGACTTCAAGCCCATTGGGTACCTTTGAAATGAAACGAAATGAAATGACGATTGCAAGCCAAGACTTCCTCATAAATGCTCGACAGAATGAATGAGCATAAATTTCCACAGAAACACTCCAAAATCTTGTGGAAAGCCTTCCAGAAAGACTGGAGTCCAGTCCTTGTTGGTGTCATGGCAGGTGGCCAAATACTTTTGTCCATATGTTGCATTTGTTACTCACAAAAACCCACTTGATGAAAAGCATGTAAACACTTAAAAAGGGAATTTGGTATATTATGATCCAATTTTTCATTTTATTCCATATGCATTTAGCAGCTCTCTCAGTAGTTTAGAGGAAACTGATTAAAATGATCAAAGAAGCATCCTTCTTAAAAACAAGGAGATAGACCCAAAATGCATTATTCAACAGTGTCATTTATCCTCGATTCATTTCTTCATTATTCAACTGTTTAAATCTGGTCTGTTGTGTTTGTTTACCTCTGTTATTTTAATGAAAGCTGCAGTGTTGGAGATTACATTTCCGTGAGTAAGCATTGCACCTTTTGGATTTCCTGAAAGGAAAATGATGGTCTTTATTATAAACACAGTTTAAAAAGCATAGCATTAACAGAAGGTTAAAGATGTTTTGTTATTACCTGTGGTTCCTGATGTGAAGCAAACAAGTGCGAGGTCGTCTGGTTTAGGGGGCTGTAATCAAATGACACGGCTACACTGAGGCATATGAAAGATCAACAGCTACTGCTGAATCTAAGTGTGTTATTTCATTTTAAAAGACGATACTGTTTGGTAATTGAGTTAGGGATAAAAGCTTTTTCCTCATGTAATCAAATGAAGTGTTCCTACTTACCAGTGGTTTCTGGCGATTTGCTTCCCCCAAGGCCTGGGAGAAAAAAACATGAAACATAAATTGAGATCAGCAGGAAGTCCAGATAGTACTCATGCTTTAACCCTTTATGCACCGAGTTTAAAATGGCGATTTGGACATATTTTGTTATTATGGCTGTAAGTCTGAGAGCTTTGGTCCCTTTTTTCCCAGGAGTACTTGAACTTCACTTTTCAATGATTATTGCACATTATATGGAACTGTCAGCAGTTTAAAAGAAGAAAAAATCAAAACTGGTGTTTTGCTATGAATGCCCACATCATATGGTTGTGAGTACCATAATGAGCCATATATGTGCACATGCCCACAATTCTCAGCTTTCCAACACCGTTGGAATTTTTCTGATTGGACAAACTTTGACTGAGTTACGGTAATAATACTACGGACATATTAAACATAGCGACGGCGCTACGGCAGTAGGTAAAGGCTTAAACAAACAGCACCTCAGGGCCTAATGATCATTTATTTCTAACCTAATCACAGCTGAACAATAGCTTGGCAAATTATAATTTTCTTTTTACACATGAAATTTTGAACAGAAAAAGACAGATACCTTGTAATAAACAGAACTTTTCAGAAAAGCATTTGATAAATTCTCACCTCAAACTCTTTCAGACTTAAAATCTCAATCCCATTCTCCTTTCCACGAGTCACCAGGTTGCTGTCAAACGCCTCTATGAGCACAATTGTCTTTACTGTTTGTCCTTTTCCACTGATGCAGTCCAGAACCATCCTTGCTTTATCAGGGACATCGCAGATAATGGTAGAGATGGAAGCTGAAAAACAGACAGCAATAAATTAAGCATGAGTTGTGCAACATCAGTATCCTTCACCATGTGGTCTGTGGTAAGCGTATAACAGTGCCACTCTCTTGTATTTAGTACTGTATATAAGTTATACTCCTCTATCTTAAGTAATAGACTAGTACAGTTCCTGGAGGAAAACAGTGTATTAGAAGAGGAACAGTATGGATTTCAAAAAGGTAGAGCCTGCATAGATCACATTTATACCACATCCACAGTGGTTAGAAACAGATTGAAATATACTAAGCCCACATTCTCCTGTTTAATTGATTTTCAAAAAGCCTTTGATTTAGTCAATCATGATTTTGTAAGATTTAAACTTGGCCAGATTGGGTTTAATGGAAAATTTTACCAAGCTTTTACTTCTCTTTATAGAGCACCTGTGGCATGTGATAAAGTGAATGATCACTTTAAATAATGGTTCCCCACACCCTCTGGGGTTAAGCAAGGTGATGTTTTATCACCAATGTTATTTGCTATTTTTATTAATGATCTAGCTAGAGCAGCTGGGGAGAGGAGTTGTATGTGGGGGTATTGTTAACATTCTTCTCTACGTGGATAATATTATTTTACTGTCAGAAAATGAGGATGATTTACAAGCAATGCTGACGTGTTCATGAGTGGTGCAAGAAATGGAGACTTTGTATTGATCAAAAGAAAACACAAGTTATGCATTTTCATAGACCAGGTAGAGAAAGAAGTAACTTCCAGTTTTTTGTGGGGGGTTAAATTGAGTTTACTGATAAATACAAATATCTCAGTCTTTTTCTTGATGAAAATATGTCTTTCTTACACGGTTCCTCAGTTCTGGCGGATTCAGCAAGTAGAGCACTAGGGGGCATTATAAGTCAAAACTACACCACTCAGAGATTTGAGCTATTCCACGTATTCCAAACTGTATCAAACATGTATATGTCCCATTTTAGATTATGTTTCAGGAATATGGGGTTATAAAAGATTCCAGAAGAATGACAATGTCCACAACCGTGCTATTAGGTTCTTCTTAGGCCTACATAAGTTAACCCAGGTCTGGCAGCTAATGGAGATATGGGGCGGGACCCATGTGAAATAAAGTGGAAAGTTAGCATGGTGAGTTTGTGGAACAGGCTCCTGAGGTTACCAGCCAATAGGGTGGCCGATAACATTTTTCTTTGGGATATGTCTGTCAATGGTGAGTGGGCATCTGAAATATAACCAGTGTGAATTTAGATGAGTTTAGATCAGAAATAAGGGATAAGTGAACCAAATCATGGGCAAATCAAATCCTGCTGAAGCCAAAACTGCAAACTTATTGCTTATGACTGTGAAAAATATGTTAAATATAATTTGCCAAAAAGCCGTAGATCCCTGTTTGCACAGCTAAGGTGTGGTATATTACCACTAAACATTGAAACTGGCAGATAAAGAGGGGTGGGCAAGGATTAGAGAATCTGTGAATACTGAGCTACATGTGGTGGAAAATGAAATTCATTTTATTTTATACTGTCTGATGTATCATGATCTATGGGAAACAATGTTTAGAAGAGTCCAGGACCCTGGTCTTGATTTAATTTATATGGACGACAGTACTTTAATGAAATATCTTTTTGATAATGTCTTTGCTTGGGAAAAGAGAAGAAGAGTCACAGCAGATAAATGTATCAGACTGTTAAGAGGTTTATAAATTTCTATTGAATATATATTTTGTCTTGTTGGTAGTTATGCTACGCTTTTTGGGGGGGCTGTGTTGGCTTATAGTATTGTATGTCTATTTGTCTCATTTTACTTACTGGAGTGTGGTAGACAAGGAGGAGGTGTACACTCATTTACCGATATTGTATTGCCCTGTGTGGTACTGGCCTGAATCCAGAATATTTACTGTTTGGTCAGTTAATGTGTCTGAATAATTCCATGTGGGATGGGTCATGTAAATGACCAGACATGTAAATAAAATATTAATTCAGTCAGTCATTCAGTCATTCATTCATTCATTGTACCTTTGTCGATAACATAGCCAATGGCCTCTGTGCCGAGAGTGTCGTACAGTGGGACCGCCACCAAGGAGTACGTGTAACAGGCCAGCTCTGATATGGTCCACTGAGAGACAAGACAGGAGAGGGTATAAAGTTAACCAACATTTTCTAACTTAAAGACGGCCAGATGTCCTTTCAGGTTTTGGGGGTTTATTGGCTTTACAGTTGTTGATCCATCCAGCAGCATGAAATGATGACTATCTAACAAATTATCTACTCTTTTACACCATACAACGTGGAGAGCAACACTCTGATATTCTACTAGAATATGAACTTCCTGATTACATCAGAGTAAAACAGCAGCAGTGAAAATACAGTCTATTCATCTTTACAGCTGATCAGAATTACTCTACTTTAAAAAATACCAAAAATGATTTCACTTTACAAAACACTAAAATATAGTAGCATAAAAACTGTCTTGATTTGAAAATAGATTTGAAGATACTGATAGTTCAAAAAAGGCTGCTACATGGGCCTTCAGCATTATTTGTTAAATTTGACATGAATTGTTAAAGAAAAATATTTCAAGCTTAAGAAAAAATGATGGCATTAATTTTATTGCACATTAGATAACAGGGAATGCTACAGTCTCTATCACTGTGTCCATTTCCTGTTGACTTCACACCCACAGTAGATTTCAGCTGTACTCTGTTGCTAATAGAAACCGTGGCAGACCCATGTCAGTGGCAGCAGCAGTTTAATGCTGTGTTCACGCTGAATAAACATCAGCAAGAGTTAACAATGTAATCTGTTCAATTGCTTTGTTTTTCTTCATATGTCCTGACTGGCATACGGGGGATTTTAAGCTATGACAGGGATAAGAAAATACACTGCAGATATTTCTGGATGTCTACACATCTACAGCTACTCTTTAGCTGTTTATCTCACACCAGAGTACCCACAATATGCCTGCAGATATTAATTAAGAGACTGGAAGTCACCTGGTGCTACTCAGAGAACAAATCTCTATGTGTAGTTACATTTTTGAGGAGGTGCACATCAGGTTACGTACATAGGCATCTGCGTAGGTCTAGGGCCTATGGCGTATGCCATGTTTAAGTATAAATTAAGATTAAACCAAACTATACTTTAACTTTTTCCTTGTGTTAACAGGTCGGGCTAAGGAAACTAAGGAAAAGATAAAAGTTTGGAAAATTATAACTTAATTTTGACTGTAGAGTCCAGACCATTGGGTTTACCAAGACTGGGGAGCTTGCAGACCGGCTGTGAAAACTTAAACTCAATTTCTTTGAGTGTATATTATTTTAATAGAAAATAAAAGCTCTTTCCATGTTTGCAGCAATCTGGAGTCAGAAGCACATCCAAAATCCAAATGTGGGCACTATTCAGGTCATTACTCGAGACTGAAGCAATTAAATCTTAAATTTTTCTCTTTATGACGTATGATTACATTAGGTTTTGATTACACAACACTGATTGAACACAGTTTTGTTTACTCTACACAAAAAGACTGGACAACATACTGGAAAACTTAAAACACACTCCTTTTAAGAAACTTGTGCAAAAATAGCCATAAGGACAAAGACAATCGTCATACCTCTGGTCTGTTTTGTGAGAAAATACCGATGTATTTGTCTCCTGTGTGAGAGTGTCCTCTGTGGAGGAGAGCAGAACCGATGTGCTCCGCTCTGTCTGCCACCTGTCCAAAACAAAAGAGTTTTTTCATCATGCAACCCTGTTCAGATCACTGACAAACAGTATGATAGATTTCCATGTATGTGGAGCACATCTCACCTCTCTATAAGACTGCCACTCATACGGCTGGTTTGGCTTCCTTGACCCTAAACAAGGTCCATCATCTGGGAAATGAAAGCAAAGCTCACTTTAAGAAGCATATAATGGAAAATTTTGAGTATTTAATCATAATAATACATCTTATTCAGCTGATATAAGAGATTCCTTTACTTGATACTCTGAGCCCTCGTTGAAACACCTCATATATCGTGCATGCATCACTGTAGTAGTGCGTCATCTGCTCACTGCTGTCGTTAAGCACTGACCTCCTTGCTCGTTCTCCCCCCTTGAAGGCAAAGTCAGAGTTAGACAAGAACCCACTGATATACCTAGTCATCTTATAGTAATACAACACGCAGGTTTCTTTACATGAAGCGCAGTTTCAGACAATGGACTTTATTCATTTTGGGGCTTATTTTGAGTTGTTTTGGTCAGATGTGGCCCTGAAACACTCCTCTGGTATTTAAAATGATAACTGGGAGGAACGGCTGTATCCATTATACATCATATTGACCATGCTTGTTGGCCTCATGAGCAACCGTACCATGCTGAGCCCCACCTCTTCTGTCCATGCCAGGGCCAAGGAAGGGTACTGTGCCTGAGAGTGGTATGGAGCATTTACTCTTGTGAAACAAATGTCAAAACTCAATATTGATATTTAAAAAACTAACTCAAACTCAACACTAATTGCTATTAATTTTGACAAATAGATCAGGATTTTAGAGGTTAAAGTTCCAATTTTGTGGTTGTGTAAGTGAAATATCTTAAAGGGCCAGCACACTAGGAGCAATGCTCCACTTTCTAAAAAGACACCATTAAAGTAGAGCTGAAACTATGGCTTTATTTAGGCATGATAAAAAAATAACGTATGCTTTATAAATCGCTTTTAAGCACTTATTAGATCACAGTTTGGTTGGTAGGTTGATTGAAAAATCTATGCCTTCATTTTTGTTGGCAATTTAGCTATGAATCTGAAATTAATCTATAGCAGTATTAGATATGGCGCCCAATAGAAGCTCTCTGAATGGGACCACAGTGTATTAAACACACACACAGTTGCTGCTACCTCCCTCTTTTCTACATCTTCAAGATAGGGGTGCAAAGCTGGTAAAGACATATTGAAAACCCTGGTGATAAGGCACAGTAATATTAAAGAGTGTTCATAAATAGGGCTCTGCTAGTGTCTGCAGCTCGTTGTTTGCAAAATTGCTTATGGAGTGTGTGTATTTAACTGTTGCCATGATGGCAGGTGTAAGTTAATAAATGCTAGTTAAGATAAACTTATGGTCCACAAACAAGATCAACAAGGAAAGCAAGTATTTCTTTCCTTGTTTGTTAGTGTACACAAGCCTGAGAGATAAATAAAGTTAGATGACTGTCTGCACCTGGAAAACAAAAGACAACAGTGACACCAATAACAATACAGCCTAACACTACCCAACAATCTGTCATGACCAATACCTAAAGGGCTGTATGCTGCCATCATAATACCTACTCACTGGGTGATAGTGTAGCTTTTTTGCAACCGTCCAAAAACCACAAAACAGCTCTACGTCAGACCTGCAGCCTACTGTTTCATAAGGTTACGGTCGGCTCAGACTGCAGTATGTTTTTTGGTCATTCATGACTGCGCCATGTCAGGCTATGCAACAAGAATCCAGTTTTGGAGGCCGGGACTAGCCACACTACAAGTGTGATCCTGACTGCTCATCATATGCTGACGTCACCACTGGTCATAGGTCAAAGAGAGTGAACCAGAGATACAACAGAAGCACTCTAAGTGATTGTAGCATTTTTTTGTGTGTTTGTATAAGAAAAAAAACCCAAAAAAGAAGCAATTATGGACTGGTTTATGGGTTATGGCTAAAAATTATGGATGTACCAAGAGGAGGACAATGTGGAGTCGCTCGCCTTTAGATAGAACTTAGGGTATGCATGTGATTACATAAATAAAAGAAAACAAAATGTGCACATCAGATCCCCGGCAGGAGAAAAAGTAGGGACACTGATAAATGATAATGCAAATATAAGGAGCAAATGCTATTCTATTGGCAGGAATCAGGATATACATCCGTAACATCAGGTGAGGTTGTCAAACTAGACGAAGATGTAAGAAAAATTCTGACCTGCTGGTCTTGTTGAGTAATATGGTGGTGGTACCTAAACAGGTTCTGTATTGACTTTTGAGAAAAAAAAAAGCATTTTTAAAGTTGGCAGGAGATTAAAAAGTGTCAGCCAATATGATTATTTCATCACTAGGAAAATGCGCATCCGCACAGACATTACTCCAACAATTAAAAGACATTAATGCTCTACTGAAATAAAATGAGTGCAGATAAATTGTACAAATTGCATCACATTTCTTGCCTTTCATTTTAGAGGGACAGGAGTTGCATTGGTGTGGCGGGGTATCAGATTAAAGTACTGTGTTGTAATTGGTCCATGTAGGTACTGGATGTGTTGGAACCGGTACCACATTATCACAGAATTTCAATGCTCATCCCTATTTGGGAGCGTCTTGGATGCGTTGTTAATTACGTCACATTATAAGAGCTTTTGTCGTTCCTGATGCTCATAATCATGCCTGATGCTTTGCGATGAGCTGCAACGATGTAGCTGGGCCAAAATATGGCTGAATTTGTGTAGTCTGATTCGGCCTTCATACAAAAGTGTAAAACCCTGTCGAAAATAATCTATCTCTTAGCCTGAGCCCTTGTATCTAACAGCTAAAGGCTGAGGATGACGGCTGGTGTGTGAACTAGTGCCATAAAGCTGTATGAAAACAAAAACAGCCACTTCCAAAGTTACATTGTGTTAACAGCAGGTTCCCAGGGTGGGCTGTAGAAATGAATGGATGCCATTCCACAAGTTATTACACAATGAGAGTGACTTCTAAAGCACTACTTTAGGGTGGAAAAGTTATATATTGTTGCTCTGAGTCATAAGACTAATAGATAATTAACAATTTAGTAATTTGGTTTCATCTGATAATTGTGCCTTATCTGACAGTAGAAAATAAATGACTAAAAAAAAAAGTACCACGTCTAAACTATCTTCAGGTTGGCTATTTAGAGCATTTACTGTGACAAAGAGAAGGGAAACCGAAGCTTGTACAGTCTTTAACTGAAACTTTCCAAACATCCGCCGTATTGAAGAGTCTGGAGAGGGTCCAGTTAACATTCCAGCTGAATGAGATCTGCTGACTAGTTTCCTTTTGGTATTCCAGCAGCTGTGTCATGCTTCAGTTATTCATACAAACACAGATATACAGTACTTCATTTCTTTCATTTGAGGCATTTGGTATGACTACAGTTCAGAAAAGAAAGTCACTTACTGGCATTTCCACTGACTGCAGTCCGAGGTCACATGGTGGTTTCAGGGCTTTCGGCCTTGTGGCAAACCAGTATGTGGTTATGGCGGCGAAGGCACCCATGCCCATGAGCGCGTTGGTCGGTACACTCCGGACATACTGCCGGAGTTCATCCAGCTCGGGAATCCGCAGCTGTCTCAGGACTTCCTGAGTCTGCATTGTGGCTTTTCTCTGACCCTGCAGGGAAACAGACAGACATTCTGAGTCTTCATTTTGCACATTTTGAGCACATTTGTCTCTGATCACAAAAGCTCAGTTATTTTTAATAACTGATCTGCAATGCTGTTCCCTCTGACTTCCTTGAGGATGTGGTGATGCAGCAGGATGTAGTAATTTTATCTGTTTATCAATGGGACTCTTGTTTTAGAGCATTACACAGCAACTTGAGAGCTGCCATTACTCTGAAGAACAGAGGTCCCATTCAGTCTGCAACTAAATGTTCACAATGCACAAAACAGCCTGCTTAATACACAAGATAGTAGTGACTTTTTTGACCTTCCTTTACATGAAGTTTGTTTTAGTCTGGTATGAAAATTTTGATAGTGACACAAGAGACAGGAAACAATGGATGAAAAGAGGTGAGGATATAAAACAGAGCTGCTGAAGCTTAATTTATCAGTCAGTTGACCAAGCTGACCTCTTTAAGACTTGTGCTTTTGTTTGTAATGTGTCTTTAGTTTCCTCCACTTTTTAAGGATCAGTAGGACCTGATTAGTTTAAAAGCTGAGCCTTGTCTTTGAACAGGATTTAAAATTGACCAAAAATGATGTCTGCAGATGGCCGCAAGGACTTCTAAAATTTCCACTAAAGGTTTTAAGTTAATTCAAGATTTTCCATTCCAAATCCCTAAAATTTCAAAGAAATAACCCTTAAATTTCTGTGAAAATTCTTAACCATGTTTTTAAATTATCCCCATAAAAAGTACCCCAAATATTTCAATAAAACTTTTTTATAAAGTTATATATCCTCAAATTATCCATGAAAATGCTTGAAAATTTACAAGCAACTTCCCCAAAATATTCAGATATATTCATTTAAATTTCTAAGAATTGCTGCTCTACGTCAGACCATCTACGAAGAGCAGCAGCAAACAAAACGTGACTTTGGTGAAATGAATAATTTGGACTTCTGCAGCCCTGCAGTGTACAAGATGTTTTTTCTGGGTTACTTTATGTACTTTCTTTTGGATGTGCACATGACGACTTTATTTTCTCATCAAAGAAGCAATGAATCATTTCATATTTTAGTTAACGTAATATTTAGTAGATTAAACGATGGCTGAACAACTTTTAAAAATATGTTATTTGATTATTTTGACTCATTGCAAATGTGAAATGATAGGGAGTGAGTTTGTTTTCTCATATGACAAAAAAACAAAAACAAAGTAGGATTTTTTTAGCAAATTATTTTAGAAAAAATGACTCTTCAATTGCATGATGTGTAGGTCCAAACACCTCTGCCTTAAAATATGTTTAACTGGTATTTTAGCACATTTCAGGTCAAAGAAATACTGCAACTTCTGCGATTTAAAAACAGCATTAGGCCATACTGCGTTCTAATCTAAATTTCAATTAACTGCCCATCCCTAGTGAAGATACTCTTGAACTGAGGCTGTGGGCACTGCCAGCTCAAAAAGCACTGTCTATAAACACAGACCCTTTACTCTCTGCTTTTAGTGATATAGTAAGTGAAAATACTAAATTCAGGCAGCACCATTTGGAACCCTGATTGTAAAACTAGCACTAATGTGTTGTTTGAAAGAAAAAGGCATTTGATGAGACTATAACCTTTTTATGGACCACATCCTCTGTTTTACAAGACTGAAATAAGACTTCTTGAGCACTCTCTTAATGCTGAAAATCCATTAAACTAAAAAGATTCATGTAGAGCTTCCACACAGACTATACACAAAAGGAAGATGTGCGATCCTTTCAGCAGCTGTGCACTTGAACACAAAGATGCAGGAAGGAAATATGACTCCAGTCTCCACGGTGATATAAGGACATGACCACAGACACGCTCAATGGTACTTCATGTTTCTGAGGGGAAGTGAGGCTTTCTGGCCTGGATTATAAAGATATAAACTAAATGACCGACAATCTCATTAAATATGTATGATTTCAAGAGGCTGTAAGTCTCCTTCTCAGATGTTCATGTGAAAAAATAACTAGATAAACAAAGGGCAAGAGGAACAATTTAAACTTATGATAAGCTAGATTTTCTGTATGTTATTGTTTTACAGATAATAAACTCACAAACATGCATGACTCCCTACTTTTGAATTAGATCTCAGCTTTATCCTGATCATCTCATTTGTCCTTCAGGTTTTAACATAACCATTCAGTAGGTATATGAACAAATGAACAACCAACGCAGTAGAAACAATCGACTTCTCACCTACTTCTATTATTAACACAGAGCCCATGACTCATGGGAGCAGAGCCAACTGGGACAAAGTTATTGGGGAAAAAATGCCAAAGAGGTACCTAGTTCAAAATGACTTTTAAGGATGAATAAGGAGCAGTGAGTCTAGGTGTGTTGAAAGATCAATAACACTGATTGTGTTGGCCTCCTTCACTTTTGATTAAAGAACAAAAGTAAAGATTCATCAAGGGTCTTTAGCTTGATTTGTCCTAAAAAAAAAATCAAAAATGCTCAATAAAACTAAAAATATGCTCCAAAATCTTACAGGTCTCACTGCCAGCCACTCTGAAAGACTAAATAAGCACTTCCTTGTTAACTTCAGGCCAAACTCAAGAGCAGCTAGATATTGTAACATTAATTACAAATGAATTAAGATGTAGTAAATCTCTATACTCACAATTCCACAGTGTGTGTCTAAAGAAAGTTGTAGACTGTGTCCAGAGGCGGAGAGGTGCAGTTATCTGAAGGCCCTGTGCTGCTGCAGTTGCTATTAGAGGGACTCACTCTGACCTCTAATAGACCTCTGAGCTTCTCACCACTATGAATAGCAGAAACACGCCCCCTCCAAACAGAAACACAGACGTGTGAGGCCGAGCCAGCCACTCACTGGAGCACGGTTCAAGTAGCAGGTTCACTTAAATGCATACAAGTTATCTTTTACTTCAAAAAAAATCCCTGCTGTCATGATTTCATTTACTCTGAGTTATAATTGTCTATACGGTGCGCTCATGTCTGTGTGAGAAACCAGCCGAAAAAAAATAACGGCTTCATTCAATCAGCTTTCTGTGACCCGGCATGAACTGAGTGCTATAGAGGGAGTTATTATGGTAATTAAGAGCTGTTAAAAAGACTGAATGAGCGGGTTGTACATTTAATGGACACTGTGTGAAATCCCTGTGTCGCCAACCATTGAAACTAATGTAACCAGTCAATTAACAATTTCACCTTGAAACACCTGCATATAAGATGATGAATATGTCGACAACGTCCCCTATCTGTGTGATATTAATCAAGGGCATAAACACAGTCAGTACGTTGGAAAGCAGCATTGTGAGTCTGACTAAAACCAGGATATTAAAAAGCATGTAAACATGTTAAAATCATACTAAGAGGCTGGACTAACACATTTAAATGATGCAATCGGAGACTAATTTTCTCTAGCATGTATACACCTCAGTTGGACCAGACTGACCCAGGCATTCTGCACATGCTCCACAGCCTCCATGCCAGTCTTTGACCCAGAAGTTGAACAGCATAAATATCAGCATAGCAGACGTCACACTGTCTGCCATGGGATATCATCGTAAGCTAGAGGTATGACATTCATTGCATTTGTACCAAAAGTAAATAGTAGAGTGTGTATGAAATGTACAGTTATACTGTTTGGCATACAGACAGCGAGCTACGTTTTGTTTGTTAGCAAGGTCAATAGGAAGAAGGTTCAGAGTAACTGGCTAAAAAAGGGGCATATGGCCACCTATACTGTGGCAAAGTTGGACGTGCTCCCGCCAATAACTTGGTTTTCCTACTGTGCTTATACAGGGCCAAGGATAGTTGAAAAATCTAGTGTATAACGCTAAGGACACACAACACAACTTTCACAGTCTTTACAGATTAAAAAAAAAAGACTAGGAGTTAGAGCTGGGCAATTAATTGTAAAATAATCGAAACGGACATTTAGAGCCACTAACTGATGTAAACCTGCCATGTCAATTATTTCCCCTTGTAATTCTCGCTCTACTAATGTACCACCCCCTTTAAAACAAACTATTGGCTGTGTCACTTGATAGGAAGCCAGGTGTTGCAGGGCACTTATCCTGCTGAAACCCAGGAGAAGAAGAAGTACTAGTCATGTGACACCATCCCATATGGTCCGCTAAAACTCAAACATGGACAAAACATTTTCATTTCAGATAATGTATGTTTTGATTTGAAATGTTTCAATAAATTACCATACATTGTTGATCTGTGCATGTTCCTTTCAATTATTTGTTTTAAAATTATATAAATATTTACAGAAAAAAAATGAGTCGGATGTTGGGGGTGGAATAATCATTCGTTATTTGTAATCAAGGTAATAAGTTCAAGTAATCTTAATTTAGATTTTTGCCATAATCGCCCAGCTCTACTACGAGTACATACTAACTGAATGGTTTGGGGAGATTTTTGTATGACGACTAAAATACCGGGGATCACAACCTGAACAACTGTGCCTGATTAATGATCACAGTCTACATGATTTGTCAAACCAACTAAAGCTAACTGAGCACTTAAAACTCTCATGCAAAGTCTCCCGAGGGCGACAGCATAAAGGGTAAACAAACACAACAGTTTGTGGCGGTGATGCATCAGTGATTCTCCCTCTATCGCTGTTCTCCATTGTTGTTTTGATATTCCTGCTACTTCCTGTCATCTTCTGACACTGTTTCCTGTGTCCCACCCTCTCTTTTTCATTGGCTGTTGGCAACATGGGTTTGCATAGGAGTTGGATATCTGTTCACACTACCCAATTGCATCCAGATTTGGCTCAGAAAATTCAAACACTGACTGACTGCGACTGACATCGGGTCAGGTCTGTCCGCATCCCACACTTGCAAATTCGCAAGTGCAGACTGGTGCAGACTTTGCCCAACTGGGAATTGTGGGTCAAAGCTTGCAAAAAAATTTTGTAGTGTGACCTCAGATGAAGCTACACTGTCTTTTAATACCTATTGTTTCATGTAAAAGTTGACTGAAGCTTATATACCAGGGTCACTTACTGGTATCAAGTGCTGAGACACGTGTCATCATTACCCCCAAGCACATGCGGCTGCCCCAATCACATACTGCATGAGACTTAATGCAATTTGAAATACACCCCTTTCAGACTGCAAGCTGTTGTTGCGCTTCACTGCTTAGGACCTGCTGGAATAAATACAACTACACCAGCAGTGGTTTGTGCCACTTTTAAACTGCTTTTCCCCTTTGTTAGATCACATTTAAGCATTTAATTTTATTTATTTATTCAATTTGCATTAAAGCAAATAAGAAGTATACCATTGAGTAAATAAACGTTAATAGATAGATAACAGATACATGGAGACAGAAAGATACTTTATTAATCTTGAGGGAAATTCAAGAATGAAACGTAAGTAAGGACAAGAAATGACAGGTGTAGGGCAGTGAGACTGTCTCACAACAATCACCACAGGCTGAGAGTGAAACCACCATACTGTAGCTAGTGGATGCTTATAATCCAGATGATGAAATGAGATGGTACTAAAAGAGCGATAACCTGACACGCCAGATAGACTGTTTCATATATCCATTGCTTGAATATGTTTCACAAACTTCATACACAAAGTGTTTGGGAAGAGCAGGACTTTTAAAAAAGTTCTCAGAAGGTGACTGGGCCGTCGTCACATTCATGACTGTCCAATCAGAGCAACAAGACAAAATGAGGTAGTATATATGCGCAGCTCCAGTGCTAACTTGAGCTATACAGGCTAATGCTGCTGTAGTGTTTGAACGGCGGACTTCATGCTGAAAACCTATCAGGAGACAAGCAAAAACATCTCTGCTAACAGCTTTGGGTGTGGCTCTTTGCTCTATATTTACCTCCGCCAAGGAGGTTATGTGATCAGATGGGTTTGTTTGTTCGTTAGTTAGTTTGTTTATTAGCAACATAACTCAAAAAGTTGTGGACAGATTTTAATGAAATTTTCAGGAAATGTCAGAAATGACATAAGGAAGAACCGTTTAGATTTTGGGAGTGATCCAGATCACCGTCTGGATCCAGGAATTTTTTAAAGGATTCTGTACTGTTGGGAGATAGGGCTAATGGTGGAGGTCTGCGCTATCCGAGTGCTTTTTTCTAGTTCATAAAGATGCAGTCCAGTTCTGATAAAACTGCTTCTATACTATAGCTACATCCATGCTAATTGCTACACCTATGAAAGCCATTGCTAAATGTTTTAGATTAGAGCTTTGCAAGATGGGTTTGTCTGATGATAGACTGGTAAATCCATCTGCTTTGCAAGGTTAAGAGAGCAACACAGCTGAGTTCATAACCTTTTTTCCCTGAATGTGGCTTATATACTGGGTGACTTATATTCCAGGTTTTCCAGTTCATTGAGTCATAACTGTAGCTTGGCTTCACTATGCATGTAAAGACACTGAGTTATTCTTACTAAACACACAAGCAAACCTGAGCATGTGTTCACAAATGCTGGTCTGAATTTCTATCCGAAGGGTAAATAAGCAGCTGTTTTCCTGCATCTTCAACACAACATAAGTAAGACATAGACCGTCATAGTATGCAGGTACTCTGCATGCACAGGATTTTCCTGCTGAAGTTTAAAAGATGGAGTAAAAAGTAGCAAGCCTGAGAGTGAGCTCAGTGTAATCAGGTGTGTCTGTAGCAAAACACACATGGGTGTGTGACAGACACGTGAATTATGCTGAAACAGAGCAGCAGGATCTGGGGATCAAATCTACTCTTACTCCTACCATGTTACACTGTTGCATAACTATACTGGATAATGATACATGGATGTAGATCTTCATTTCTCAATATCATCTGTATTTTATGAATAAAATAACCAGGTCAGTCCAGAGTAACCTACTTTAGACTTTAACCACATAAAATAACATTTTTACCTTATCACTGATTTTATCATACAGCTCTACCTTAATTAATCTATTAGTGTGTGAACTTGTTTAACTTCTTATTTATCTTCGAGACTGAAAGACAGAAATTTAGGCATGCACAACACTTCTACATTGATTATCCAACATTTGCCCATCATTGAAACTGATTTGATAGCTGAAAGGGAGTGATAAATGAAAAAACACATTCATGGAGACAAGGTTCAGTTACAGTTGTTCTCTGGGAGAGTGTGGCTCAATAGTCCTGACGTCAGATGGCCAACAGCAGGCAAATGTCACTTGTGTCCCATTTGACTGAGAGTTGTTGAAGGCGAAAGGTACTCCAACACCCACCCACCACCACCTCCTCCTCCTCCACTCTCCATACTTGGCCTGTGAGGATGACAGGCCAATGGCAGAGCCAGCTCACCAGTCACCCCACACCCAGACGTACACACAAGACATTTGGAAAAAAGTGGGGGAGAGGGGAGGGAGGTCAGCTGGTTCATCTGACACTTAACAGAGCCCAAAGCCTGAGAGCACACTGCAACGTCAGTTTTCAAAGAATCACCCCAAGCCACAACCAGGAAGTAACAAAAAAAACCATTTCCTCTTATGTGAAAAGAAAACTGACCACCACACAGTTCAAAACCAAAAGCAGCATGCTCAGCTCTGATTCTTAGCCACAGGTCAAATGGTTTAACCTCGTTATAACCACCTTATCACTCAAGGATTAACACATGGAGACTTTAAACAAACACCACTTAATCTTATTTTTTTTTTTTAAGATTTATTTTTGGCCTTTATTTGATAGGACAGTGGATAGAGTTGGAAACAGGGGAGAGAGCGGGGAGAGACATGCAGGAAATAGTGCCACAGGCCAGATTTGAACCTGGGTCGCCTGTGTATATGGCATGCGCCTTAACCACTCGACTACCAGTGCGCCCACTTAATCTTATTTTGACAAGATAGTCCGCTTCAATCTCAGTGGCAGCCTTCTCTGAGCTGCTAAACTAATCTGACATGATGTTTTCATGTTTGGTGTCAGGCGCAAACAGCTTTTAGATTAGTCCGGATACTTGTGTCGTCACTTTGCGGCTGAGTAGTGCTTCAACATTAGAACAGTTGAATTCTGTTTCACATTTGTTAAGGACAAATTGGAGCTCTAAACTGTTAATCAGCATCAGCTTGTTTCCCCATTACACATCTCCGTCAAGCTGGAATGACTTTACCTCAACATCTGACCTGCATTACACAGTGCAGATGAGGTGTAACAAGGGCCTATAACTGGCAAAATATGCTATTAGTGTCATACATATAAAATGTATGAAACTGTCTCTTAGAGGAGGGGTTCCCAAACTTTTAAGCCTGTCACCCCCAAAATAACTGTGTCAGAAATCAGGGACCCGCACCCTTCTTTGAGGGGGAAAAAGTGCACAATGCTGCACAAAGCATCATGCACAAAACTTGCATTTTAGGTTTTTATAACTCTAACTGACACACTTGATAAATACGTTTTTATTTTAAATGAACTTATTTCAACAATCTTTCTTGACTGTCTCGCGACCCCCACTTTGGGAACCACTGTCTTAGAGCAAACGGTCTATTTTACCTTGTTTAATGTACCAAACATCTGTCATTTTAAATGACAAAATGTCTCCATTTTGATTAGAAGAAAGAAGCTTTCAGTCTTCCTCTATTTGACATGGCACAATTTGAAAAATGGGAGAAGTTTATCTTTTTAACTGGCATTCCAACTGGACAGGCCTAACCATGTAAATACAGGGAAAAATCAATCAAAGCTGTCCATTCTGAGAGTCTAAAACACATGAATTACTCTTATGAAAATCAATACATTTCACTTTTACAATAATTACTAACAAACAAACAAACCTGAGTAAACATTAACTTCTTGGCAAAGTGTTTACACTTAGAAAAAAATCCTGAAAAAATCCTGAATTCACCAGAGTGAGCTGCATGTGTGAATGCAAACAACAGCTTTTCACCCAGAAAAAGTGGCAGAAGTTAGTAAAAGTGGCAATAGGAGAAAATGTTAGCATAAGCAGTGTTAAAAAGAGTTAAAAAAAAAGCACAAAATTGGATAATGTGGCAAACATGGGATACCAGAATTCAAAAAAGGACAAAAAGGGTGGAAAATGGTAACAAATGGTTCAAAATTAGTCACAATTGGTTAAGAGTGGCAAAATGAGTTCAAGAGTCAAAAATTGGCAAAAAACAAAAAGGTGGCAAACATGGGTCCAAAAGTTGCAAAAATGGACAGATGAAGTAGCAAATGTGGTTAAGAAGTGTCAGAAATTAGTAAAAACTGGCAATAGGTGGGGCACACCGGTAGTCAAGTGGTTAAGGTGCACACCATGTACGCGAGCGGCCCAGGGCAAAATGGGCAGAAATAGTGGTAAAAAGGTGTTAAAAAGAAGCAAAAAAATGGATAGAAGTTGCAAAATAGGTTACTAGAAGGCCAAAAAGGTTGGAAAATTGTGAAAAGTGGTTAAACAGTAGCAAGATTCAGTAGCGCAGATGGTCGAGTGGTTTAAGGCGCTACCCATGTTCGAATCCGTCCTGTGGCCCTCTACCGCATGTCTCTCCTCACTTTCTTCCTTGTTCCAAGTCTATCCACTGTCCTAACTCTATCAAATAAAGGCATGAAAAGGGCCAAAAATAAATCTAGAAAAAAAAAAGTAGCAGGATTGGGTTACAAGTGGCCAAAAAAGCAGGGTCAAGAGGCAGAAAGTGGCAAAAAGTTGGCAAAAGTTGCAAAAATGGCTGGCTAAAGCAGTAAAAGATGTTAAAATGTGACAGGAATGAGTTAAAAGTGGCAATAGGGGCAAAAATGTGCAGAAACTGTGGTGAAAAGGGATTTTTATAAAATTGATAAAAGTGGGTCAAAAGACTAGAAAAAGGGTGGATATGGTGAAAGGTGGTTAAAAACTGGCAAAATTTAGTTGAAAGTGTCAAAAAAACACTGCAAAAATGTTCAGATACTTTTAGAATGGCCAGAACTGCTAGCCAGGACACTGGCACTAATGATCCAACATACATGCATTGATATAATCAGTGAATCCCAACTGGAGAGGGTCTCATCTCTGGGTTTGTCAGGGGCCCAGTCAATTCTGTGGGCAGGCCTGACAACACATAACAAGATTCCTGTGAACTGAATCATCTGGTATTCACACACACAAATCCCATATTTCCATCAATAAAACTTCTTGTTGTGAAGTGAAAAAGTTTCTTTAGAATATGACAGTAAACCTTTATCACTCCAGTATAGTTTAGGGAAAAAAGGAAGGATGAGACAATTTTTTTATATCAGAAACCACACTAGACAACTCTGATGAAATGTCTTCACAAGGGTAAAAAAACACAGACATATTACAACATGACAGGCTGCTGTAGTCTAAACTTTTAACCTCTTCCTGTGTGTACTGGGGAACTTGCTGAACTTCTGATATGAAGTGAAGTATGAGCATAAACAGTTGTTCAGCATTAATACTCACACTGACATCTGAAAATGATGTTTCATTGGCTTATTGAATCTTGTTGTTCCATCAGTACAACTGCAAATATATCATTAATAATTCAGTAGTTTTAGATAAAGTCCAGCCCCCTGCAGTAAAATAATCTCTGTGGAAGGATGAGTCCATGTATTATCATGTTAAACCAATATTATAAAGGTTCACAAAGATAACACACCAAAGCTTCTCTTAGGCTGTTTTCTTGATTAGAGTGGTGGCTGAGTTACGCCCTGAAAGCAAGTTGTAGCGTGAACAGGAAGTGACAACCTACACTCTCTTAATGTATGTGTGCTGAATGACACGCTGCAACAAGTCAATGAAATATAAGCTTATAGCTGTTTGTCCCTGTACCACTCATACAGGGCCTTTTATGCTCACTTGTCTTCAGTGTGGTGTCTTACATCTACCAAACCTCTGTGCACCTTCCTCCAGTCAGACACCCCTGGTTTTAGGACACAAAGACTGACCTTGCACAAGAACACCACGCTCCAATCCACAGGTCCTGACCCCTCCTGATGAAATTGCACACCCACAGTCACATGGTCACTCAGTTGAGAAACGCACATGGGCAGGGAGGGTGGAGGATGGGGATTTGTGAAGTGGAACAAAGGTCATGTACTCTTCAACGGCCACCAACACCTCATCAGTAACCTCCCAGATGTAGGTCAAGGAGAACACATGGTCATTTTTAAAATGTCCAACACAAGTCATGCAGTCTGGGGATACTGGTGACTTTCAGAATCATTTGATGATAGATAAACAGTTTTGATTCATTTTGTGGCAGTAAGCAAAAGACTAATTTCTCCTCCAGGAGATAAAGATTTACTTTCTTATACTTTAAAGCCAGTATTTAAATGTTTTTCTTGCTCATTAACTGGGATAAGAAGGCACAAAAGATGACTGACGTACAGCAGGTTATTTTATCACATCATACTCTGAAGTTAGTTGGTTAATGAGGGCTTTTTCCTGGTTATCTAACAGACTGAAATTAATGCCAATGTTTGTTTTATGAGCAACAAAGCAAACAAGATTGTCAGCCACAAAACTGACTATTTCCACAAGGTGATCCTTTAATGGCGTCTGCTGCAGCTGCTGCAGCGTAGTCAGTTCAACAAAGTGCTTAGCTGCACGCTGATGAAACCACTTTTTGCATGTCTATGTATTTTATATTTTCCATAAGTATGATTCTCAATGAGGCATATTTAACTGTTAAAACAAATCAGAATGAGATTACAGTTGAAAAACACAGGAAAAAAATCAGCAAATAGACAAGAGCTAGGACAAGTGATTTGTCCACAAAGGTTGCCTAAATCAAAGAAAAAAATCCTCATAGGAGCTTTAAAGTCACCGTATAGCCGCATATATATTTTTTTTCAAATCTGTATTTTAGATTTGTTGTATGAATGTCCACTGTGTTATGAACAAACAGGCAAAATTTTAGTTGGGAAAATATCTCTAAGTTTATAAAAAATTAAGCTAAACCATGAGAAATGAGCAAGTAAAATCTGCTGAATGAGTTGAAGCCACACCCACTCACGAGAAATACGATCTTCTCACATTTAAAAAAAATGCTTCTGATCTGAGCCCAGCTGTCTTGCTCTGTGTCAGAGCAGAGACAGAAGGTGGGGACTAAATTTACTGTTTTCTGGTACAAATCTCTCTGTTGTGACGCTGTTAATGACCTGAACAATGAACCAAAACATAGCATGCCTCCGGCTTTTAATTTCCAATGAAGGCAGTTACATCAGCTAATAACAGACTGTACTGAGAGGAACTGCTCAGTGATTTTATATCATTGTAGCATAAGGGGTGTGGCAAGGTAATTCCCTATTAAGACTGGTGACGTCATGGGCTCATATATTTGCCCTGCTCAAATTGAACCAAGACATGAAAAAGGTGAACAACTTTTTAACAGTCTAAATCAAAAATTCAGTCACACATAGATATCAGTGTTTTCATATTTTTACACCAATATTATGCCAACATATCTAGTGTTTAGACACAAATTTCTGATTTCACTTCACAGGGGCTTTAAGATTACCTCAATATCTACATAGGAAAACCCTCTCTCATCATACATTCCTTCAATAACTGGCTTAAACCCCATTTAGAGGCCGCTTTGTTCTCCCAGATAAACTGTTTTTTCATGCTTCCTTTACATTCAATTTAGTCACTTAATGACCTCATGAAAAGTTGGTGTCATAACTTTTGACAGAACTTGCCCTGAGCTGAAATTCCTCCCTTTAAGGCCCCACCTATAAGACACTCTTAACTGTTTTGTAAACACTTTTCTAACACAGCCCTTAGCTTCCCTTGCATGCAAACGAACCCCAAACAGGGAGATCATCAGATAGTGGTATTCTTTCGTGATGGCTCCTGCTTCACTAAACCACACTGTTTGTCTTTTCTGTTTGCTATAACAAAAACTCCTTCTGTGCTTAAGTGCAAAATATTATAGGACTGGGTCAGTGTGGGTGCTTCAGTATCATCCCATGCCTGTGGTGTAACTATCCATGTAACTCTTCAGTATGACTTTAGGGACATTATAGTGTTTTTAAAAATCTGGGTAACAGGGAGGAAAAAGACAAACACCAGATCAAACTGCATTCCTCACATTCCTGCCAGAGGAAGGTTACCATAAAGACGCAGACTTCAGTGCCAAACATGCCGCTGAACTTAAATGACCTGTCTGTAAAAGAACCGTTATTCAGCATAAATATACACCTCGGTCACACAACTCCCACTCATTTTTTCATTCATGGATGTCGTCACCAAAAACAAACAGAAGTGACTGCTTCCAATAACAGACAGCCGACCTAAAATCTGAAAATGCTTGCGTGTCTAGAGTTGTCGGTAAGTTTGTCATCATGTAGAGTTAACTTTTTTATTCAAAGCAGTCTAGTTTAGTTTAGCAAGTTCAATGGTTCTCTTAAGTGTAACAAGAAAACAGCAAAGACACATCATTTGTTAGCATGCTCCCTTTGATACCACTAATATTATGAGGGAATCTAGTTTTGGCAGTGTGATGTCTGTCTGAATAGACAGACATCACACAATACTAATATGAGAGATGATATGAAGAAGTTAAAGTGGACTGATATCCAAAGATGGATGACCAGACATCCCTGTCAATATCTCCAATTTTTTCTGTGGATCCCTAAAAAAATCTCAGTTTAGAGGAAGCTGCAGCTCTGCTTGTGGTTGTGCAGGCTTACAGCTTCTTCTTATTTCACTAAAGACTGAAGAAAACTTCCCTTGACATATTCCAATCTGATCCACTGGCAAAAACACTAGAAAATGTTTGCTGTTTTGTCCCTAGCCTGGACCCAAGGCGGTCAAGTACTAATGCTTAAACACAGCCATTTCCTGTAAGTAGTCAGTTTCCTTTAAAATAAAAGTCAACTTGCATTTTGCAAACTTAAAGCTTTAACTGGGAAGCTGCAATCGCAGGAAATATTTGGTTTTCATGAGCAATAACTTGACATGGGGTCAAGGCAGCTTATTGTTTAAATAATAAAATAAAGCTATATGAAAATTCCTGGATCCAGAATAATAATCCAGATCAAATCCTAAATTTGTTTACACGGGATTAGGATTACTTTAGCACCTCTGGCAATTTTCAAGAATCACAGAGGATGTCCTTTTAGTGAGTATCGAGATTGTCTATAATTTGTAAATAATAAAAATTTCAGGGCAAATGCCCTATGAAAGACACACTGGTCCACATGTGGCTACAAATCCTGTGAGAGACGGCATCTTGGCTATTTAGGGTTGGCATTTTTGTTTACTGACGCTCTGTGCAGTTTTTCTGCACCTTTATCCTGATCGAAAAGCTATTAAAGGAAGGTGACTTGGAAATTGTAAACTGAGATATTGTCATTTCCGGCTACAACAGTGCTATATCTCAAACCCAAACACCCAGATTTTTTTTTTTTTGGCAAAATACATGAAACTATGAGTGCCCCTAAGTTGTATATCATCATGACAGTATTTACTTGTTCTCATCTGCTAAACTGGAAATATCTCCAGTTTCCACTTAAGAAATCTGGTCACCTTATCCAAAGTCAAAATAGTGTATTATGCTGTTGCCAGCTGGCTAACAATGAAATCATGTCTTCATTGCTAAAGGTTTAAACATGCGAATACCATTTGTTGTTTAAGTGGATAGTTTAAAATATATTGGCCATTTGTAGTTTGTAGAAGAAGAATGAATTAACCATTGTTTGATTAAAACTGTAGGCCAATTTTGGCCAGTAGTCAAACAGACAGTACTGTGGCAGGAGGGGAAACTTGGACACTTTAGATTTAGCTTGACTTCAGATAACATAACATCTGGAGAAAAATGTGTTATTTTCATATACTAAAATCTTATCTAACAATAGCCCCTCATAAATTGGAAGCCCTAACTAACAATGATAACGTACCTAGCGTGATGACGTTGCCCAACTTCCAAACTTCATTTTCGTTATGAAGTAATAAACAACTCAACCAAGTGCCATTATGCTACAATAACCTCACGCGGTATGGAAATGAATGAAACTCTCCGATGAATGGCGGGGGCTAAATCGTGAAAAAAGCTCGTGCATGGTCTCCTAGTAACCTCCTAGTTTGAGGTTAACGGGTCAGACGCACATCCTGAAACAAGTTGGTATGGCGCGGATGCCATGACATGCGCTTGATAATGGTTGCATTGTTCCTCTTTTCCACTCGTTATAATCTCATTTTACTAACAAACAATCAGAATGCAGACCAGCTACACGGAAAGTAGGTGAGGCGGGGATTAAATGAGACCAAAATGTTTCTAAACAAAGTAAAATCTCATACACCAATCAGCCCTGTTGCTACGTGTCCGTATCTTTATCTCTGAGGATCACTCTCATACAAACACGACACACATAATCATTTCATCCGAAAAAATATACGGATAACAGGGGTGAACACGATGCCCAGTTAGCAGAATGAACACACAGTCGATGTGCACATAAGCAGATAAACGGAAATGAAGATGTAATGTCGAGAAAAGACATAAACGTGGCTGGACTCAGGTCTATTTAAAGGCAACAAAAAGAGAAGAGCAGCTCCTAGTTCTGGGGGTTCGTTCACGCAGAACGTTTTAAACACACCTCTGAATAAATAATTAACAGATGATAGTCGACGTTTCATACGTGTGGTAGATCATGAGTGTGTTTCCACTAACCTGTGTACAGCGGCAGACCTGGAGATTTGGACCTGTTTCTTGAACCAGCAGCAGCAGCGGACTACGCTTTGTTCAGCTGCTGCCGCTCTCAGCCAATCAGAGGCAGGCACACATGTTGCTTTGCCTAATGTTTGTAAGGCGTGCTGTAATTGGATAATCCGTGATGTCAATTGAGGCTGCACATATTACATACAGAATACATGAAGAAGCCTCATATTACATTAGGTTCCTTCTCACACTAAATTTTATAGGTACTTTGTACACAAGGATCACACAAACAAAAATTTAACCACGTCTAAATTCATTTCCTTATATTATACATTCCTTATCTTGTTACTTGTTCATGCTTCTTTGTAATGGATTGATTGCTATTGTTATTCAGTGAAGTAAACTTTCTGTATGCATGCAGACTCATGTCAGATAGTTTAGATGTGATATTGTGGTTTAAGCTCCTTTACAGGTGAGTCAAGTTCAGTCCACTCACCAAGTTGTCTTTTTCTTTATAATTTTTCCCCCATTCTAAGAGGATGCAGCAAGTTTTCAGTGGTATATCTGACATAGCAGTAAAACTCAGCAGCAGCTTGATTCTGATTGGCTGTGTAAGGTTTGGAATAGGCTACAATTTGCAGGGATAAATAACATCTAAAAGTACATACAGTACTGTGCAGAATTTTAAGGCATGGTCAGGCCAAATATTGAAGCTGAAGTAAGGCGTAGACATGACTAGTAAGCCGCCTGAGGGGACCATCAGGCGAGAAAGAGGATAGACACAACCCCAGTTGTGCTCTGGATATCCTTGCATATCTTCAAGGGCATTGGAAAATAATCTTTTGAAAAAATAACAAAGCCCACACCCTCAGGACAGAGTAATGGGTGGATGTGGCAAGTAAGCATGGCCCAACTGGGCAGGTTTTGGGGTTTCCATGAGGCCCTGGTCATGCTGTGGATGTTCCAAGGGCCTGAAACCGCTGGCATAAGGCCTGCACAAAAGAAATGCCATTGAGCTTGACCTTGTCTGCCACACAGTGACAGATGTGTGTTGACATTTGTTGAGCTTGACTCTGGCTGCCCTCCTCCACTCTCCAGCCCCCCCAGGTTGTGGCACATCGGCCCTGTGATGAATTCTTAGTGGCCTGCATACCTAAAACTTATGATCATGACTGTATACCAAAAAGTCATAGTCACAAAAACTGCTATTAGTTGATGACTATTTTTGTTTCATTTTGCCTTCCTCTTTGCTCCAAGTTTCCATGACCCCCTCACCACTCCCTGGAAATAAGTGTGGACCAGGACCTTCAGTTTGATTAAAACAAAGCACAACTAATATCAAGCCCAAATCTCATATTCATATTGATGCTAAATAGCTTCGGTAATTACATTTTCTTTTGTTGAAGCTGTAGTTGTAGGCTTGTGGTGCGCATTGCCACACCATTTGGAAACCACTGCACCGGAGTATATTTAGACGTGGAAAATTACACGACTCAAGTACTGTATTTAAGTGTGGCCTAATGTTAAGGTACTTTCCACTTACTGCAACACTTCAGAAGCAAATGCTGTGTTGTACTCAAATAAATAATGCTGATAAGATAAACAGGAATTTGTATGAAACCAAGTGAATGAAACAGGGAAATTAGGTCAACTTTTCGAGTCGTTACTCCAAAGTGATGAACATATGAATGCATCAATAATTAATGCAACATTCTGAAACAGGCCATCTGTATAAGTTTTTCTTTCAATTCTAAAAGCTGCAGGTGAAATATACTTCATTTTTTTACTACTTTGTCTTTGATTGAAAAAGAAAATGGATAAAGAGCATTAAGCCTGAATGAAGTACTTCTGTATTGTGGTATTGCCTCTCTAGTGTAACCTCCTGAGACCCTGCATGCGCACACAATATGAGGACATCACGTTTGGCTTTTCTATGACATAGTTATAATTTCTGTTCGTGGAATTTTTAAGATTATTGTCCAGAATGTTTCATTAGGTAAAAGGAATTTGCTTGAAATGTTGGGAGAATTTAATTTGAAACTTTTAGGAATTTGTTTGCAAATTTTAGGGAATTTCTTTGGATTATGGGGGGATTTTGCTTGTACCCTTTTCCACATTTACATGGAAATGTGGGTATGTTTGTACATTTTGGAACGTGTCACTAAAAGTTTTGAGGAAATTAACTTCAAATCATGGGCATTTTTATGGGAATTTGGGGAAATTGTTTTGATGTTTGGCTGAAAATTTCCCAGCATTATTAATTTTTTGAAACATATTTGTAATTCTGGGAATTTGACTAGAATTTTTTTTGGGAGGGGGCAAATTTTTTTTTAATTTTCCAGGTATTTCTTGGAAACTTGGGAAATGTATTTACTAAACAAAATATATATTGTGAATACAAAAATGAATTTTGGCGGTGTCCTTTGAAATTTTCAAGAATTTTTGTGAAAATTTCTTTGAATTTAGATGTTTGGGGGGGATTATCGCTCATTTTCATGGAAATAGGAAATGCATTTGTAAATTTCTGAGAATTCCATTTAAACTTTTAGGAGGTATTTGCTTGAAATAATGGGGAATTTAATGGAAAATGTTCAGGAAATTACAAGGAATTTTGGGGGATTTTTAGGCTTTAGAATAAAGTATTTGCACAAACATTTCGGGTGGTTTTTTTTTTTGGAAATTTTAGGGAATTTATTTGGATTTGAGAAAAGAAAATTTCCAAGAAATTCAGAATGTTTAGTTGATTTTTTTTCAAGCTTGGCCTGAACAAGTATGATGATGTTTCATCAAAATAACAAGAAAAATGACACCACCATACCTCTCTCAATGCCAGACACCATTTCTTACTGACTGAGGACCCCCAACAACTGGCCGACACAAGGCCAAAACATTAGTTCTTAAACCAGTCCAGTGGTGGATTTTCTAAAGAAATGGGAACTTCAGGAAATTTGTGGACATCATTTTTAGTAAAAACTAATATCTGTTCAAAGACAAGGCGGTTAAAGAGCAGTTTTAACTAGTTATGTCACAAACTAACATTAATTCTTATGGGTCTTCTTGATCTACAACCCACAAGGTTGACTACTTTTATATTATTTGTCTGAAACTTCTGCAAGGACTTTAAACAGGGTGATTAACTTCACCCTGCCAAAGCAGCCTTTATATACGTACATGCTCAACATCAAAAGTTCATTTGATTGTAAGAAGAAAATAGGATACTTTTTTAGACAAAATAAAACACTGCTTTCACTTGGACTGGGAAAGAATCATCCCCCTGTACAGTGTGTGCTCATAAAAACATGAATTAGCCTATTTTTGACCCAGATCAGCCTGTTTATTTCTGCTGTTAAAATGTGCATTTTGATATGGTGAGCATGTGGCAGCTTGGTCAGGCTTCTCTAAATGATCAGGTGACAGATCAGATGTGCTGTGAGATGTTTAAAAAAATCAAAGATCAAGAAAAATATGTATATCCAGCTGTACATGTATTTAAGAGCATTAGTTACTAATATCACTGCTTCAGCAAAGAGAGTTTTGCCTCAAGTCTTGAGGATTAGTAATTTCTCAACTATTTTATCTTCTCTTTTTCATACCTTTAGTGCTCTCACACAATGTTTTACAGTTTAGACTGATGGGTTTATAATATTTACCATTATATATACTGTAAATAAATGGTTACTAGCCTCCAGTCACATTTATACATGTGACACATCCCTGATTTCTAGTCAGTTTCATGTAAAAATGATCACTGATTCAAGCTGCAGTGAAGACAGAGACCAGCAGTCCACTCAACAGAAAAAAATGAACCAAGAAACCAGCAACACAATAAAAACTCTTGAAGGAGTTTAACTCTAATTCATCATTTTGATCATACAAGCCTAATTCCATAAAAGCTGTGGAACTGTGTAAAACTTAAATAAAACCAGAATGCAGTAATCTTTAATCCCATCAACCCATACACAGTAGAACATTAACAACATATCAGATGTTGAAACTGAGACATTTACCATTTAATGAAAAGTATTCGCTCATTTTGAATTTGATGGCAGCAAAATATGTCAAAAAAAGTTAGGACAGGGCCATATTTCTGATGTAGGACTCTAGCTGTCCTGGGTCTTCTATGCCTGGTTTATAATGCACCAAATGTTTTCTGTTGATGAAAGGTCTGGACTGCAGGCACCCAAACTCTTCTACTGTGAAGCCATGCTGTTGTGACAGATGTGGTATGTGGTTTAGCATTGTCTTACTGAAATATGAGAGGCCTTCCCTGAAAGAGGCAAATCTGGATGGGAGCATAAGTTGCTCTGAAACCCCTCTTAACTTTTCAGCATTTATAGTGTTTTCCAGATGTGTAAGCTGCCCACGCTATAGGCACTAATTCAACCCCATACCATCAGAAATGGAGGCTTTTAAACTGTGCTCTGATAACAAGCTGGATGTCCCCTCTCCTCTTTAGTCTGCAAGACACCATGTCTGCCGTTTCAAAAAAGATTTTCAGAACACAGAACAGTTTTCCACTTTGCCTCAGTCCATCTTAAATGAGCATTGGCCCAGAGAGGATGGTGGCATTTCTGGATTGTTTTACATATAACAGGCGTCGGGCAAAAACCTTGAATCTCCATTTTTCACAATTTTGATTTTTTTCATAAACATTTTAAAGCAATATAAATTGTCAAAAAGAAACTTGCTATGACCATTTAGTGTTAAAATGAACTGAAAAATACAGTGCTTTTTTTAAATCCCCTGAAAAGTGGTGATTTTGGAGTTAACAAGTTTTGGCCCAACGCCAGCAATTTATGAATGGCATGGCGAACTGTGTTGACAGTCAGTGGTTTCTGGAAGTGTTCCTGAGTTTGTGCAGTGATTTCCAGTAGAGAATCATGTCTGTTTTAATGCCGCCTGAGGGCCTGAGGATCACAAACATCCAATATTGTCCTTCAGCCTTGTCCCTTGCACAGAGATTTCTCCAGATGATGATGTTATGTTCTGTAGAAGGTTGGATAGTCAAAGTCTTTGCAACTTTCCGTTGAGGAACATTTTTATGAAATTATCAACAATTCTTAGACCCAGCTGCCCATCTCTACTTCTGAAATACTCTGCCTCTCTAAAATGCACTGTTATACCCAGCCATGTTGCCAATTAATGTAATTAGAGGCAAAAACTCTCTTCCAGCTGTTTCGCACAAGTACCCCTTACTTTTTCAGCCTTTTGTTGCCCTGTCCCTATTTTTTTTAGATGAATTGCTGTCATCAAAATCAAAATGAGCTGATATTTTCCATGAACTGGTAAAAATGTCTCAGTTTCAACATCTGACATGCTGTTTAAGGTTTATGAGAGCAAATCATTGTATCATGATTTATATGCCTTTTACACAGCGCCCCAGCTTTTTTGGAATTGGGGTTATACAAAGAAATAAATTAGTATCAGAGAGGTC